>NW_008348568.1:2170601-2219202 GCF_000622305.1 Nannospalax galili
TGCGTTCTTCCAGAATGATTTGTTCTTATTCTTTACCTTAATTTGAGGGACTTCAAGAAGATACTTCAAGAAGATACTGCAAGATAGGTCTTAACACAAATGGCAGAACATATCATTTCTACTGGTGGGGAAACTATGGGAGCGTGCCAGCGGGGAAGGGAGTAAAAGGATGGTTAAGATCGATTAAGATGTTCTGTGTGAAATACGCAAAGAATCAATAAAAAATTACAAAAAAAGAAATCAAAAAATTGAAATAGTCATTTAATTCCTACCTCATGTACCTATTTCAGTTCTTTCTTTTCGTCTATTATTTTAGTGTTCCCTTTAATCTTTACTGTTTTGCACTATTTTTAGTTGCATTTTGGTTTTACGTGGGTTATAAATCACAATACATTATTACTACTTTTGTATCAATAATTTTTGTTAAAGTGATTAAACTTATGAAGCAAAAACATTTTATAATTACTTTAGGCTTTGTGAAAATAATTTATGGAACTCTTCCAAGTTTTCCTTTTACTCTTGACTGAAGACATTTCTTTAGCATTTCTTGTAGCTCAGGTATATTGACAATTCACTTTGCTTTTGTTTGTCTAAAAACTATTTCTCTTTCAGGTTCAAAGTTCTTTCACTGAGTATAGAAGCCTCAGCTGGTGGTATTTTTCAGAACTTTATAAAGGTGCTTCTCTCTATTAGTGTTCAATGAATTTTTATTTTCATTTTCCTCTGTTAACCTTCTTTCTTTGATTCGATGTCTTATTATTAGTGCTTATGTGTGGTTTTGTCTTCTCTTTATTCATTGTTTTGGGATCCTCTTAGCTTATTGAATCTTTGGTTTGATGTCTTTCATTAATGTTTCTGGAAAATATTTAGCCATCATTGCTCTGCCCCCTTTCTTTGGTGCCAGGAATCCCAATTGCATTTATATCAGACCGTTTCCTTTTGCTCGGCTATTGAATGTTGGCTTCTGTTTCTTGTCACCCCGTTTCTCTGTTTCTGCCTTATACAGTTTGTGTTAATGTTTCTCAGAGTTTCTGCTTTCTTTCCTTACATGTCAATAAACTCAGTTGTCTGCTGATGAGTCTGCTGAAGGATCTACTCTCTGATCTTCTGTTTATTTCTTTCATTTCCTCTTGACTACTTCTAATATAGATCTTTAATAAAATACTATACCTGTTCATGTATCATTGGGATCCTGCCATGTATTCACCTTCTTTAAAGTATCACAACCCATCACTGCATCTGAAATGATTGCCATTCAAAATTAGTCCAATGTTTTGACTCTTTTCAACAAAACGTTAAATCCTTTGGTAGATTCTCTAACATGATGGAAAACAAACTTGAAACTCATGTTTGTTGGAATGAGATGTCTTGAACAAATGGCTTAGTCTCTGTGAACTTCAGGCTCTTAATCTGAAAAAGCAAGACATTAATTCCTGCCAGATGCCAGAGCTGATATTCAAGGGAGTGATATGCAGTGTAACAGAGGATGCATCACTGAATGCCTGTGTTGGATTCACACACCTGCTGTATCCATCATCTCGCTTCTGATTCTGAGTATTTATCTGTGCCTCAGTTTTACTCACTATGAAGTTAGAGTAATAATAAAAGTTAAACACTCAGTCATTGTTGAAAGGATTACACAAGGTAAGAAGCATTTATAGAGAGTATTAAAAATGAATACTTAGCAAAATGTTATAATTTTCACTTACTTTTAGTTTTTATTTTTCTTGTTATCACCCCTGCCACTTCTGTGATAAATGCCCACAGGCTTCTGCTGCCTTCTAATTTTCTTTTTGAGTAAGAAATTTACAAGAAAGTCCTCCTGCTGTCCTATACTTTTTTTCCTCTTTTACGTCTATTATCTACAAATACTTCACATCTAGAGAGAATCAGGGAATCCTTACTGTTCATTTCTTGATTTCTTTTCTGCCCATACTATTGACTCCCCCCCACCCCGAAATACCCATTTGTGCTTGCTTTTACTCTATGGCCTTCCAATATCCTCATTTCCCTTTCTTTCCATTCGCTTTTCAGTGGCCCATCATGTGTCTTCTGGTGAAGCTTCCTCTGGTGTTTCTCCTAGGTCCTCTCATCTCTCTCAGCTTCTCCAGAATGTACATCTTGCAAGTTTCAGCTGCCTCCCCCACCCCCGAACCACACTTAGCTAATTCTGCTCTGCTTTGGGAATGGGTGTATGCTGGTCGAAACCCCTATTGCCTGGAAAATCGAGTCATAATTATCATTTTATTTTTGAATAGTTTTAAATTTACCATATGCATAGAAATCTTACAGTATGTTATTTACTAAAATGAGTATGTAATTGTTTTCTATTTCTGCCATAACAAGCTACTACAAACTTAGTGACTCAAAGGAACAAAAGTGTATAGACTTACAACTCTGTAGGTGGGACTCCTGTTAGAGGGTCTAAATGCACTTAAATGCAAAGGTCTGGGGGCAGGTTGAATTCTTTTCTGGATGCTTTATGTGGAAATTCATTTTTTCCATATTTGAGTAAGTAGTTTGCAGAATTTAGTTCCTTTCAGTTGTGTAGTAAAGATTCTTGTTTTTTTCCCTGGCTGTGATCTAAGGCCAGTCCACAGCTTCCAGGGAGCCCTGTATCTATTTAGCAAGTGGTAACAAATTTTTGAACATACATAGGTTTGAATCAAAGACATTTTCTACCTTGCCATGTTCCAACATAATACTGCCCATAAACTCCCATGTGGCACATTTTACAGTATTTTGACATAGTTAATATGATTGTTTCATATTCCTGATAATTGATATTCCTCTAAAATTATTATCTGGATCAAGTTCCCTTTCCAGATGTAGATTAAGCAAAGCCAAATATACCCTGAAACCATTAATTTAGAATAAGTGAAGTATGTATTTTCTATGATTCCTGTTTAATATTTATGATCTTTGTAATTAATACCAATACACATTGCTTCAAATAGCAAACTGATAATTATCTAAATTCATTAGATTTTGCCTCTCAGTTCCTTTTAAAAATATATTTTACTTATTCTTTAAGAATTTCCTACAGGCATACAATGTAGTATGATCACATCCATCACCCCCCGTTTTCCCCCTTCAAGTCCCCATCAATTTTGTTAAATGAAACTTATTCATTCTCTGTGAGATTGGTTATTTGACCTAAAATTCAGAGTATCACACATGAATCGTCAACTTTTGACTCTTGAAGGCTCCCACTGATCTGATCTGTGAGAGCCTTTGAAAAGCCTTATTGTGTTTTGCAGTTGGGTTACTTTTCTGTTTGATGTAACAGAATCCCTAATGTAAGAGACTTGAGTGGAGGAGGGATTGATTTTGACTCAGGGACTGGGAGGACACAGTCCTTCATAGCAGTGAAGGTGTAAGTGCAGGTGGCTCCTCGAGAAGCAAAGGAGATTTCTGGTGTTGAGTGGTTTCCTCCCTTTCCCCTTTTTACTCAGTCTTGTAACCCTGCCCATGAGATGGTGCTGCTGACACTCAGGGCAGGTCCAACGCCTCAGTTAATCATCTCCAGAAAAACCTTCATAGACGTACCCAGAAACATGCTTCGTTATTGCACTATGAGAATACTTCTTAATCCAGTCAAGTTGACAATAAAAATTAATCATTACAGCAATTTTAAAATTGTTCTGCCCTTTATCCAGTTTTACATTAGCAACAAATTTGAGTCATAATCACATACACAGTTTCTCACTTAATAGCAGAAAACGAGGTGTGGTGATGACAGCTTAATGTAGTTTCACTTAGCATTTCCAGAATCACTTTAATTTATACAAAATAATTTTGCAAGACTCATCCAAGTGAAGGGATGGATTTTGTAAAAACAGCACTAAGAGAACAACATGACGTCTACTCAGGAACTTCAAGTTTGTTGCAAAAGGGATTTAAGGTGACTTGCATAATCAAGAACAAGCTGTAATAAGCTAAAATTAGGAGTAAAAAATAAAGAGAAATAAGGCAGCATCTGAGAATGGGAAAGATCAGAATAGATCTGCACATTATAAATACACATTCTGAGAATTATTTTATGAGTATTGGCAACCAACAGAAGATTTAAAAATCTCTGCCTGCTACATGGTTCGTAGTGTTTATAAGAAATACACATATTTGTTCTCTCCTTATTGCTGGGAGCAGACAGAAACTTTTCCCTATGATTCTTCAGAGGAGCACATTGCATGATGTAATGATTGATGTTCTCAACAACACCCTCAGTAGACTGTGATGAGGACTGTGAGCTATTTCTTGCACCAACCCCAAGTGAAAGCTAACAGTCTCCTACCAAGATGATTCAGTAATAGTGCAAAGCAGTAAAAATAATTCTGTCAGCAATCAGTTGCTTGAGTAAGGAATAGTGTTCAGTTGGTTGAACCTAGTGTGGGGCTACATTTCAAGTTATTTGGTAGAATAGGGGAATAACCTGTCCTTCAGGAGAGTATTGCTCAAATCCCTCAGTGGAGCTTTGACAAATATTAGGCAGCAATATGTTCCACGTTGAATTATTTGACAAGCACCTGGAGGACAGTTTTAGTCCATGTTGCAAACAGATCTTTGTGCCTTGTAGATAATACGTTTGGGTCTGATCTTAGTACTTATTTTCTAAGAAACCAATACGGTTAAACAAAGCAGAGCAGGCACTTTTGTCTAAAACCTGTATTTCCAGGTATATGTCATCAATCAGCCATAGATAGCATTTTTCTTTCTTCAGAGTTTATAGATAAGTATGTTAGAGACTGTATCATTGAAGTTCTTGGTTGTAATGAGACACACAACATAGAAAGAACATCAAGCCTGGCAGAGTGACATGGCCCTGGGGAGGAAGGGCTAGGTACAGGTATGCTCCCTCCCTTGCTCTGTGTGGATGCTTCCTTGAAGACTCTGGTAGAGTCAGCACGATGCCATACAAACTCAAGAACAGGCTCACAATTGCTTTTATTCAATGGCAGACAAGAAGGTGTTTTATGACACTGACAGGTGCCTCTGAAATCTCAAATCATTGGACGAATAGGCACCTACTCTGCCTGATATATGAGGACAGTGCTGATGGGCCTGGTGGGGCTGCCTTTCACTAGTTTAGGTCTTAGGGAATCCCTTAGTTACTTTTAAATTCCAATGGTATGAGGTGCAATGGTATCTTTTCAGAGTTATTTTGAAAATTTATGGTGTTAACATGTAAGTAGAGTTTTTCACACTCTTTTTGAATCAAGATATCTCATTAATTCTAATTTACCCTCTTTTCTCTTTTTATCTTAAATTCCTGAAATCAAGATGAAGCATAAAATCTGTATTACTTTTGATGTTAGTGTTTCCTTTCCAAAGCATACTAAATTTATAATGTATCTTACATTCGATAGTTTCTTAAAGATGAAAGATATTATAGAAATAGAACAAGTATATAGATTATACAACCTTTCTCCACTGAAACTATATTCATTCATATATGATAATCAATAGTTAAATTATAAGCTTATAATTAAACTAAACAACAAAGGAATCAGTGTGCTTTACACGAGAGAATGTAGTGTCTTGGGAGTTACAACACACTTGAATACTGGCTCTTACCATCTGAACAAGTTATTTTATTTAATTTCATTGAGCCCCAATATTCTTACTTACAAAATGGAGATAAATTTTCATTCAATCACAATTACTTAATAAGGATTAAAAAAAACATTTAGCCAGGGCTTGGTATATAGTAAAATTTCCATGCATAATGATAAAAATTTTAGTTAACAGTATGTTAAATTCTGTGCCCTGTAAATTCAAAGAGGAATGAAAGGAAAGGAAATTATAATTTTGGTAGTATATTTCATGCTGTTTGGTCGATATTCCATGCACCCTCATCTTGACTTCTAAAAATTTATGAGGAACAATTTTAATACTCCTATTTAACAGATTAAGAAACTGTTACCCACAGAAGTTAAATAACTTATTAAGGGCCTGTTCTTGTCCTGAAGGGCTTCATGTTGTAGTTAGAGATCTGAGTAATTTGCATCTGGAGATCAAAGAAGCTATATGTAAAGCGGTGGCATCCTGGGCATGGAAGCTCATGCCTATATTCTAGCTCTTGGGAGACTGAGGCAAGAGGGGATTGTCATGGGTTTGATGGTATCATTGGATATATGGTAAGTTGCGTAGGTCAGTATGAGTACACAGTGAGAACTTGTCTCAAAAGAATCAGGAAAAGAAGTGAGAAAAGAAGGACTGTAGAGATGTTTCAGTGGTTAAAAGTGCTTGCTGCACAATCATGAGACTGAAGTTCAGATCCGAATACACATGTAACAAGCCAGGCATGCTACTAATGTCTCTTCCAAGGACTCTGATGTTCTCTCTGGCCTTTGAGTGTATACCCACTCAACAGAAAAACCTGTATAGACATACACACACACACACACACACACACACAAAACGAACACAAATACTTTTTCAAAAAGAAGAAATATCACAACAGAAAGCATGCTAGATCCAGATGAGAAGCTATGTAACTGAGACCAAGGATTTAGGGGTAGAAATCTTCCTGGGATAAAATGTACATAAATCAAGACGGGATATCTTATGCTGTGGTAGCAAGTAACCCACATGTGTCAGAGGTTAACTCAGTAATATTCAGTCTTTGCTTCTTTGGTTTGCACTTAGAAAGCCTGGTTGATATAGAAGCCATCATCTTGGATACCGTTGGTTACTGTGTCAGAGAGTAAGATGACTTCTGGAGAGCTGTAGAATTAATTTGTTAAATGTATGGAATTGAATACTATAGTCCAGATCAATTCTATTTTCAAGTCATTTGAAAAAACTAGTCTTGTGACTGACCCTGGCGAATATATTGAGGTCAAGAATAAATTCTGACATCTCCCAGTGAGATCTGAAAGTAGTTGGTGAATGATATGGATAATTAACAACATGGATCTTGTAGGATTCCAACAAATTTATGATTTACAAACCAGGATTTTAAAAACACTTTATAAGTAATAGTTCTAGATGAAAGATATCTAACTGCTAAGGAAGCATACAAAGTCTCATACTTACTTGTGCCCATTGCTTAAGTCTCCTATGTCTGCACAGATTCCTAGATTATATTCATCACTACCACTTTTCTTACAAACCTTCACTAAACATTTGTTGGTAAAAGAGGTACCTATCTAAAATCATCTTCCCCTTTGAGCAGGTGTGATGCCACAGGTATATTTTTAACCAATAATACTTATTTAATAATTTGTGTGCATACAGTACATTTATAGGGCACATTTGTAATGATAAAACAATATATAATCCTAGTGTGAAAATTAATCTCACTGTACACTGTTTCTGTGGTTATGAAGACCAGAATTGAGAGACTGATCTTGAACTCCCTCTTCTAGTCTGATGATCAATCATTATTGTCATCTTGACTGAGTTTGGAATCACCTAGAAGACACACCTCTGGTTGTGTCCATGGGCTGTCTCCAGAGAGGTTTAACTAGAGTGAGATAAACCACCCTGAATATGGGTGACACCATACCCGTGGGATGGGGATGCCTGGCTTTTTTACATGGGTGCCAAGAATCACCCTTGGTTCAGGCAGGCATTTTACGGAGTCATATCTGCAGCCCCACAATTTAAAGATAAATAAGACTGGATGTGCCCTGGATGACCTTGGATACTTGGAAAACACTAATGTCTGGGATTCACCTCAGTAGAGAACTATGGCATTGGTCTTAGATGATGACAAGGCATTTGAATTTTTATGAACAATCGGATAATTCTCTTATATGGCCAAACTGAGATCCAAGAGGTCGGTCTACTTTCTTCATTCCTTCTTTCAAGTTTGATGAGCATCCTTCCGTTCTATAGAGCGAGTTACATCAGCAATCTTCATCTGCTCCCACTGACTCGGTTGGGTTGCGCAGCCCAGGGTTGTATTTTCACTCTAGCCTGTACGTCTATCCATGTTCCCTTTATATCCAGTGCCCATGTAAACTCTTCATCATGTATTTCTGCTGTCAGACTATGGGCATCTCTAAGGTAGCAGCTAAGATATTTTTTTGCATAACTTCCAGTTCTGGGTATAGCATATAAAATATGTTCAATAAATATTTTAACATGAATATAAATGAGGGAATGTTAAGTGAAACTCAGACATCGAACCTAGTATAAACACAAATCAGACAAAGCATCTCAAATCAAGATGTTCATTGTCTAGTGGGGAAATGGATGCTGAAACACAATGTAATGGGAAAAATGGTACAGCAGATGGGGAGCTTGTTTCCCTTGTGTGTTGGGATTAAATAAGATAGATAGCAAGAAACACTGACCCAATTGCTCACAGCTGTGTTGTTACTAGCCCATGATTTGCTTCCAAGAATCAGATTACTGATCTATTTCAAAATGGAAAGGTAGAGAAGAGTTGTGAATAGAACATGGGACAATTTTACATTTATAGTTTCATTATGCCTTTCACAGCCATCTGATTTCCAGGTCACAGTATTAACATAGTTGCTTGTATATTTAGAGACCATAGAACATCGATACCCTTTGTATAGCTATTCAAGAAACCAATGAGAAAATGCTGATGGAAATGTGCTTAAAATATTGCATCTCCACTCCACATCTTCTGTCCATTATCTTTTATGTAAAGCTGTCCTGGAACTCAGCTCTGCTAATTAAATGACTCATTTGTCAACTGGCTTCCCGTTAGGTTCCACCAGCAAGGGGTATTGGTGAAAGAAGAAAAGGAACTTGCCTCCTCTTACCTTATGTTTGCCACTGTTACCATGGCAATAGTTCTTAACTCTAGCCACACCAGTGGACTTATGCTTTCAACTTTCTTCCATACTAAAAACCAGTTTCCTTCGTAGTTTCTTCCACAACTCATGATAGCAGTCCCAGGGAAGGATTTTAATGGACTACTTGGGTCATGTTCTGATCTTCTGGGCCAATCCCTGCTTGACAAGGAAAAGGGATCCATCACTGGCCAAGCCTCTCTGCACATGCCCACTGACGTGGCAGAGCAAAGTTTAACTGCCACTGGGAGGAAATGGGAAAGAAAATGGGAGGTAACAAAATTGACTATGAGCTTCAAGGAGAAAACCTACCTCCAAACTTCTGAGGGGTCTTGGATACCAAAACCGCAATACTTACCTTCCATATTGAGCTTTCCATTCCTCATGGTAACACTCCATTTTATTGCCACAGTATCCCATCTGGGCCTCTCAGATGTTCCCAGAATGGTAAACTCTCCAGCACCCAAGGCCCCATGGGGGTTAGATACACTCTGCATGCTGAGGGAGCCAAGGGGTATGAATAATTTCTTGCTTCGTCAGAAAAATCCTGTTGAGGTGGCATTTGAAACCAAATCCTTATCACCACTGAATCTCTCCCCATCAAAATAAAACAATCACTAGGTATTTAGCAGGCAAGGAGGGGGAGAGGAGAGTACCGAAAATTCTAGGCTATAAAAACAGTAAGTGAAAGAAAAGCTGAGACATGAAAAGGCTTAATGGATTTTGGAGAATCGATTCGTAAGGCTGTTCCTAACATGCATGGAGGTGGAGGAGGGTGCATCTGGAAAAACAGACTGTGGCCAGATTGTGATGGTCCTGGGTTGCCACCAATTCTTTTAGCGAACACCTGCTAGCAATGTGCTGGCCAAAGCCACAGCCACTTTTGTAGATATATAAGGCTCCACTTTTCACATATGCCTGAATTAAGCTGCCTTCAAAAGGCATACATGCACTAAGATCCCAGGGAGGTGAGGAGGGCAGGGGTGGAAGAAGCTCATTCAGATCTCTTGTGTCAGCACATTTCAGATTCTAACTGAATGTTTTCAGGCTATAACAAAGCTAGGGCGAGATTTTTAATGTTCTGTATTTTTATACTTTCAGGTTTCCTTATTTGATGTTGCTGGGGCTGACTTCACTGTAGCTGAAGAAATGTCAGAAGGTAGGGCTGAGAATTCAGGGAAGAGAACAAATTTGCCTAAGGCTGACGCATGTGGAAACTGAAATATGTAAACAAAGTGTAGCTGCAATGAAGCAGCTGGAGTACAGACTGCTGCAGGCATCGAAACGATACAAGGGCTGAAAGTGATACCGAGACACATATTATTTATAAGTAAAAAACAGAGGGCAAAGCAGAGGGGAAATGGCATTTTAGAAACGCATTAGGGAAACATTCTCATGGTGTGTGCACTGCTATACATGTTTTTGAACTACTAACAACTTATTTCCCCAGGTTAGCTTTAAAGCTGTTTATGATTATTCTCACCTTGCTTTTGTGGTTAATTAATTATGCCTTTGAGTGGGAGCATCACCAGTATAAGCAGAGATGGGTCAGAGGTTGGGAGGCAGCGGGGGAAGATGATTAAAAACTATTTGCAAACTCAAAATTGCTTGAACTAAATATTACAGTAATGGATAAATGGGAAACAAGGGTGATTGGAAATAGTTCTAGCCTAAGAACTATGTGGGCTTCACTCATTACAAATTGCAGTATAACAGGATGGCCAACTTATCCTGGTTTGCCCTGGATGTTTCAATTTTTAGAATGGAAAACTCCACTCCACATAGTGCTCCCAGGTTTGGCAAATTCGAATCTCTGGTTGGTCACTTTAGGGAAACAGTGTTCTGGCAAACTATAATTCAGTAAGTTAGGCAGGGCATGTCAAAGTTTGGAGGAAGAGAGTGATGCTCCAGGAAATGGTGTGGAGATGTTAGGGTCAGCCTAATCCATAAGGAACAATGCCCAGTGAGACACAAAAATAATCAGAGAGCCATTAAACAAGTAAGAAAACAACCTCAAGGATCCAGGACAAGTAACACCTCTAAATTCAATCAGGTGACCCACAGTCTTGGATGGAGTATGGGTGGGTCTCATACTGGGCTGAAGAGAAGTTCTTTGGAAGGATGCTAAACACTGAAGGAGGGACTCATGATGACATACACGATTTAATTTCTGGAATGAGGGTACTAAGTTTCTAGGTAGGTTTTCAGAGAGAGACATCTGGACAATTTAGAAGCATCTACTGCCTTCCTATTGTTCTGAGCATAAAATTCAAGATCTTCATAGGAAAAGAAAAGCTTTCCAACTGGTTCTCAATTCTCTTGTGCAATTTCTCTCATCCCTTTCCAGTCATATTAAGGCTTCTGTGGTTCCACAGGCAGATTCTTTTTCTTCCTGAGACATTGTAAATGTTAGCTTCTCTTCCTGGGCTGCCCCATCCATTTATGGATTTGTTCTTACCCTTTAGGATCTGACTCTGAAGACGCTTCCTTCACAGTCTACTCCTCACTCTCCCTGAGTTCTAAACTTGGGCATAAGCTTCCCCTCTAAGTAGATTTCACAGCTCTGTCTCACCTTTGACCAGAGAAGATCCAGGCAGCCAAGACAATGCCCCAGAAGGTCAAATTACCTACTTAGTCTTCCCAGATCTCTCTGTGGTTTGAAGAAATAGTTTCAAATGAATGTGGATGACTAACTGCAGATAGCCCTTTTGTACCCCTGTTATTATTAGTCAGGGGTTACAGCTCTGTTCCAAGGGCTTTTTCTCAGTTTCATGAGTACTTTGAGAGGAGTGGGGGAAGGAAGGTCAAAGAAGAGAAACATGAAATATGTGCTGTAGTAGATGTATACATGACCTCTACTCACTAGATATGCATAAGACCCCTCGTACTGTGACAACCCAAAGTATCTTCAGAAATTTTCAAATATTCCTTCAGAGAAAAACTTGCCCAGGTTGTGAACCACTGTTCTGATATGAAGGAACTCCTTACATAATCTTGGCAAAACACTTTCTGAGGGTCCTCAGCATATGCACAGTAAATATTCCCAGTGCGGTGGGCTCATTAAAGACCCGTGGCTGACACTGGTTAGGCATATGTTCCCTTCTGTACTCTTTCAGATGACATATGTTCCATCTTGATCCAACTTTACAGTCATCAGTTCCTCTTTAAAGAGTGGTTCCTCTTTCACCTCACTAATACATAAGTCTAAGGCAGAATGCAGGAGGAAGGCAAATCGTATGCTATATGTCTCTTCTGGACTGTAAGTGATCTAGTGTACCAGTCAATGCTTTTTAAAACTTTCCACAGACAGAAAATTAATAATATTTAATAATATTTATCAAATCAAAGTTAGTCAATAGGGAATTTGGAAAATTTGGTGACCAAGAAACAAGATGGAGGTGAATGTCTTGACCCAGTGAAGGAGTCTTGCCTCTGTCAGTGAAGCGAGCAACTGGTGCTCACAGCTCCTCCTTAGACTGAATCATATGCTTTACCTGGACTTGTGAGCAATGAAGAATCTTACCATCATCCCAGACCCTTGAATTCCAATCCTGACTATAAGAGACCATCAAGTGATCTTCAAAAAGCACGACTTCAGAGCGCAAGCTTCATACCCCTGGAATCAAGATCAAAATCATTCTCCTGCCATCTGCCCAAGTCAGGCAAGATGTTTCACCTCTTTGACCTTGTTTTTAACATATAAAGTGGGAATAGTAATAGATACTGTTTCTGAATGGTAAGGGGTTCACATGAAAACAAAATGAATATTGGATACAAACCACTGACTCAGTATAGTAAGAGTTCATTTGTTGTTCTTGAAATTTCTGTCCATTCAAGAAAACAAAATCCATCACCTACTATCAATCTTATAATTTTAAGAATGACTAAATTAATCGCACTTTCCAAACAGATACAGAGAACTATCAGAACTGTCTTGATTAGAAAAAAAAGGTGGTTTTTTTGCCCTTTTATAAGATATTATCAAGTCTGTATCTGGGGGAATGGAAGTATATAATAAGGTTAATGAAAAGGGAAGCAACAGGAATCAGTTTTCATCATTGTTAACAGAGCTTAAATCACCGGAGGAAGCAGTCACTCTGAAACGTGGCTGAGGTGTAGATCAGTAGAAACTGATTATCTATTAATGGGAGGGTGTGAGTAGTGAACCTTGATGGAAAACCCACCAGACTCAATTCTGCAAACCATTGCTGAAGTGGAGATACATGTGAATCATTTGATTGATGTTGAAAACTCAAAATGAAATCTTCCCAGCGCCCTGTGGGTTATCATGCATCACTGCTCTCTTATCTGTTTATGTTAAGGAAATAGAATCCTTCAGTAAGTAAATGTGTGTCGTATTTAATTACAGTCACTGCTGGGCTCCATGTGTGAGGCTGGCTTTCTTTTGAGGATTGTTGGACTGTAGCTTCCTGAATTCTCTCTCATTTTCCCTTTCAGTGCTTTGCCTTTAGCTCAAAACACTATATAGAGTGCTGTGACAAGAGCAGCACTTTTCAGTTTTAAACAAGGAAACTGGGATTCTAAAAGGTTAAACAAATTGCCCCAGGTCCTCTAGCTTGACAATCTGTTGTAAATCTGGATTCTGGTGACTTCATAATATATAAGCATAACTACTTACGCAATAGAAGTATTTTAGTAAAGTTTAACTCTCGTATGTAACAGTGCTTCACAAAAAATGTCTCCATTGTATCAACATCAGCATCATCTTTCAACTTGTGAGTCAGATTCTCAGGCAGAGCCACAGTCTTATCAGGAACCTGGGAGATGGGATTCAGTGTTTCCCAACCCCTTTGTGATTCAGGTGGATGCTGGCAAATCACAAGTGCATCAGTTCTGTGCTAGGCAGTAAGGGTTCAAAAGGAGGAAGATGGGTTGAAGGAACTGAGAATCTGTCAGAGAAGGCATGAATGCAGAAACGGAGTAGGAACAGTAGAGTGAACATAGTGGTGTTCGCCAGGAAAGTCTAGGAAATCAGGAAAACAGGAAAAACAGCCTATCTGGACAGGTCAGGAAAGCTTTGCTGGGAAGAGTAATGCCAGGACTGCGTGTAATGCATGAGAAGACTCTAGTCACAGTGACAAGGAGAGAGGAGTCTAGGCAAGGGGGCAGCCTAAACCAAAGGTAGACAGAAGGCTGAGCGCTGGCTGTGTACCTGCAGTCAGTGGGGTACTGGCTTGTGAAGGGTGGTGAAGGAAGAGGCGGCGGGTGCCCTCTGTCACTCTGCAGTTGAACTCTCCACCTACTGAAGTCCAGCAGTTTGATTTCTTGAAGTCCTGGCTTAGAGATTTTATAGTCATTCATCAATTTATGGAATTTCCACGGCCCTGTAAATCCCAGATGAGGATACCCTATATCACAAAACCTTGCTCTTCATGAGCTATTGGGCACTCACTAATTCATTCACATTATTTATATCATCCACTCATATCTCCTCCTTTCTTATGATGTCTCCATGCCACTGACATCAGCTAGTAGCTGTCAAACTGTCTAGCAGATAAAATGTTTGACAAAGGCTTAGCAGCAAAGAATACCACTTAGAGCTTGTATCATGAATTCCAACACAGTTCCTTGTTTCTCAAGATGATTGATTGGTAAATAATGTATCAAAGCACAGGGCTTTGTTCTATGACTTTAGCCTGCTTCCTAGGCCAGTATATTAACATGGGCATGGGTTCTGTTTGAGTACTTGTAATAACGGTGCTGCATTCAATCTGGCAGACTGGAAGTTATGTGAGTTTGGGAATGAGAGAGATCAGGGTTTTGGTCCCAATTCTGTGATTACCAGCTGTTTCCAGTAAATTACATTTGAAGGTCTATTTATTAAATCTTGCAAAGCCTCAGTTTTTCTTATCTGTGGTAGGATTTCCAAAAATCTGTGTAAGTTTTCCTTAAATCCTAGCACAGAGTACTTTGGAACCATGCTTAAAATAGTCCAGTAATCTCAGTTGCTTTTAGGAGAAACCCCAAACTCATGTCCATGACTTGAAAATCTTACTTGGTCTTATTTCTTCCGGTCTGTTCAGTTTCCTCTCGTTCCCTCATGCACGTCTGTAAGCTCCCCAAGCTAGTGTGCATTGTTTCCTCCATGTGCCCAACATTTCTCACCTCAAAATTGTTATCCTTACTACTCTTATTGTCAGAGAAACATGTTCTGCCTTGACTTGTCTCAATACTATCCGAAGCATGCTCATCCGCCCCTTTCTGCCCTGGCAGTTCACTCTTTCCTGGTCATTCAGTTTTTGTCATGCTCACTGGAGCATAAACTCAAAGAAGAAAACTGATACCGTATTATCAAATATGTCTCTAGTTTCCTCTCCTGATTTACTTATTGGTTATGCCTTTGGATCACAGGTAGTGGTATGAATTCACTATTTCAGACTCTCAGGTAGTTTGGCCCAACAGCAGGTGATCATGTACCAACCTTAATGCAACTGCAAGAGAGGTAAGCACCTGGTTTCCTCCCAGGAATGCTTAACAGTTTCGGTGCATGCCAGGCAAAGTATCCCAATACAGCCTAAATTCTGCAGCATTCTACAACCATCCTTCTCTCCTTTCAGCTTCTGGAATAGCCTCAAACATGCTATTAATTTGATTAATTTTAACTTTATTTTTACCCCCAAATCTATCAAACTTTCCTTTTCACTTGTGCCCAGTTTGAATACACGTACCTCACTTATTTTTCCATGCTCTACGTTCGTTGTTATTCTTGCCAGTGCAACACTGGACCGTAACTAATTAACTTATATACATGGCTGAGATTACCTTCAGACTGTGTGCTACTTGAGAGCACAGATTATGTCTGCTCTTCCTTCTATTTCCAATGGCAAATATGAAGAAGACACCCGAGAAATATTTGTTGAATCACACTGAACTCCTGAGAGCAAAGTTCTAGGTAAAACCCACTTAATTATAGAATCCTGGAAATCCCTTAGCTAGACTGTCTGCAGATCCTTGGTGAAGAACACCAGTTGCCTATCCTGATTAATGTAGTTCTGTGACCATTCATCTCAACTTTCTGTCTACCCCTTGCTGTGCTGTGGTCTGCCCTCCACATTATGCCAAGTGTGTGCTGCTGGAATTCACACTGAATCTTCATAAATAGGATATATCTCACTGGTATCTGCTTGCCCAGAACTAACCCTTTCTGCAAACTGAATGGTTTTGTCACATTCAGATATTTGTATAAACACATCATTCACCTGTCCCTCCAAAGTCTAATTGGTACTAATTAGCATGTGAATCTAACCGAATGATCCACTAACATGCTTTCATTCTTGTCAGTATTTGCATGTTTTCATTTACAAGAGGAAAAAGGAATTATGAACATTTATGACAATATTTTTCTTGTTTAAGATAAACAAGGATTTGTTCAAACTGGAGGGTGGAGTATATTTTTATTTCCTTTTTTAGTGGTTGTTTTATTTATTTTAAAATAAGTTTTAATTGATTCTTTGTGAATGTCATACAAAGCATTTGATCACGTTCATCTTATTACTGCTAAACTTCGTGTCTCCTGTTGTTTTTTAATTTTTTTATTGAGTTTTTGTACATTTTATACAACAGATTTTAACCAAATTTAGATCCTCTCCCTGTCCATACTCTTCCACCACCCCCATCAGACCTCATGCATTCCACTATACGTGTTAAGTCCTATCCAGTCAAGCATTTGTACCCCAATGTCTTTCAGTGTAAATTTATCCACTGGTGTCTAGTCAGCCTAACTAGAGATCATAAGGAAGGCCCACTCTCCCTCATCTAGTAGTGATCAGCTTCCAATAGTTCCCAGACTACGTCTGGCCCACTACCCATTTGTCTTGCTCCACTCTGGGCCCTTGTCTGATTGAATTGACATGGGTCCTATGCTCAATGCCACCATTGCCATAAATTCACATGTACAAGCTTCCAGTGGCCTGAAAGCCTTTGCTTCCTTATGTTCATGGACAAACCCTGGCTCTTACAATCTTTCTGCCCCCTTTTCCGCAATGGTCCCTGAGCTGTGGGTAGGTGAGGTTTAATATAGGACCCCTATCCAGGGACAGACACTCTTCAGTCTCTTATTCTTTAAAAGTTGGCCAATTGTGGCCTTCTGTGTGTATTGTAATCTTCAGTGGTGATAGTTGATGTACACACTAGTTTTCTTTCTAACCCCACACCCACCTCGTTCCACTATGTTCCGTGAGTCTTAGGGGTAGTGGTTTCACTGTAGATATGGCACCTAGGACTGGGTATCTCTCAGACACATATTGTCTATGTCTAATCAGTTGTGCGGTTCTGCACTAGCTTCCATCTTTTGTGAAAGGAAGCTTCTTTGATGAGTGGTATACATACAAGGATCCATATTTAGCATACAGTAAGAAATTTCATTTGTCTAGAAATATGACAGAGATATGGTTTTCTCTAGGACCTATGACCTCTCCAGTCCTGTGTATTAGACTGTGTTTACAGTGCCACCTGTAAAGTATAAAATAGTGTCAATAATTGCTTCCAACAGTTAAATAACTCTTATATGCCAGAGAGCATGCTAAATTATTTTTATCCACACACTATTGCATGGCAGTTAAATATTTTTCCATGATAGAAGAGTGATTTCTCTAAGGTTTACATAATTCGACCAGGTAACATAATTTGAGGATAGGACTTAAATCCAAATCCACATCAATTTGACTCTAAAGCCTAAGCTTTACTTCTCTGTCCCTGCAGCAATCTGCATATGGTTTGATCTGAGAATGGGTTGTGTTCATTTTATTTTTTGACTAAATGTACACATGAATGGTGTTCAGTGTGATATTTTATTAGTATTATATGTATAAGGCATGCACTAAGCAAGAGCAGAGTGGTTAGTATTTCCTTATCATGTATTTTTCAGAGTCTTCAAGCTTCTCTTTTCTAGATCTTTATAAAATACACAATGTGATATGTGATGTTGTCATCACACTGTGCCGTTTAATACATTGATAAGATTTTTTTTTATATAGGGACTCATGTATCCCAGAATGTTCTCAGACTCCCTTTCCAGCCTAGGCTGGCCTTAAACTCTTGATCCTCCTGCCTCTACATCCTAAGTGCTGGGACCATGTGTGAGCACTGGCACTCCTGGCTTGTAAAGAACTCTTTATCTCATCCAGTGTTTATATCCTTTGTTCTTTGACTTTGGATTAAGTTGTGAGATTGGTTTGGAGAAACAGAATTCGATAGGAGTTCTAGGTCTGAGCCGTGACCTCAGGAGACTCACATGGATCTGCCCAAGATCCATTATTACAAGAAGAGAATGCATATACTAGCCTTCTGGTTTTTAGAGAAAGTGAGCCACACAGAGCAGAATCATTTTAATCTGAGCCCACCATGGCCTTTAATCACTGGCGGGCTACATATGTGAAAGCAAGCTTATCCAAGTAAAGCAGACTGCCTTGGCTGAACTCCACTAAGATGAACTAACCTTAGCAAGTAAAACCCTGGTAAATGAGCTCAGGCAAGACTAGTAGAATAATCTGAATGAGTCCACTTTAGACCAGTCTACACTACACTGAACTACACACTGTAAAACATGAACAGTGCTTGTCATTTCTAAAAACGTTTCATTTATTATCTTTATTTTTTGTGTGTATGAGTGTTTCCCCTGCATGTAGGTAAGTACATCCCTGTCGTACAGTCCCCGAAGTAGTCAGAAGATGGCATCAAATCTCCTGGAACTGGAGTTATGGATGGTTGTCAGCCCCCATGTGGGTGCTGGGAATTGAACCTGGGTCCTTTGCAAGAGCAGTCAGTGCTCTTACCCCCTGAGCCATCCCTCCAGCTTCCAATGCTTGTCGTTTTAACTACTATATTTTGGGGTTATTTCTTTCTCAGTAATAGATAATTAATATAGTCATAAATTAGTTCCACAATAGTAGTTGGCAATAATATTGGAACCATTTATTAAGATCTTATGTAACATTCATCATCCACTCAGATCTTGTCAAAAACCCTCTGGGAATTTCACATTTGGAGGGAATGAAATGAATAGAGAGATGAACATGTTATTAAGTCTACATAACTTGTAAACAAAAGAGCTAAGTCCATCTTGACAGGAAGCTATTCTTCTGGTAGTCCACCTTTATTTTATTTATAACCTAGAACTCGTTCAAGAAATAATCAGTTATATGAATGCAGCTGTCAGCTGATTTCCAACTTCAAACTTAAAGGAACTTAACGTCTTGCTTTCTATAGTTCCATTTTCCTAATTTTTTGAAGCTAGTTTGACTTTGAGTTTGCTGCAATTTGGTGATGATGAAATGAAGGAGAAGAAGAGAACAGAATCCCTTTATTACCTCGAAGGGCAAACCACCAACCACCAGGACCTAAATACTTCCTTTATGCACGCACTTCTTGCTAAAGGTTTCATTGCCTCACGTGAGCCTTTGAGAGGGATTCAGCATCAGAAATATAGCAAAAGGAAACAATCATTTTCAGATCAATAGGACTGAAAATTCTATACAGGCTTGAAATTTAAGGATCTCAGTGTACATGCCTCTCTCTCTCTCTCTCTCTCTCTCTCTGTCTTTCTAAATGTACCCAGACACACGGACACAGAGACACACACAGACACACACGCACGTGCACACACACACACACACACACACACACACACACATACAGCCATAGCTCTCACCATATTTTCTCAGCAATCTTTTGTATGCAGGGATGATCAAAACTCAAACCTTAAGTCTATCCACTCACGAAATTAGGCAAATACTTCTACAGTTATGAGATACAAATGGTGAAATGGGCATTTAATTCGTGCCTGGGACTGTGAGCCTGACCAAAGCCCAAGACTGGGGATGTCATAAGACTGAATGTGCAATCTACTGATATTTTGCTAAATGGTCATGCTGTCAAACTGTCTTCTAAACATTTTCGTTAACATCCATAGTCCTTGGCTCTTCTCAGCCTTGGTCAGGGATGATTCTTTGTGCAGTGGTCAGCAGTCACCAGTTGATCCAGAGACTGAAATGGAGCAAAGTGTTGAGAATAGGTGAGTGTGAGTGTTGAGTCCTAAATGGACCATCTTTACCTCTTCTCCCTGCCCCCAGGATGGCATGGCTCTTGTACTCATGAACTCACAGCAGCTATAGTTACCTGAACAAGATCAAGTAGCCAAAATTCCAGCATAGGGGAGCTTACACAGCCCATCTCACCCTGAGGAGATGTCAGTTAACAGATTAGGGGTGGGAGAACCATTCTTCTTCGGGGGGCGTGACCACTGGTAGATTGCCTATGCTCCAGTGACTGTCCCCACACTCATGTATGTATATGCAACACTAATTGGATTTAAAACACAGAAGAGGACAGTGGGGGGGATACGTCAGGAGGGTCTAGAGGGACTTTGAGGGAGGAAATGGAGGGCATATATTATTATATGAAATTCCCAAGAATAATATTTCTTAAAAATAAAATTATTTAAAAGATATTTCAGAAAAGAAAACAAAACTTCATCATCATGACACTACAGAGCCTTCTCTTTCCTGGTGAAACCACCTAATCTTAAAATATATCAGCAAGAAGAAAAGTAGATTCCAGAGAACTTGTGAACTCAGTGGGAAGGTGGAGTTGACCATGGCGGGCTGGAGAAATATCGACAGGACAACATGTCCTTTACTGAAGTAGAGGAATGCATACTCAGTCACACAACAGAGAAATGAGCATGCTATGAAAAAGAGGTGAATCCAATTCAGAAAAAAGTATGGCTTTAGAAAAATAAAACAATTTATATCAGTATATCACACATACAAACCCATTATACACATGTAGTGGATTTAATACTTATTTTTAATAATTCCAAATTTAAAAAATGACTAAATAAGAGATATATATAAAAAGATAGATAACATAGCAGGGCGTGGTGGTACACGCCTGTAGTCCCAGAACTTGGGAGGCAGAGGCAGGTGGATCTCTGTGAGTTCAAGGCCAGCCTGGTCTACATAGTGAGTTCCAGGACAGCTGGGGCTACAGGGAGACTCTGCTTCAAAAAGACAAAAAAAAAATAGACAAAAAATACCATTTTAGAACTAAAATATAAATTATAAAAAAGACTGATAAGACATATCAGAGAATCAAAATGAGTGTGATAAGAAAGCTGCAGGATAGATTAATAATTATCAATAAAAAGGGACAAGTTCCACAGTGGATGTGTCACTTAGGCCTGGGCATCTCTCAAACACATATTATCTGTGTGTGACCAGTTGTGGAACTCTGTAATAGTCTCTGTCTGTTGCAAAAAATTGATTTGATGAGTGATATTTTGTATACTTGTCTGTAAATATAAGGATCCATATTTAGCATACAGTAACAAATTTTATTTTCCGAGAGATAGGACAGAGATGGGTTTTTCTCAAGGAACTATGATCTCTCTAGTCACATGTATTTGACTATATCTATATTGATATTTATATATTACAGTGTCACTCATGAGTTCCCTCCCATTGAGAAGGCTTTAAGTCCAATTTGATAGCTGTTGATTGCCCCTGAGATAAAAGTGTCACTGCTGCACCAGTAGAGAGTTTGCTGTGTTAGGTATTGTGGTTATTAGGCTTTACAACTGAATTGGACTATTGATTGATTTTCACCCTTAGCAGGTTGCTCTAGAACTATGAGAGCCAGTCTTCAAGAAGGAGACTTCCAGGTCAGTTCCAGCTCCAAGACCTGTGACCAAAGTATGTCCTGTCTCTTTCAAGTTCTGGGAGGTAACTAAGGTCTGTAGCAATAGCCTGTGTTATTTTTGGAGTCTCTTGGACCATCCCGGCCCACAACTGGAAAGGAGGTTTCTCCTGCCTGGCACTGTCTTTCTTGTTATATAGTTTTCAGGTATACACATGAACTCATGATCAGGTATTGTATATGTATTTTTCAGGGGTGGGTGAGTTAATACATTTCCCTCTGGCTTTTCACACTATATAAACTTTATCTCTCCTCTCTCTTTCCTTGTCTAAGTTCCCTCTTCCCTCCCCAGTTAAATTACCCCCATTACCCCATTTTCCTCTTGATAATACCTGTCTCCTATTATCCTCCCTCTCTTGAGTTACTTCTTCCCTTTTCTCCACATGGTTCCTTGTATGTCCTTCCTTCTTCTCTTTCCAGTTGAATACCCCACCTTCTTCATTTCCCCTTTGGCAACATCTGTTTCCTACTCTCGTCCTCTCTTGGGCTCTTTTTTCCCCTTATCCCCATGTTTCCTTTCCATTTTCCTGGCTCCAAGTGTTACATCAGGATATATTCTCACATATAAGGGATTGGTGCTAAGATCCACAAAAGAGGGGGATATATACTGTCTGTTTTTCTGAGTCTGTGTTACTTTACTCTGTATAACAGTTTCTAGTTACAATCATTTACCTGAAAATTTCATGATTTCCTCTTTCCTTACAATTGAGTAGAACTCCACTGTGTAGTGGAACAGGGGGTAGAGAGAATACTAATATATCTCTCAACTCTCACTAGCAAAGCTTCCTCATACAACAGAATGCAATGCACACAGAAGGTAGATCGTTGGATGGGTAATAGTATGTCTCACACATGCTATTGATTAGATGATGAAAAGAGAAGTTACAGGTAATCGTAATGGATAGTAATTACTATGTGTATGTCCTAGATTTGCCTACATTGTGGCGTGTGTGTGGGTGGGTGGGGTGGGTGTATGTGTTGACTGCCTAATGAGCACAATATGAGGTGGTACTCTGTTTCCTCTGATTTGAAACATTCCCTCCTGGAATGAGCCTCACAAGACTCCAAAAGCTCATCAAAATGACAAGATTCATGCCACCTCTCTCCAAGGCTCTGTAATACAATTGCTGGCGGAGACCAGACTTCATTGTTGCTGCCTCTAATTTGGCAGCCAACACACCAAGCAGACATTGTACTTAATTTTAATTAAGTTTTGGATTTTAAATTCTATAAGTTTACTTCTAGGTATGGAAGCGGAAGTTACAAAAGAGAGAAGAAGAAATCTGAACAGCATAGAAAGAGCAGAACACAAGGCCCTCTCTTGAGGGATGCAGTGATCTTCAGCGATATGCATGTCATGAGTTATCACCGATCATGGGTGGACTTTGTGGTGATGCAGCTGCCTTTGTGTCACCCATGCTCCTGAGAAGTAATTCCGATAAATGCAATGGCTCACAATTCTAGACTTGGCTGTAATCATTTCTATGGTCTGTCATGGGTGCCCTGGCTAAGTGAATATTTATTTGTTCATGTCTTCCCTGGGAAAGTTTACACAACAGATGGGGGAAAGTTTCCAATTGGGCAAAGAATAAAGAATGCTTCTGAGGGTCCTGAATTCAAGCTAGGAAAAATCTTCTGCGATGATAGTGGGGGAGATAAGGCATGAGTCGGCAGATATTGAGCTAGGAGAGCCGGAGGCACAAAATAACCAATGTCAAAGCAGACAAAGGAAAGGAAGAGCTTGGGTATAGAAAGAGAAAGGTGGCTGAGATTGGTGGGTGCTTACTTTGAATGAGGAATACCAGGGTGGCCATCTTTCTGTTACTTCATGAGATGTGCGAGTGTGCATGTGTGTTTGAACAACACATTTCATTACCACTACTTTCAAAGGTACGTGCAGCTATCTTGTCTCTCTCTCACACACACATGCATGGAAGGACACACACACACACACACACACACACACACACACACACACAATTCTATCCTGATTCCCTAGGTGTTTACCCTTGGCAACTGTCTCTTGGAGTAATTGCTCAGATGTCAGCTGTGGTTTCCAGGGACTTCTCTCCTAGGAATTATTTTTGTGTTTATTTTGTTCAGAATTCAAAGACATTTTAATTCATTTCTGTGCTAATCCATGTCTCCATCACGATCATCCATTGTGCTTTTTGCATTCTGCTAACTCTCTTTTGACTCAGGGTATGGCCTCCTGTGTTTGCTTCCTGCTTCCACCACTGAGGAAGAGCCAGTGTGAGGCAGAACTGACAATGATGCTGTGCTTCCTGTCAGTCATTAATGTCACCCTCACAGTTTAGTACACCTTCTCAGAGTCAATGTCATGCTCAGCCTCTACTCTAATGCTGCTCCTGATTGAACTATTTAAATAACTTCAATTTGAAGCTTGCTTTTTTACCAAAATCACTTCTAATAACGGCTATTATCCTTTATAATTATGATAATCACTTTGATTCAGAGTGGCTCACAACATCAGCCTTCAGTCCAATAAACTCTGGAAATTGTATTTGGTAGAAGATAGGAGGATATTAGTAAGAAAATAGCTATGGTGGCTGGGTCGAGGGAGTCAAGAAAGCTTAGGGCTTCCTAAGTGAGTAAAAGCAATGGTTTTCAGGAAATACTAGAAATTATTAAAAAAAAAAACCGTGATTTTATAATCTGTAATTTTACAAAGTCTGGATTGAACCCTACCTCTACCACCTATAGGGCTTGTATCCTTAAGGAAGCTAGTTCAAGGCTATACTTCAATTCTGCCCTCTTCAAGGCTTGAATGATGAACACCAGCCCATCACTGTCTCTGCTCTTCCTTTCTGGTTGGTCTGCATCTGATCCCTACCAGTCGAGTGTTTTGAATATTGTCCTTGTCACAAGTGAGAACATTCACAATGGTTCCAATTATAGGTACTCAAAAGTGGGACTGAAAGAGAGCCCGGCAGCCAACACTAGTTTTCATTCAGTAGATGGGCCTTAAATTCTGTAAGTTTGTTGCTGCTCTCTTCACAATAACTAAGAAATGGAAACAAACTAAATGTCCCTCAATTGACAAATGCATAATGAAAATGTGGTACATTTACAAAAATGGAGTTCTACTCAGCAGTAAGGAAAGATGAAATTATGAAATTTGCAGGTAAATGGATGGAACTAAAGAGTGATACTAAGTGAACTAACAAACAGAAAAGCAAGCAACGTTATGTGTTATGTTCTCCCTCATTTGCCGATCACAGCACCAATTCCATCTATCTATCATCTATCTATCGCCATCTATCTATTTATCTATCTATCATCTATCTATCTATCTATCATCTATATATCATCTATATATCATCTATCTATCTATCATCTATCTATCTATCTATCATCTATCATCTATCTATCATCTATCTATCTATCTATCATCTATCGATCATCTATCTATCTATCTATCATCTATCTATCTATCTATCTCTCTATCTATCATCTATCTATCTATCATCTATCTATCATCTATCTATCTCTCTATCTCTCTATCTATCTATCATCTATCATCTCCTGATATATATCTCTATGTATTATCTATCATCTATCTATCTATATCTATCTATCTATATCTATCTATCTATCATCTTTCTATCATCTATCTATCTATCTATCTATCATCTATTGATCTATCATCTATCTTTGTTGATCTATCATGTCTATCTATTGAGCTATCATCTATCGATCTATCACCTCTCTATCCATCTATCATCTACCTATTTATCATCTATCTATCTATCTATCTATCTATCTATCTATCTAATCTATCTATCATCTATCTTATATGATTAACACTAGGAGTCAGGAAAATGGAAAGGATAAACAGAGGTAAAGGATAATAGGAAACAGCTTTCAGTAGCGGGGAGGTCGGGAAAGTGGGAGTGTTCAGTAGGGAGGAGAGGGAGGAACATGCAGGGGCCATGGTGTGTGGGTGGGGAGTCAGGAGAGGGGGATGGTGGAAGGTGGGTGTTTTGGGGGGGAGGGTGGGGATAATGGGGATGCTTGGACTGGGGAGGGAGGAGAGAGGTCACATGGCAGGAAAAAGAGTAGAGATGAATGAATCTTGGGGGGCTAGGGAACCCAGAGGGAAATGTGATGCCCTGGAAACCCCATGAAAAGTGCATGTGTATACCTGGGAGCTGCTTGTCAAGGAACACAGAGCCAGAGAGAGAGATAGAGAGAGAGAGACCTCCTTTTGAGTGGTTGGTGAGGGGGGTCCAGGAGACTCCCAAAATAACACAGGCTATTGCCAAACCTCTTGGTTAGCTCCCAGAACTAGTGGATAAGATCCTGCTGTGGAAGACAGGACATTTTTCTGATACAGGACTTGGAGCAATGGAGCAGGAACTGACCTGGAAACCTGAAGTTTAGCTATCATAACACTAGGTGATAATATGCAAACTGCTAAGGGAGAAAATGAATCAATGGTCCAGGCCAGTTCGAAAACCTAATAACCATGATAGCCAGCACAGCAAACTACCTCTACTGGTGCAGTGGTGGCACTGTTATCTGGGGGGAGGGGCAACAATCAATAGCAATTTAATTGAACTTAAAGCCCTCTCAATGGGAGTGAACTCATAGGTGGCACTGTAAATTCAGTCAAATACACATGACTGGAGAGGTCATAGATCCTTGAGAAAACACTATCTCTTTCATATCTCTAGACAAATGAAATTTCTTACCATATACTAATATGGATCCTTATATATACAGACAAGCATACCATACACCACTCATCAAAGGAGCATCTTTTTGCAAAAGATGGAGGCTACTGCAGAATTCACAACTGGTCAGACACAGACAATATGCATCTGAGAGATGCCCAGTTCTAGGTGACACATCTACAGTTGAATCTCTATGCCTAAGGCTCGTGGAACATACTGGAATAAGGGGGTAGAGCCAAAACTAATCCATCCCTCAACTCACCAATAAATCTTCCTTATACAACAGAGTGTGACGTATACAGAAGGCCACAAGTGGCCAAGTTTTAAAGAATAAGAGACTTCAGAGTGTGTGTCCTGGATAGGACTCCTATACTGAACCTCACCCACCCATGACTCAGGGACCATTGTGGAAAGGGGGGGCCATAGATTGTAAGAGCAAGGGTTGGATTATATACACAGGGAAGCAGAGGTCTTCAGGACACTGGAAGCCTGCATATGTGAACTTGTAGAAAAGGTGGCATTGAGCACAGGACCCATGCCAACTCAATTAAACAAGGGCCTGGAGTGAAGAAGAGAAATAGGTAGTGGGCTGGCCCTAGATTGAGAACTATTGGAGACTGATTGCTGCTGGGTGAGGGAGAGTGTACCTTATGATCTCTAGATGGGATGACTAGACTACAGTGGACAAATTTACACTGAATATCTGGGTACAAGTACTTGAATGGATAGGTGTGGTGGCTAATCCTTGGCGTCTACTTGACTGGATCCAGGATTAACTGAAATGAGAGAGATCATCTTGACTGGATCATCTGAAGCTGAAAGACACACCCTAAATGTGGGTGTTACCTTCTGATGGCAGCCGGTATAAAAGGCCACGGCAGAGGAGAACGCCTGGCTTCTTGCAGCTTGCCTTCTCTCTCACTGATGAGTTTGTCTTGCTGCTGTAGACTAAAGACTGGCTGATCTTTTGGAATTCATCAGACCTTCAGCACCAGATTGGGACTACTGAGACATCCAGCCTTGTGGACTGAGCGACTACGGATTCTCAGCCTCTCCAGTGTGGTCAGCCATTGTTGGACTACTCAGACTCTATCCTGTGAGCTAAGTTGATAAATCTCTACACATATATATTCATTCTACCGGTTCTGTTTCTTTGGAGAACCCTGACTAATACAGTAGGACTTAACATGTGTGGCAGAATGCATGAGGTCCAATGGGGGCATGGGTGGGGAGCAGGTCTAAATTTTGATTAAGAACTGTTGTATGAAATTATAAAAAGCACAATAAAAAAATTAACAAAATTCAATAGGTTTGGTTGTATGTGTGGGAACAGAGGCTGCAAAGAGGAAAACAATCTCAACCGCCCAGATGGGAACAGAATGCAACAAAGTGTGTAAAGGAATGGAAGTCTATGGCCTTCTCTTGCTTAGGAGATGGAGTGGATGCTGTGGTGTAGTCTAGAACCTTTCTTCTGAATGAAGTGCTTATTTCTGCCAATCACTAAGGCCGGACTACTGACAGCTCCCAGCTGTGCTTCTTCTGTGCACGTCCATCAGCCAAAGAGTGAAAAATCCAAGCGATCCAAGTGCAATTTCTTCCTTGGTATATCCTGGGTGACCAGTTACTGCTCAGCAGAGGGTATAGGACCATTCTTCTTAGGGCATCAGCATCAGAGCTCTGTAAAATCAGCATCTCTTTCAACTGTTGTTGTCAGTTCTGCCTCTTTCGCTTGCCTAAAAGTGTTCTTCCTGACAGCACCCCACGGTGAATTGCCTGCACACAAATCAATGACTCAGAGTCTATTTCCCAGGAAACCTGAATTTCAGTATGGGCTGAAACATGCATCTTTGCAATGGCAGCCAACTCCAGTTCCTCTCCATATTTCAGAGAGAGAGAGAGAGAGAGAGAGAGAGAGAGAGAGAGAGAGAGAGAGAGAGAGAGTTCGTTCCAGTGATTTGTCAAATATTTACTGT
This sequence comes from Nannospalax galili, assembly GCF_000622305.1. Classification (NCBI taxonomy): domain Eukaryota; kingdom Metazoa; phylum Chordata; class Mammalia; order Rodentia; family Spalacidae; genus Nannospalax; species Nannospalax galili. The sequence goes on from NW_008348568.1 coordinate 2,198,757, forward strand.
GGTATCAGTAAATATGTCAGGATATAATAAATATCAGGAGCACTTTCATAAGTGTCAGAATGGAAATGTTTTATTGATTTTTCAAGGCAGCAATTTAGCTCTTGTAGGAGGGTAAGTCAGTGGTCTGGGGTGAGACTCAGGTGCAAATGAACACATCCATTAGCACTATTTTATCTCCAGGGTCTGGAATGATCAGGACAGCCTGTAAATATCTTAATTACCTCTAAGTAAATGGTGAAGTGTTAGGCCTCTGCTCAATGTTTAAGTGAGTCTTTCTCTTTTTAATTTTTTTTCATATCCAAAACATTTTCCAGGAGATCTTCTTTGGAATCAATTCACTGTGGTGAAACCTGGTCCTCCAGACACCATAACATTAAGTAGACCTTCCTGAAAGTTTGGGGTGTAGGCATTTCCTGGGACATCATTTCACTTCCTATAGGGTGTGGCCTGAGAAGGACAGAACTTGGCAACCTCAGGAACTTGAGAGTTTTATTATATACCCTTACTGAGTCTCTGGCCAATGTCTCTAGTTCCAGAAATTCCAACAACGTTAATGCCAAGCTGCTCCACACGAGGTTCATGCTGCCATTCATGTAAGTCTTTGCCTCCCTTTGCTCATCCTCTGTCCAGAAAATGCTTTCAGTTCTTTAGACAAAGATAAAATGAAAAACCCCCAAATACCATCTGGTTAGAATCAGTTATTTCTTCAAGGAATATAAATAAACCTAAACGTCTTTTGGCAGACAATACACTTCATAGATGAACATATCCTTAGATACAGGAGTTTCATTTCTAAAGTTATATCCTAAAGGAAATCATGCAAAATGTAGACAAAAATTTTCCAATGTAAAGATGAGTTGTTTTCTTCACGGTTGCATCCTTACTACCTAAAATAGTGGTTGGCACATGGAAAATGTCTGATAAATATTTGACAGCTAAAGTTTTCAGAGGTGAAGATGGTCGCTAGGTGAAAATAAGAGCTTGGAAGCTGTAAAGACATATAAAAGGAGAGTACTGTTTTATTTTTGGTTGGAAAGAGTTAATGTTGTAGAGATGCCAAAATCTCTCTGAATTTATGACATTTGTGCCTTCCATTCAACAAATAAATGGAAGAAAAAAATAAAATAATATAGAACTTTCCCTTTTAAGAAGCAATATGGGATAAATTTTCTGTCCTGCTGTATACATACCAAAATAAGTAGTTAAACTCCTTTGACTACTTTACCTGGTGATGCAAAGGCTTCAATGGAGCAAGCATGTAAAACTGTAATGTTCTTTCCTCTGCTGCTGTGACTGTACTCTGTCCTGCCACTCAGTAGCCAATCTTAATACCAAGATGAGCAAGTCAGAGCACTCTGAAAAGTATCTTGCAGTGCTTTCCTCCCATCTGCCCGTCCCTGTCCTCTCCTAGTGAAATACGTGGTGAGACCTACAAACTCATTTTCAGTGGCTATGGAGGAAGTTAGTCAACTCCAATGAATCTACTGTCCATGCCGGCCTGGCGGATTTATTCTCAGTGACTCAGAACAGCCTTTTCTCTTGTGAGTCAAAAAGCAGATTGGGGCTTTTAACATCTTTCCAAAGTTACTACACACAACATTAACTCTGCTTTTAAAAAGCCAAGTGTGAAGGAGATAAAAGAAAAGGCATTAAATCATCAGCTTTCATCATCTTCTCTCTCCCAAAGGAGAGAATCAGATTACCTATGAGGTCGGGTCTGGTCTCTTTTGCTTATTGAAGAATCAGGACATAAAGAAAAGATAGAGCATCTGAGTCAGAGATGGCAATGTTAGAGAGAGTGTGAGAGTGAGGGAGAGGGAGAGAGAGAGAGAAAGAGAGGGGGAGGGAGAGGGAGAATTTTATACTGCAAAGAAAGGAGGTTTGTGGGACGTGCTCATACTGGTGATCCAAACAATTGAGAGAAGCTAAGAGAAATGGAAAGAAAGTGACGACATACAAGGAAAGTGATTGTTAAAAGGAGTTTGAGGGCATCCATGAATGCAGGATCCCCCTTTGAACCCTTTGCTGCCATTAGTTTCTGAGGCATACTGCATTAACTATTCATAGTTTTCTATTATTTTTAGTTGCTGGGCTGCTTGTTGATATGGACTTTGTCAAGAGCTTGTTGTAAAGTAGTTGTGTTGTATAGGTAGTATGAGCCCTCCCATTACCAAGCATGCCATCTGTGTATTCTGGTCAAGAGACATCTTTCGGAGTACTGCTGTTCCTGTGGTGTTCAGATAGTCAGTGATGTTTGAATGAATGTGCTGCTGCTTTTCCCAAAGGTTTTCTTTCCTCCCTCCCTCATTCTGTCCCTCCCTCCCCCCTCTTTCTTTCTTAATCTTATATATTTGAATGTTTTGACTGCATGTATATAAGTGCACCATATGCATACAGTGCCCACAGGGGAAAGAAGAAGGTGTTGGATCCCCTGGAACTGGAGTTATGGATGGTTGTTAGCCATCATGTGGGTGCTAGGTAACCGAACCTGGATCCTCTGCAAGAGTTGCTAGTGCTCTTAACCACTGAGCAATCTCTCCAGCCCCTTCCCAAAGATTTTCTAGGACAAATACTTCATTAAATTTATTTGGAAATCCTATGTTCATAGGCTCATATTCTAGTTTCGCTTTTTTAACCTATACAACCAGACTATGAACCTCTTAAAAGCAGGGGATGTATACATATATGATATATACATATAATTATATATGTATATATAACTTTTCCTTTTTACATTGCCAGGAACAACTATTAGAATTTGGCTACTTGGAATGCAGAGTAAAAAGTTTGAGTGATGATGTGTATGACTTTAACCATTCCCAAGAAATTCTTTGTTTTTGTAAGTGCCAGATTAGTGACTCCTTTAGTGATTCAATGCTTGAATGGCTTAATGCCTATAACTTCAGGATATAGGTTAGGTATTTAAAGCAAAAACCATTACAAGTATGTGTATATGTGTATATGTTTGTGAACTCACAAACCATGGCATACCTGTGGAGGTCAGAGGACAACTTGTGGAAGTCAGTTCTATCCTAACACCAGGTGGGACCTAGGAATCAAATTCAAGTTATCAGGCTTGGTGGCAAACACCTTTACCCAACTGAATCATCTTGTTGACCCAAATATGGCTTTTTAAAGTGAAAACACCATGTCCACCCCCTGCCTTGGGAAACTGCCCTACATAAGGATGGATGTTTTCTGTACTTGTCTGAAGAAACAGACAAATGAAAAAGGGATGTGTGATAACAACCTACAAGAAAAGATAGACTAGAAATAACAAGAGAATTTATGAAAATTCTTAGGGGAAAAATCCATTCTAGTAAGTCTTTGGTTGAAGTTACCAGCCAATATGTCCAAGAAGATGGAACTATTTTTGGCATGTTGAATCCACTTCTGAACGCTTTTGGTAAGCTGTTTAAATGAAGGAAACTGTTAACAGAAAAGCTCCCTTGTCTTTCCACTTCTCTCTCTGATCACCATGGTTACTTGTATTTGAATTTATTAACATTAATGGACAGTTAGTATTGTGCTCATAGTGACAAGGCTAGATGTGTTTACATAGTATGATGACTGCTAAATTCTCTTTTCCCCAGCTGATCAAAGTATCATCAGTTTTCCCTCTACTTTTTCTTAAAAAGGGAAGCACATCAAGTGCCTTCTGAAGGCTTCCTGCTCCATCCCAAAGGGACCCACTGTAATGTTCTTTCATCATTAATTGCTGGGTATCCTGAAATGTTTCTCCCCTGAAGTCAGAAGTCAGAAGTTTCTGATGTTTTGTGTAGTCTCTTTCTCAGCATTCTGCTTCTCTGGAGACAAGTGTCATGGAAAATGTTTTTGGATAGATTTTAAAAAATGAGTCTCCATTCCTGAGTCTCCACTGACCCTGCTATTCACAAAGTCAATATCTGTAAGGAAGGCAGGTGCATTATCCAAAACATGGATTTCTCTTCTCCAGGTACCATTATTGATGCCTTGGACTTTTCCTCCTACTTTTGTCACACTAAGGTCATCCAGGCTCACAAATCAGCATCAATGACAGTAGAAATCATTTATTAAATACTTACTGCTGAGCACTTACTCTTCTAAGAGCATTTTGTGTAAGAAGTTTGGAATCTTTTTTTTAATAACTCATTTTTCATTTATTGATTTTTTTCTGTATTTCATACAGAACATTCCAAACAATCTTACTCATCTTTATACGCATCCCAAATGTCACCCTCCCATAGCTTCCCCTCTCCTCCACTGGAGCCCATTTTTCTACCACTGCCCTAGGAGATCCATTCTATAACTATTCAGTTTGATGAATGAGAAAAATATGGTGCAGAGAAGTTAAATTATTTCTCGGAGTCTCACATATGGTAAACAGTACAACAAGAAATTGCTGTGTGGGTATCCGCTTAGCCACTGTGTCACCCGGAATTGGATTAACAGGTGACCTAAAGACATGGTTTTCAAACTATATGGAAGCCTCATGGGGCCAGTAAGCACCTGAGAGCTATATGCAAATGTCTGCACATCTGTGTACCTCCACGTTTGTCATTAGGTGTGCATTTTTTTTCCTGGGAAAAACTATAGCATAGTGTTTGAAGTCTAACAATCCACGGCTTAAATCTTGACTCTGCCACCCAGCAGAAAATTGAGCTTTATTAAGTCATTGACAGCCTTAATTTTCCTGAGGTGTTACACAGAGAATAACAACACCAACTAAGGCGGTTACTGTGAGAGCCAAAGAGGTAATGTACACCCAGCATCCGGAAGTGTGCAGCAGAGAGAGTGAATAAACACAACTCCCTCACAGGCCCCTCTGAAAACCTGGAGGCAAACAGGATGCTCCCCATCAATCAAGATAAACAGTGATGTCTTCATCTGGGTCTTTGCCCTGGCTCTCAGTCAACTTCCAAAATATTTTTGCAGCCAGGAGCAGCCATTGTGAGCAAAACCCAGAGGTACTATTCTGACTTTTTTGAGACCCAGTTCTCACCCTCATACAAATGGTGCTCAAATGTTCTCCCAGCCCAGCTGGGTCTTTCAGTTCTGGTACACATTTCTTTTGGCAGAAGACCAATGAGCAAAGAATGAAACAAACACCAATCCAAACCTTGCCAGATTTGGAATAGCTTGGGTGCTTCTTTTACCAATAAATATGCACAAAAGTCATAATCTAAAGGAAAAGGCAGAATAAGAGAAATTAAAATGACATATTAATTTTACACAGCCAGAATTGTGGCGTAAAGCAACACAAATGGGGGGCTGGAGAGATGACTCAGCAGTTAAGAGCACTGGCTGTTCTTGCAGAAGACCCAGGTTTAAATCCCAGTACCCACAAGGCAGTTAACAGCGGTCTATGCAACTCCAGTTCTAGGGGATCTGATGACCTCTTCTGAACTCTGTGGGCAGTGTACTTATACATATGCAGACAATACACTCATATATGTAAAATAAAAATAATAAATAAAATAGTTTTTAAAACCAAAAATGTATTACAGATAGATCTGAAGGTCAGACGTTTCATGTCCTTACTCAAGGTGTCAGCAGGACTGTGTGCCTTAACAGAGGCTCTAGGGAAGATCTGTTCCATCTGTTTTCTGGCTTTTATAGATTGCTCAATTTACTTGGCTTCTGTTTACCTTTAAAGTCAACTATGGATAACTGTGGAGAAATGAGAAATACTCTCAGCTCCGGTTCCACCAAAGCTCTTTGCTGCCATGAATGAATAGCAGAAACTTTTAATATTTGATCTTTGACCTCAGGTCCTGATACAGAACGCCTAAGACCTATGTAATTTCATAAATGACAGGGGTGTCTAGCACAGAGCTTCTAAAGTCCTTGGAATTTTCAAGGTGAGAGGATCATCTCTTTTCCTAATGAAACAAGTCTTACTGGACTCCTGGAGACTGATGGTTGTCAGAAAGTCCAGGCCATGATTAGAAACTTGGTACTTTCAAAGCCCACATTCTCCCAAGTGGAGAGGGATGGAAAATGGGGGCAATAATGGATCCTGTTTGCATAATGAAGACTTCCTAGAAATCCCTGAATTGTGGGGTTCACAAAGGTTGTGGAGTGGTGGACACATTCACATATCGTGAAGCTGGCACAGCCCAACTTCATGGGGACAGAAGCTCTTGTTCCAGGGACCCTTCCAGTTTTCACCCTGTGTGTCTCTTCATCTGCCATTTGGCCACATCCTTTATCAGACCCTTTATAGATATAAATAAGCTGGATAGGGGGAGTAACATGTTTCCCTGGTTTATAGGACTTCTGTAGCAAATTATTCAAAAGGATTGTATGAACACTCACAGGTGACTACTTAATATTTGCAACCAGCATCTAAGGTGAGAGACAGAGTTGAGAACTCAGCCCTCCACCTGTGGGATCTGACAATATCTCCAGGTACATTGTGTCCGAACTGAGATGAATTGAATTGGCGATGTCTGCTGGAGAATCTGCTGGAGAATTGTTTGGTGCATGGGGAAAATCTCCACACATTGGGTGTCAGAAGTGTGATAGAGTGGGAGGAGAGCGAAGGGAAACACTTCATTTTCCCATCACTGCACCAGTCATAGCACACTACTCTGATGCTGGCTTTTTTTTTTTTTTTTTTTTTTTTTTTTTTTTTTTTTTTCTGAGACAAGGTCTCCCTGTAGCCCCAGCTGTCCTGGAACTTACTATATAGACTAGGCTGGCCTTGAACTCACAGAGATCCACCTGCCTCTGCCTCCCGAGTGCTGGGATTAAAGGCATGCACCACGACGCCAGACCTGGTACTAGCTTTTATGCCCCTTCCCGCCTTGTTTCTACTTTTCACGACCCTGGTGAATATAATAGGCTTCAGTCAATAATCCCTTAGCAAGGCTCAGGCTTCTTTTTTATTTATTATTTTTATTTTATGTGTATGAGTGTATTACCTGCATGTATGTAAGCGTACCTGTGTCATGCAATGGACACAGAGGTCAGAAGGCATTGGATCCCCTGGGACTGGATTTACAGGCAATTGTTAGCTGCCACATGAATATTGAGACTCAAACCTGGGTCCTCTGCAATAGCAGTCCATGCTCTTAACCACTGAGCCATCTCTCCAGTCCCAACATTCAGGCTTCTAAGAATAGCTGTGTTTTCTACTCTGACGGCTAGAGATAGACTATGGGGCCTCTGGATGATATGCAGAAAGCATTTGGTCTTCATTCATTAAGCAACAGGGAACTACTGACATTTCTCAGTCACAGATTGATGTATCTTTTGGAAAATCATTTTCAATTTAAAAGTATATTTTATGTTGTTCCATGAGCAGAGGTATATTATAACCAACTTTTAAAAATCCTTTAGAAAAGGGGGAAAAATAAATGTATGAGAAAAGTAAATAAGTAAAAGAAAATAACTAAATATGTAGAGTTTTCAGCAAAACAACAAATCAACAAAGTGACAAAATAAGATGTATATATAGCCTGTCTCTTAGAAAGTCAGAGTACCAAGTAATTTTTTATTGAGACTCTCTTGATAATAGGCAATAAATGCCAAGTGGGATATTATCTTGTAGCTAATTTCCCTTGTTTGCTAGTTTTGCTTTAGGACATGGCTTTACTATCTATTAGCATATAGAAATCTATACATAACTATTTTTTTACAACAAAATCTTGCATTGCCAAGATCTGAATCTAGACAGCTAAATAATATACATTAGATGTGCTAGAAAATCTTGAAGAAAAATTTATCTCTCCCAAGCTTTCTCCTGTTTCATAGTTAGCAATTATTGGTGGAAAGAAGCATTAGATTAGATTGAAAAAATAATGCATACACATTATTAAAAAGTCATAGCCCAATTAACTCTGCTAGATAGCAAAACTTAAATTTGTTTCTCTGTACTGTTAATAATGCAGCCTCACAGTAACACTGCCTTACAAAAAATATGTTTGTTTAATCTTTCTTGCCTTTGTTGAAAACTCCCTCTGCTTGCTGATTTCTGACAACCTGTTGGAGGGCAATAATAACACACATATTCCTATGTGCCATATTACAACACAGCTTCCTGACAAGCTTATCTCTGGCTAAACAAACCATTTGCACCCTGCCTGATTTTTTTCCATGTTAGTAATTCAACTGCAATTTGTTCCTTCCCATGGCTAAATGGAAATGTGGTCATCAGATGCAATCCTTCCTGTTTAGGCATCATAAATAATAGGTTTCTGGAGTACAATACATAAATATTTTACAAATCATGAGCTGGGGTTTAGGAAATGGCAGAAAGATGTGGTAGAGAAAGAATTTCTTATAGACTCACATTTCCAGTCTTTAGAAGTCATTAATATGGTTTGGTGCATTCATTAGGCAACTCAAGAAAGCATTTGTCACCCAAAGAATCATAATCACATAGGCATGTGCTCTCTGACTCCTTGACATAGCAGGTTAAAGTTTCCTCCCTGGTTGAACTGGAGTGTAATAAATCATCAGGTATTCCCAGGACTGATTTTAATTCACTGATTGCCTTTTTATCCCCACACAGGAGTGCTACCTCCTGGGCAAATGAAGAGCTCTGGTAGAATAATGAAGTTTATAGTGAAGATAAATTCTTCATACTCCTGATAGGCGCATCACTTGAAACTATAAAAGAGAAAAAAAGCAAAACAAAACACTAGAGATATTGGGGGAAGGAAATGGAGAGGGGCTCTGTAAACATAATTCTTTTTCTTTGTGCTAAAAGACTTTCGCTTAAGAATATATTCCCTCTGGCCTGAAAACCTATTTCCCATGTCCTGTGGTTCCTGTTCCGTAGGTGTCCTGGAAATAATTGGGTATTTAAAGAACCTCAGAATATTGCTGATCACAGAGCTGTTGGCACCTTGGTGCTTTCTCTCTAGGGCGTTTATTAATTTTTAATCAGCTTGCCACTGTTTGGGGTTTTTAGGACTCTGGTAAGTAAAGAGAAAAGCCATGTGGGTGGTAGAGGAGGAGAGAGAGAATAAATGAGATGGGAAGAGGCTTCTTTTGCAAGACTCAGAGATAAAGGCTGGCCTGACTTCAGCAAACACAGAGTTAAGCCAGTTTTACCAAAGAACATCCACTAGACCAAAGGTGGGAATTCGAATTCCATTTTCTTTGGCCTTTGTTTTTGTGGTAAATGCCAGCCTTTGACTTCTTCTCAGAAGAGTATAATGACTTCTTTCTCTAGAATGTTTCTAACTTTTCCATTTCAGTTGATACCTTCCTAATTCTTACCCCAACCTGAATCTCTGTATTTGTTTCATTCTCCCATGATTCTTGGCTGGTTTAACGACATTTCTCAGACCCTTTTTATGGCACTTTCAAAAATTTCATGTATTTTTATTGTATTTAGGTCCCTTTCCTTATCTGCAGCCCCCAGTAATACCCCGTGCCAAATTTCATGTTCTATTTTATGTATATGTATATATATATATATATTCAAATATGTAACCATAAATGCCCTTCAGTGTAGGTTTATCCACTGCTGGAGCCTGATTATTATTTGTTATTAAATTTGTAAAATTTATTTTACCCCATTTGTATGAGTGTTTTGCCTGCATAAGTACACCGTGTGTGTACAATGCTGTGGAGGCCAGAAGAAGAGGTTGTATTGCTTTGAACTGCAGTTAAGGACAGGTGTTGGTCACCATGTGGGTGTTGGGAACCCAACCAGGATCCTCAGTAAGAGCAACCAGTGAGTGTTATTAACTGCTAAGTCATCTCTCCAGCCCTAATATATGATTTTATAATAAACTTATTCATAAGCCCATCTATGAGGAAGGATTTGCCTTAATTTCTATCATAATAAGCAATACCCTCACAAAATGATGAAAAAGAAGACATAGCTACATATTTTCTCCTACCATTCAGGGCCCACAAAGTATATTTGAAATGTCAACTTCAGTCTATTTTCTGCTTGACCTAAGGGACACCATTGTAGACGAATGGGTGAAGTAGACATCAGTTAGAGAAATCACTGCAGGAAGAAGCTATTTTTGTCCTTCAGTTCATCTATCACTGACTAAAGGGAGGTGTTGTCTTCCAGAGTAGAAGGAAGCAAATTTTCCTCAGTGCTGAGTGTATATTGAATGAATGATTGATTGATCAGATGAATAAATGATAGCTGCTGCATGATGGTGACAAGTTGGTTTTTGTCTTCTGTTTTAAAGCTATGTTGTTCAGAATAATCCTTTTTGAATCTTTTCTGTTTATTATATTTATTTTTTATTTTATGTATATGTGTGCTTGCCTACATGTATGTCTGTGTATCACATGTGTATCTGGTGCCCACAGGGGTCAAATCCTCTGGAACCAGAGTTAAAGATAGTTGTTAGCCACCATGTAGATGCTGGGAACCGAACCCAGGTCTTCAGCAAGAGTAGCCAGTGTCCTTAACCGCTGAGCAATCTCTTCAGTCTCATTTTATAATTTTTTGAGTAGTTCACACAGGAATATTGTATTTGTATCATCTACACATTTCATTCTCTCCCTTCTTAACTCTTCCTACATCCTTCCCCCACTCCCTTTCAATTTTGTGACCTAGTCTTTAATTATTATTCTTGCATATATATGACCTACTGAATCCATTTTGTCTTGCTCATATGTACATGTGTTTAGGAGTGACCACTGGGACTAGATAACCTACCAGGGAGCTCATCCCTGGAGAAAATGGATTCTCCTTCCCTTGGCAGTCACTGATTACCTTTAGCTCTTCACCCAGAGATGGGCCCTCTGAAATTTCCCCCATCCACATTGGCATGTAGAGTGGTGCTATTATTATGTGGATCTTGTTTAGGCAACCATATTGTTGAGATTTCATGGTTACAGCTTTCCTGTCGTGTCTAGAAAACACTATCTAGTAATAGGCATTCTTGTCCTTAGGCTTGTACAATCTTTCCACGCCCCCGCCCCCCATGATGTTTCCTGAACCTTAGGTGTAGGGCTTGCATTGTAGACACATCAATTGTGGCTGGACACCCCATGGTCACTTGTTCTATGTATCTTAACTGGTTGTGCATGTCTGTATAGTCTTCATATGTTGCAAATAAGAAGCTCCTTTGATGAGAGATAAAAGCTATCCATATCTATGGATATAAGGATGAGCTGGTAGAATATAGTCAGAAATTATATTCATTTAGAAAAAATGACAGTGGGGGTGTTCTCTTCTAGGGTATAATATAACCTCTCTAGCAATGAGCAATTGTCTATGTTTACAGTGTCTTGTATCCAATTAGACAGATATTAGGTATCCTCAAGGTAGAAGTACCATCATTGGGGATGTCTTGGTGAGACAGTCATTGTTGGATTCATAGGCTTTACAGTAGGGTAGAACTATTGATTGTTCTTTTCCCTTTACAGTTGCACAGCACCATCTGATGCTATGAGAGCTAGTACCCAGGGAAGAAGCTTTCCATTAAATTCTAGTTGGAGTCCATCAAGTCAACACCAATGTTTGTCTTTTGCATTTTACTTTATCGTTGCCTTATTTTACATCCTTCTATGTTGCATATCAAAAAGTTAACTGTAGCTATTGTTATTTTAGTACTTTGTATTTTAACGTTATACTAGACTTAAGAGTGACTTACACTTGAATTTGACTATATATTTACCTGTAGGTAAACTTTATGTATCCATATGTTTTCACATTTTTTTTTAGTATCCCTTCATTTCAAGAAAAAAAAAATTGTTAGTATTTCTTTATAATTAGGTTTAATGGTAAAGCAGTCCCTCAGATTTTGTTCATCTAAAAATTATTTCCTTCTTCATTTCTGAAGGACAGTTTTTCTAGGTATATTATTCTTGTTTTTCTTTCAACATTCTGAATGCATAATCCCACTCGACAAGTCTGTTCTGTGCTGTGCGATTTCAGCTGTGAAACTTATGGATATTCTATTTTTAAAATATTTTTGAGTTTTTGTGAATTTCATATAATAGATGGTAGTCAAATTTAACCCCCCTCCCCCATCTGTACTCCCATAGCTCAGACCTCCACCAGACATCATGCATTCTATCATGTATGTTAAGGCCTATCTTGTCAAGCATTTGTACCCAGACATCTCTAGGTGCAAGTTCATTCATGAGAGTGTAGTCAGCCCATGTAAAGTCATTCACTTGAAGATCTACTCTCCCTCACCCAGCAGTAATCAGTTGTCAATAGTGCCTCGGCTAAGGTTGGGGCCTGCTTCCCATTTCCCTAATTCTATGCTGGAGTTTTGTCTCATTATGTAGGCATGGATCTTGTGCATGTTATCAGCATTGTTGCAAGTTAATGTGAGCAAGTTCCTAGAGGCCTGAAAGCCTCTGTTTATGCTAATGCATCAAACCTGGCTCTTACAATCTTTCCACGCCCTCTTCCACAACAGCCCCTGATCATGGGTGGGAGAGGTTTAATACAGGAGTCCTATCCAGGGACACACACTCTGTAGACTTTTATTCTCTGAAACTTGGCCAATTGTGAACTTCTGTGTGCATCACACTTTGTTGTATGAGGAAAGTTTGCTGGTTGGAGTTGAGGGATGCATTTACATTCTCTCTAGCCCCTGTTCTGCTATGTTCTATGAGTTTTAGGTGTCAAGGTCCCACTGTAGATTTGTTATTTATGGTTGGGTATCACTCAAACATATATTCCTTATGTGTGACCAGCTGTGGAACTCTGTAATAGCCTCCATCTGTTGCAAAAAGAAGCTTCTTTGATGAGTGGTGTACAGTATACTTTTCTGTAAATAAAAAGATCAATATTTAGCATATAGTAAGAAATTTCATTTATGTAGATATATGACAGAGATATGGTTTTCTCTAGGAACTATGATCTCTCCAGCCATGTGAATTTTGTTATATTTACAGTGCCACCCATGAGATCGCTCCCACTGAGAGGGCTTTAAGTCCAAATAGATAGTTGTTGATTATCCCCAAGATAAAAATGCCACTACTGCACCAATAGAGATAGTTTGCTGTGCCAGTTACTGTGGTTATTAAGCTTTACAGCTGGGTTGATCCATTGATTGATTTTCTTCTTTAGAAACTTTTATAGTATCTTCTAGAACTATGAGAGCTAACTTTTAGGGAGAAGGCTTCCAGGTCATTTCAGCTTCATTGCTCAAATCCTGTGTCCAAAGAACGTCTTGTCTTCAGCAATAGGGTCTTACCTTCAAATTCTGGGAGGTAGTCAAGGACTCTAGCAATAGCCCATGCTATTTGGGAGTCTCTTGAACTAGCATGGCTAACAGCTTGTAGGGAGTTTTCTACTGACTGTGTTCCTTGTTATAGAGCCTTCAGGTTTACACATACACTCATGTTCAGATATTGTATAAGATTTTTCAGGAGAAGTTGAGTTGATACATTTCCCTTTGGCTTTTTATGCCACCTAAGCTTTATATATTTCTCCTCTCTCCCTGTCAGGTTAAGTACCCCTATTTCCCCCTTGATAATACCTGTTTCCTAACTTCCTTCATCCTCTTTACCCCCATGGTTCCTTGTATGTTCTTCCCTTGTCCCTTCCCATTTTCCCCATTTCCCCCTCAGTAACATCTGTTTCCTACATAATGGAGGAAAGACAGCATCCTCAACAAATGGTCCTGGTGAAACTGAATCTCCATCTATAGAAGAAATTGGACCCTTATCTTTCATCATGCATGAAAGTCAACTCCAAATGAATCAAAGACCTCAATGTGAAACCGGAAACTCTGAAACAGCTAGAAGAAAATGTAGACAGTACCCTCCAAGATCTAGGTGAAGGGAAGGACTTTCTAAATTGGACACCAGTTGCTCAAGTATTAAGGTCAACAACTAACAAGGAGGACCTCATTAAACTGAAAAGCTTCTGTACAGATAAAGAAACAACCAAGTAAGCTAAGAGGAAACCAGCTAAGTAGGAGAAAATCTTCACCTGCTACACTTCTAACAGAAGATTAATATCCAAAGATGTACAAAGAACTTAAAAAAACAAAGAAACCAGAAATAAACGACCCAATATAAAGATGGGCTAAGGACCTGAACAGAGGATTCTCAAAAGATGTCTAAGAAAATTGATTAACATTCTTAGTAATTTGAGAAATGCAAATCAAAACCACTTTAAGATTTTATCTTACCTCAGTCAGACTGACTAAAATCAAGAGAGCAAAAGACACCAAATGCTGGCAAAGATGTTGAGAAAGGGGAATGCTCGTTCACTGCTGGTGGTAAATGCAAACTCCTGCAGCCACTATGGAAATCTTAAGAAACTAAAAATGAATCTGCTATACAATCTGGTTATACCACTCATTGGCATATACCCAAAGAACTCACACTACTATAGAGATACGTGTGCATCCATGGTTGTTGCTCCTTTCTTCACAGCAGCTAAGAAATGGAAACAAACTGAATGTCCCTCAACTGACAAATGGACAATGAAAATGTAGTAGATTTATACAATGGAGTTCTGGGTGGTGAGGAAAGATGAAATCATGAAATTTACAGGTAATTGGACCTGGACTCTGTTATACTAAGTGAAGTAATAAAAACTCAGAGAAGCAAGTGATGCATGGTCTCCATCTGCAGTTCTTAGCACCAATCCTTTATATGTCAGTATATATCCTGATGTAACATCAAGAGCCAGGAGAATGTAAAGGAAGTATGGAGGTAAAGGGAAAGGCTCTTGCAATCTTTCCACTCCCCCTTCCATGATGTTTCCTGAATCTTAGGTGAGGAGGTTGTATTATAGACATATCAGTTGAGGTTGGACACCCTATGGTCACTTGTTCTATGTATCCTATATATGTTCATATGGATATTTGCTTATATGTGAAGACTTTTCTTTCCTCTTGGAGCTTCTAAGATTCTTCGACATTTGAACCCTTAATTATCATATTTCAAATGATTCTCCTTTACATTAATTTTCAGGGGTGGGGGGTCCTTTGATCTTCATGAATCTGAATGGTCACATCCTTCCCAAGATTTAGGTTTTTCTTATAATTTGTTCTTTTAGTAAATTTTCTGTCCCTTTCTCTTTTCATGGAAACTCCCCTAATATCTACTTATGAATATTTATTGGTATCCAATGTGTCTAAAATTCATTCTTCATCTTGCTAATTTTTCTCTTTACCTTTTAACTGAATAATTCTTTGTGATTTATACTGCGATTAGTGTTCTGTGTCCTGTCATTGTATTCTTCAACACCGGGATTTCTCTTTGGTTCTTTGCTATGGTTGCTTTTATTTCCTCAGTAAGCTTCACATTTAATTCAGACATTGGCATCCAAATTTCATTTATTCCTTTATTTTTGTTTCCCTGCATCTCACTAAGATTGTTCAAGGTGTTTATTTTGGAGCTGGAAAGATGGCTCAGCAGTTGAGAGCACTGGTTCTTAACTCTTGCAAAGGACATGGACTAGATTCCCTGCATCCATATGGTGGCTAACAACCATTTGCAACTCCAATTCCAGGGGAATCCAATGCCTTCTTCTGACCTCCATGGGCATTACATGACATGGGCGCACATACATACATGCTGGCAATACATACACACACACACAAATAAAATAAAAACTCTAATAAAAAATTTAAAAAGACATTTATTTTAATTATTTTTCAAACAATTCATAGAACTGTGTCTCTTTGAGCTTGATTGATGAAACTTTTTAGTTTATTTATTCACTAATTTTGATGGTGTCCTATTTGCCTGATTTTTCTGTTTCCCTGTAGACTGCTGTTTTTTCATGTAAAGACAGCTTTCATTGAACAAATGTCTTCTGCTGTGCACCTCAGGCTGATTGGGTTGCCTCCATGATTACATTCAAGTGTAGTTGAAACTACATAATATTGTAACAGTTTCATCTTCATTGGGGTCTGTTATTGGTAGGTCTGCTGCCAGTGGCTTGAATGGGCATTGGTCCTGTTTGGTCTTTAGGGAAACTGCAGTTGGTATCTTCGTTAGCAAGACTGTCACTGGGATGAACGTCTACCTCAGGATCTGTAAATTCTGAGCCTGCTACTATGTGTTGTGGCTCCAACCAGGTCACTGAAGGAGGATCACAGAACTGACCCTTAGTGCATCCAATAAGATTAGATTCAAGCACAGGGCTGTATCAGAATTGATAACCCAGACAGGGTATTTGCTATGGTTTGGATATGAAGTGTCCACCCATATGTATCATATATTGAAAGCTCAGTCCTCAGCTGGTAGATCTAGCCATGGAGATGTAATTAGATAATGCAACTTCTGACCTAATTGGTGGAGTAATTATGAATCTACTGGTAGGTAGATTTGATGATATTATTGGAAAGTAATGGAAACCAGAGGTTGTGTCTGGTTGAAGGAAATATGTCAGTAGAGGCATATCTTTGAAGGTTGTACTTGATCCCTAGCTCTTGGCTGTCTGTTTCTGTTTTCTGGTGGCTATGAGATCATCTATGCTCTGCAATATATTCCTTCCCTCAAGGATTCTGCCTTTCACAGACAAAGCAGCAACAGAACCAACTGACTGTGGGCTAAGTCTCCAAAACCGTGAAACCAAATCAAGGTTCTCTTCTTTAAATTGTTTTTGTTAGGTGTTTTTCACAGTGATAAAATCTGACTAACACAATTTTCAAGCTTGCTCTGGCAGAAAGAATAAGCACATCTTCCTTCACATTCACAGTAAGCAGGACTGCTCTCAAGGCGAAAGGTGTTAGAATCAAGTCAAGGGGATAAGAAATATTTAGTTAGCTCAATGTCAAGAAGGTTTTCTACCATGTTTTATGGAAAGGCTACTGTAGGTTTTTGATGTATGGTCTTGTATTGATTGTTGGCACCAGTCATAATCTGAAGTTCATATCGTTATGGGTGATAGCTAATACTTCTGATACAAATTGATAAGACTATCTGCATTGCCTTTGTAATTTCTTCAAAAGTCAAATGGCTAAAGTTGTGTGTATACAATTCTGGATGCTTGACTCTGTTTTACTGATTCGTTGCTCTTGTACCTAAACCAAGCTAAGTTTACTGTTTTAGCTTTATGATAAGAAGTGAAATCTAGACATGTAATTACTTTGATGTTGTAGGTTTTCAAAGTAATTTTATTTCTCTTTCTTTTTCATTTGCATGTTGATTGTATAATTAGCCTTTTGTAATTAAAAAACTCAAGATTAGGTCTCATAGCACATTTGAAGTTACACATTTCTTTTAGTTTTTATCCTATAGAATTTTTTATTTTTATCGTAGATATCTATCCTCTCTGGTGGATGACTTTGTAGCCGTTTCAGAAGGACACTGGTTTTCTTTAAGCAAAGTTGCCTTACAGCTATAACCAGCCACTATATCTGCGTGACTTGCAATGAAAGTCCATTTCTTTTCAGGGTACTTGTCCATGACAAGCTGACTGCAGTGTGATCCACATGCTTGCATTTTCAAAGCTAGACTGAATGAACATCTCTCATCGATGACACTGCAAGTCTTAGAAAGGGGAGAAAGATGACACAGCGCTTGGTGACTCTTGAAGTTTTGCAGAGACAGCATACATCACAATCAGCTCAAGACCATGAGGCAAAAATCAAACATGTGGACACAGCTGCAGTCACCAAAATGGAAAGGAAACTGCTTTCAGAGGAGGCACGAAAGGAAAGGGGCTTAAATTATCTTCAAAATAAAAAGCTCGTAGCAAACACTAAATGGTTTCAATTTGCAAATGAGTAGGATTCACTTAATGCACCATGAATTTATTTTTGGAAAATATTAAGGAATTCAACTGCATAACTCCATCTCTGTTTTCCTTCCTTGCTTCTCTTGGGTCCCATCAACAAACCCCTGAGCTACACTTAATTCACATCACAGTGCCACAGCACACGTTTCTGGCAGAAAGTGGCTGTGTATTTTCTGCATCATTTTGCCCTGTCTTACTGCTTCTGTTGTTTAATATATCCTCATAGGTATGTACAGATAGCTTACAAACATGCAGCTCAGTAACTGACCCATTCTCCCTAAAAAGATTTATACCTTAGTGGGAATAGAGAAATTGTCTACACTCTAACAGGATAATTATCTTAAAAGCCATTGTTAATTGAGTATTCAGTGTATGACAGTCATGATTCTGAATGACCTAGTTGCATTTCCTCATCTAATACTTTTGAGGATGCTAGTAAGTGGATATTATTGTTATAATGTGATGGGAGATTGGTACATAGAGACGTTAGACAACTTGTCGGTGAATTCACAAGCATCTGCATTATGATTTGAACCTAGGATGTCTGATTTTATAACATTAGGCTGTAATTAAACAGTATAACCTTCAAACACCTCAGTTTGTTTAACTGACAATTCCTAAGATGTTATAATGGGCAAAGTGATATTTCCAAGGCAAATAGTACATTTCCTGTGAAATCATATGCATTGTGGAAAGGGTCATAGTCTATACACAGTATGACAGGTTACAGACCTCAGAATAATATGGGAGAAATAGCACTGAAGATAAGTAATAATCTGAACTATAATATACTTCAAAGCAATACAGCGGCATTACACTAAAGTTCAGATAGAAACTGGAAAGCTTTTAATGAGAAACTGGCCAGGAATCTTTGATTGATGCAAAGTCAACCAGTCAATACTAGTTATATCACTATATAATTATCAGTATATGTTTTTATTTTACATAAGAGAAAGTATTTGAGTGTAAATATTAGAACTATTATTCAAAGGTACAAAGTTTCATTGATTCAGGAAGAATAAGTTCTAGGGACGTAATGTTCAGTCTGGTAATAGCTAGTTAACACTGTGTTGCATATTTGAAATTTGCTAAGAGAATAGATTGAAAATTTTCTAGATGCTTTAAACAATGTAGTAATTTTAATATTAATTCTCCTAGTCTGTGAACATAGGAGTTCTTTCCATCTTTTAGTCTTCTCTGATTTTTTTCTCCATTGTTTTATAATTTACATTGTGGGGATGTTTCCCTTTCTTGGTTAGGCTTATTCCTAGATTTTTTAGATTTGTTTTTCATAGTTATTGTAATTGGATTGTTTCCTAACCTATTTCTTACTATTGGTGTATAAAAAGGTGAAATGTACAAAAGCTCAATAAAAATTTTTAAAAATATAGATTCAGAAAGATCAATATCATGCTTTCTCTCACATACGGATCATATATGTGACACAGAAGTAGAAGAGGAACTATTTAGGGGGAGAAAGCGAACCAGAGCGAAGAAGGAAGGAGGGCAATGGGGTGAATATGAGCAAAGTACATGATACACATATATGAATGTCCCATAATGAAAGCTATTATTTTACACACTAATCTAAATGTAAATAAATACAGTAATGTTCTACTAAACACATATTAACTGCTATTTTAATCTATTAGATGTTCAGATTATTTCTGTATTTTTGCTACTGTGAATACTATTCTGCAGATACTCTTTTGCAATATAGATATTAATTCTTTGGGGCAAAGAGTAAAAGTGGGATTGCTGAACTGCATGGAGATTCCTTTTCATGTTCTGAGACACCACATACTGATTCCCATGGTAGATGTACTATCTTACCTCTCCACTAAGTACAAACGCAAGATTGCTATTCTTCATATCATCATCTAAAATGCAATTTTTTCTACAATTTTATAGTCATCATCATAATAGCTATGTTTTCTTTTACATTTTCATGATGATTTATGACAAAACAGAGTGGTGTTGCTTTGTCTTAAGAATGTAAATGGAAAGGCATAGCCAGTAACAAAAGGACAGTATTTCACAACTCACCTTGAATGAGGTTTTCGCAATCATCTGGCTCAGAAATGGAGAGGAAAATAAAGGTTTACAAGGGTTGAGACAAAACAGTGAGTTTCTGTATAATGGCTGTCTTTCAGTCACGCAAACTGAAAAAGCTTTAGAAGTCATCTGCACAAATTGTGCAATACTTAATAATAATATAATGTGCACGTAAAACTGTGTCAAGAGTAGTTATGTGTGCTCATCCTGGCTACACATACATATCACCTGAACCTACATATATTTTACTGTCTTTCTATCATAGGAAGCATCATGTAAGGAACATGAGACACAATTCTCACACTGTTCAATTACCTGGATTAGACTCTACTTTCAAACTCCGTCATTTTATAACTGTCATATTGTTTTCTGCATTGGGCTTAAATTTACTGTTGCTGTTCTTGGAATGTTCTTAAATCTATCTTCCCAGCTCCATATTTTATTCTGAAATATTGGACTAAAATTCTGTGATGCTTCTATTTCTTGTGTGCCATACACATGACCTCCATTTGTCTTTTATATTTCTCTTCCTTATAATTGCATTTTGTGTAGTATATGATATATATTAATATAGTTGTCTCAATTCATTAATCTCTGTTTTGAATGATAGACTCTGTTTGTTTTTGTTTGGATTGTTTGCTGTTTCTATTTAAAAATATTTTATTTATTATTTTTATTTTATGTGTATGTTTATATTGCCTGCATGTAGGTAAGTGCACCCATGTCATGCAATGCCTGCGGAGGCCAGAAGAAAGCATCAAA
>NW_008348568.1:2219237-2257124 GCF_000622305.1 Nannospalax galili
AAAGTTGAGGTAAAATTTTTTTTTTTTTTTTTTTTTTTACTTTACTTTTCAAAAACCAAATAACCATTTAGGAAATATTCGTTTTCCTCAAAAAAAGTTTTTAAAAGCTGCTGAATTTGTATACTGCTACTTTGTTGATTTATCAGTTCTAAGACACTCAATGTAGTATAGAATGCATCATCTGCAAATAGGAATCATTTGAATTCTTTCTTCCCCATTTATTTCTCTTTTATTTATTTCTCTTACCTAATTGTTCTGGTTAAAATTTCAAGTACTAAATATTCTTTTAATTTAATTGTAAATTTTATTTTATGTGTATGAGTGTATTGTCTGCATGTATGTAAATGCACCCATGTCATGCATTTCCTGTGGATGTCATAAGTGGGTGTCAGATTCCCTGGAACTGGAATTACAAACAGTTGTTAGCCACCATGTGGGTGCTGGGATTTGAACCTGCATCTTCTGCAATAACAGCCAGTGCTTTTAATTGTTGAGCCATCTCTCCATCCACACAAGTACTATATTTAATGAGTGATAAAAATGGAAATCTTTATCTCTTATTTTAAGGAAAACACCTTCAGATTTTGGCTTTCTCATATTGGCTATAGGTTTTCATATATAACCTTTAAAATGTTTATGTCTGATCCTATTATATATATGCATATATATTTCATTTAAAGTCTTATTGTGAAGAAATGTTAAACTTTATCAAATACTTTCTTGTATCTATTGAGGTAATCTATTGAAGTTTCTCCTTGGTTCTGTGTTTTATTACAATTCTTGATATATATATTCTTGAATTCCAAGAATTAAATCGTGTTGATGTTTTAACGTGTTGTTAATTTTTATATTCAGTCATTTATGGGGATTTTTGCTAAGTTCATTAAGCACACTGGCTTACAAATATATTCTCTTTTTTATTATGTATTGCAGTTTTGATAGAAATGATTTCATGAAAAATATATCACTTGCTTAGGAAATAAAAGTAAGCATAGAAAAACAGGATTGCATTAAATTGAAAAACTTTTCACAACAAAGGAAACCATCAACAGAGTGAAAAGACAACTACAGAATGGAAGAAGGTCATTTCCAGTTATTCTTCTGAAAGAAAGTTAATATTACTATTATATGAAGGACTCAAAATCGTGAATGCCCAAACAACAAATAATCCAATTGAAGACAGGAAAAAGATCTGAATAAACACTGCTCAAAAATAAATACAAAGGACCAACAAATACATGAATATACTCAGCATCTTTATCTCCCAGGGAAATATAAATTGAAACATTGAGATTCTATCTCAACTCAGTCAAAATGGCTACTATGAAACCAAAGTTAACAGCAAAAGCCTTCTGGGATGTGGAGCAAAAGAACATTTAACCACTGTTGATGGGAATGTAAATTAGTATAATCACTATGAAAACAGTGTGGCTAATCCTCAAAATTTTGAAAATTTGGTTTTCCTATGGTCCAGCTATTTCATTCCTGGGAATGCACTCAAAGTAACAAAGTCAGCATATAATAAAGATGCCTGTGTAGCTATGTTTATCATTACACTATTCACAAACTCGTTGTGTAATCAACCTAGATGGTAATCAACTGATGAATGGGTTAAATATGGTATATATGCACAATGGAGTTATATTTGGTAATAAAAAAGAATGAAATCATTTCATTTGCAGGAAAATTGTTGGAACTAGAAGCAGTCATGTTAAGTAAAATTAGACTCAGAAGAACAAGTATCAAAAGTATTACATATTTTGTCTCAAATGAGGAAACTTTGGAAACACTTTAATTTTTTTAAAGTGATGGCCTTAAGGTAGAAGCCAGGCTGTTAAAGAGAATGGGGCAGAGCCTGGGAAGGATACGAAGGAGGATGGACAAGATCACAGGACAATATGCATGTGTATGGAAATGCGACAGTGAAATCTATTATTTTACATTCTTGGTATGACTGGATGATGATGATGATGATGATGATGGTGGTGGTGGTGATGATGATGATAGTGGTAGTGGTGGTGGTGATGATGATGTTGATGATGATGATGGTGGTGGTGGTGATGATGATGATAGTGGTAGTGGTGGTGGTGATGATGATGTTGATGATGATGATGGTGGTGGTGGTGATGATGATGATAGTGGTAGTGGTGGTGGTGGTGGTGATGATGATAGTGGTAGTGGTAGTGGTGGTGGTGATGATGATGATGATGGTGGTGGTGGTGATGATGATGATGATGATAGTGATAGTAGTGATGATGGTAGTGATGATGATGGTGATGATGGTGATGATGGTGATGCTAATGATGGTGACGATGATGGTGGTGATGATGGTGATGATGGTGGTGATGGTGATGGTAATGATGATGGTAGTGGTGATAATAGTGATGATGGTGATAGTGGTGATGATGATGATGGTGGTGATGGTGATGATGACAACAGGCTTTTATTTCTCCTCATCTTCCCAAAGAGTTGACCCAAGATCCCAGGCAAGAAGGGAGAGACAAAAGACAATCTTGGAGAAAATTCCCTGGATGGATATAGGGTGGATATAACAGCATTTTCTTAATCAGACTTGTATGAGTGTGTACAGATGAGATAGACAAATAGATGTCTATACTTCCACCTATTCATCAACACAAGGCTTTCCTTTATTCATCCTGTTTGAATCACATACCAACCAGTGCCTAAACTAAGAATTTAAAGAAAAAGCCAGGCAGAATGCACTCTGGCAACTAGTCAGAGAGAAGGAATAACTTAAGCTGGAGTGGTGGCAATGAGCCTGAGGCAAAAAAGTATTTTTTTCTAGCTACACACACTACTTAAATACTACGTAAGCTTTAACAGATATGTTCATTAGCTTTTCTGTAATAATAATTCACAATGTATATATTACAGTTCAAATTTAATGAATGTATAATTTTTACTTGCCAATTATGTCAGTAATGATGGACTGTGTGTAGAAGAGACTGAGAAATCTTCGAAAAATACTAGTAAATAGAATTCACCAGCAGATTAAAAAGATTATATATCATAATTAAGTGGAATTAATGCCAGAAATACAATAGTTGTTCAGCACCCAAATGAATGTAATTCACTACATTAACAAAGCAAATGAGAAAACACTGATCATCTGAATTCATGTAAAAAAATGCACTTGAACTCTCACAGACCAAAGCTACTCTCAGCCTTAAACACAGAATGAAAAGACCCAAGGCTGCCCAAAATGTTGAGAACAAAGGACAGCTGAGGGATGAGCCCCAGACAAGACATTTGCGCTACCCCTCAAGGCTCAGAGGAAATTGTGGAAGAGGAGTTGGAAAGAACGTCAGAGCAGGAGGATGAAGAGAAGGACTATAAGATAGCATCTAATTGAAACAGGCCATGGCAATTACAAATTTGTAGCAGCTGTATATACTGGCACTGGGTCTACAGAAGTTGGGCCTCCCTATCAACTATGGAGGGGTAGGGACTCGCAGAACCTTACCACGTACTGCTATCCTATTGGTAACCAATAGATTTTGGGAGAAAGAGAAGCATGGTGTCCAGATCTGTACCTACTGGTGAGTCTGCCAGGCTCTGACAGCCCCAAACTCAGGTTCACATGTACTCAGCCCTTATTCAACTCTGTGGGATACTAAACATAACCAAATAAATAAACAAAACTTAGTAAATGGGGACAGAGATTTAGAAGGAGGAATAGGGGTAAAGGGAAATGGCGGGGTGGACCAAAATGTATAGCGTGAAAATGTGAAAGAGTAACAGTTAGTAATTAAAAGGAAAAATGCATTTGACAAAACCAACATGTTTAGGACAGAAGCATTGAATAATTTAAAAATAAAATGCTACTGACACAATAAAGGGGTATTTATGAAAATCCCACAAATAACTTCCAATAGCAATGAAAGCTTTTCCCTTAAGATCAGGAACATAAGAAGGAGTCTTACTCGCAAAACTTCTAAACAACATTATATGGAAGGTCTAAACTAGAGAATTTTGGCAAGACAAATAAAAGGTATCTAAATTAGAAAGAAGTAAAATGGAAATTATCCCTTTTGATGTAGTTTATGTTTATAAAGTCATAAGGAATCCAGGAAAAATCTACTAAAGTAAATAAATTTAGCAAAATTACAGGCTGCAAAATCAACTTACAAAATGTGTTATATTTCTATATACTGGAGGTGAACAGTGCAGAGAGAACATACATTAAGAGCAGTCCATTTATACACATGAAAACCGGTGAAACACTTTTGAATAAATCTAACCAAGGAGATAAATGACTCATGGATGACAAAATGCTATAAGACATAAAGACACCCACATTAGTGCTTAGAAGACAATACTGTGATGGCGGCAGCACTGCCCCAATTTGAATCTGCAGTCTCACATAAACCATCATATTTTTGGAGATTTGTCTTTTGGAAGATAGCATGGAAAATTTTACTCAATATTTTTTTAAAAAGAAAGGCAAACACATGCACATTTTACATGTGAAAGTTCACGTAGTTCACCAGATGAATGGAATGAAAATAAAAAAAATCCCAACCTCCCAAATAACAACTCAATGCATGTATAACACTGAATTAGATGAAATTAGATATGCATTCATAAAACTCTTCTGTAAGTGAAGATTAGAAAGAAACTTTTTTCAATGTCATAAAGAACATCCCTTAAAGAACTTGAAGTTAACATTATATTAATGGTGAAAAACTGGATATTTTCACTGAGATGAAGAATGAAAGAAAGCATCTACTGTTATCTATTCTATTTGATAGGTTATAGAAGTTCTAATTAGAGAATATGTAAAAGAAAAGTTAAAAACATGGATGATAAATAAAAGTCATATAAAACCCTAAGTATTTTACACAGAGAGAGAGAGAGACACAGAGAGAGAGAGACAGAGAGAGACAGAGACAGAAAGAAAGACAGAGAGAGAGTCTAAACTGAGTTTATTAAGAATTCAGAATGTAAAGTAATCAAGAAAAAATCCATTGTATTTCTATATAACAGCAGCAGATAATTAAAATTTGAAATGAAATGAAACCATGCCATTTAAAATATCATTGAAAGTGGAAAATGCCTAGGGATAAATTTTGCAAAAGTCTAGCAACATGTACACTGAAAATGACAAAATATTTCTGGAAAAAATAACTAAATAAATGGAGAAATGTGCTAGGCTTATGGATGAGAGGGCTCATTACTGTTAGGAATGCCAATTATTCCTAAATCGATCTATAATTTCAAAGCAATCTCAATCAGAATCATATCAGCTCTTCATGGAATTTGACCATCTGGTTTCAAAACTTACACAGAAGTGCCAACAATCTGACTAGCCAAAAGTTTAAAAGGAAACAAGTTGGAAGAGTTATACTATCTAATTTAATAACCAAATGACTTATTATAACAACCATGTCTGTAATGCTGTTTGTCCACAGAGCAAAATGCAGTTCAGAATAGTAGCTTTCCTATGAGGTTTGATGTCAGTTGAGCACATGTGAACATGAGAATTTCTGCATTCCCCAAATGACAATGTCAAAATATCTGAGTCTGCAATATACTTTATGCAGTAATATTTAAAGTGTGTCTAATCCAGCCCCCAAGCTTTTGAAGCTTTCTTTTATTAAAGCTGTCTAGAAAAATAAGGAGGGGACATATTGCAATTACCTCGTCCCACTACAACCAATCCAACCAGAGTAATTGCATTTTCATCTATTTTATTTCTTGTGTTGTCCTACATGGCTTTGTTAGAATTCTTTTAAAAATTGTTTTAAGATTTCTCAGTGCTTGGAGGGTCTTAGAACAACCACTCTTATTTTCCTGCAAGTTAATCCTATTAGATACTCTTTGAACGAGGTATATAATGTTTATCCTTCAGTGATGCAATGGAACCTATAATTCCGGTCCACAGAAAATTTATAAGCACTGAGCTCTCATGGAGGTTCAAAGAAACCTGTGATATGAGTGGTGTAATCAGTAGGATTCCAGTTTATCAAATGAAAATCATAAAGACATTAGGCTCCAACCAGGTAGGCATCAAACTCTGATTTTTCTTTACTACAAACTTGACATTCTTGTTCTATGATTATGTATCCTTAGCATTCGGTGCATTTTATCCTAAAATACTTAAAATGTATTTCAATTTTCTAGTATGAAATATAAGTAGCTTAGAAATAGCCATTCATCTGAGCAGCAAAAACAAACTGACAAACTGAAAAATCAATACCTACTCTTATTTCTGTAGAAGTTAGGTCACAGGGAAAACTGTTGGCCCTAGAACTGGAAAGACTGGCAGGCATTTACAGAGAGTGACAACTTACTAAGAAAAAAAGAACTTGAGCATCCTCCTCCACAAGATCTACCGTGTGAGGATAGGAACGTGAATGTTGATGAGCTGCTGGTGACAGTGTGGACAAGCACGGTAAGTCAAAACTCTAGGGGACTTAGTCATGGCTGTTTATCACTAGGGCCTCATCAGGTCATTTCAGGATTCACTGTGTTTCTTTTTGGGGAAAATAACCATTTTGTTCTTCCCAACCATGCACATCCTCAGAAGACACTACCATTATAGCAGCTTCCTCTGAATGGAGGCTTTCTGTCCAGGAGACAGGATGTCGTGTAAGACTATCCTGTGATGGAGCCATCTTCTTCAACTCAGGTGTGTCTGCTTACCTAAGAATGTGATAGCTGGGCTTGTTGACTGTTAACAACTCCCATCCTCTTGCATGGAGGGAAGGACAGGGAAAGTCAGGGGTTCCTGGGGAAAGGGTTAGATATACAGGCTGGGGAAGACTAAGAGAGGGTCTCTCTCCCTCTGTTTTGTAAAGTTGTGAGGAAGCCACTATCCATGCTTGGGTGAAGATTTTCTGGTGTGGCCATACTCTGGTGGTGGAGCAGCCATACTCCTGTAAGTAAACGTTTACCCGGTGCTCTGTAATACAACTCAATAAACTCATTGGTTTCTTAGAGTGCATTTTGGTGAAATAATACCTCTGTTGTTGGAATCAAGGGAGAAGGGGCAGACACTGTTTGTACCCACACTCCCTAAGAAATTTTAGCAACAGGGGAAGACTAAGGAAGTAAACTTCTTATGCCTAGGAAATCTGCAAGATTCAGACGAACCTTTCCCCAGCAATACAGAAGCAGAAAACAGTTGCTGAAGGATGTACCACTATCCAAATGAGTCATTAAACAAGGTACTTAATTATAGAGCTTTCCTCTCTCCCGTCACAAGAGAACTACTTCCCTAGGATGACTAATAAATACCAGTGCTTGGTGACAAAATGATAATGAAAATGAGTTGAGATTTTGGACTTTTTAAACTATTTTAATCATTATTTTTATTTTATGTGCATTGCCTGCATGTGTGTATAAGTGCACCTGTGTCATGCAATGCCCACGGAGGTCAGAAGAGGGCATTGGATCCCCTTGAACTGGAGCTATGGATGGTTATTAACAGTTGTTAACTGTCCTGTGGGTGTTGGGAGTCAAACCCGGGTCCTCTATGAGAGCAGCCAGTGCTCTTAACTGCTGAGCCATCTCTCCAGCCCCCAACTTGGGTTATTTAATCCACGGTGGTATAAGACTACGAAAATATAAACAACCTTATTTTTCTATATTTGCAGGGCCACTCTTTTCAAATATAAGGTGAGAGAAACAAATGCCTCTTTTTCTTCCAATCTTTGTTTCTTAAGGTAACTGTTGTTCCTATAAGAGAGATTTTACATTGTTTTGATATTAATGTGGACTGTTAAAACTTTTAGCACTTGAGTAAAACATACGGTTTTATTATAAATATCAAAACAGTGAAGAAGAATCACCTCTCATCTTCATCTCAAATGGAAGACTTAGCTGTTTTGAGCTAATAATGAAAGTAAGTTTATTAATTACTTTTTTTCATCTCTGTGGTTAAATATTTGAAAAGAAGCAACTTAATGGAGGAGAAGTTTATCTGGGCTCACTATTTGAAGGGATACAGTCCATCATGGTGGGAAATGCATGGTGCCTGCAGGCTCTGTGGCAGCCAGACAGCAGGAGTGTATAGCACAGCTTGCTACATTTGGGTGGATCATAAGCAAAGAGCAGGAGACTAAACCAGAGCTAAGGCCAAGCCATAATCCATAAGCCCCACCTCTTCTGATCTACCTCAGCCAGGCATGTCCCACCTCCTAAAGGTTCCACAACCTCTGGAAACAAGGTCACTAGCTGGGGACCAAGTGTTCCAACACAGGAATCTGAGACTTTGACACTGAAACTATAACAGCAAGTAATCAGTCATTTGATTGTTTTCACATCCACTGTATCTCCATCCCTTGTTCTGCTCTTTGCATATGAAGGCAGATATCTGAAGATCTGAGATGTGAGAACACCCAGGAGAAATCTACAGGCGGACTGGAAGGACTGGGAAGAGGGCTGAAGGTATTTTTTTTCTTTTCACTCTTTGCCTTCCTTTGGCAGCATCTAGCAAAGGCTATGCATTCTCTGGGCTATGTATTCTCTGTGGCTTTAGCAACTTCCTTCCCCACGTTAATTCTTCCTTAGCAACTTCCTTCCCCACGTTAATTCTTCCTCCAGGAACCTAACTTCTCTGCAAGGCTCAGCATGATCTCAGCTTGCACTGTTCTTTTTCTGGCCACTGCTATCCCAGCACATTTTCTCTGCAGCCCTAGAGAAGAGGATGAATTCCTAGAGCTTCTGATTTTACCTCCCCCTTTGCTCTTCCATATTTACAGCTAAGTATATACAGCAGATGTTTATGTCTATTTAATTTACCTGAAGTGGTTTTACATTATTGGATGGATCTATATTCAATCTTCAAGTTAAATTATTTTGCCTATGTATGAAATGAGATATGGATGTTTCTGAAACTTTGTATATTGTTTTGGAAATGTTGATTTTTCTCCAGGTAAAATGTTTCAGTTTGTTTTTCCATTACTGGGAAAAAACACTGACCAAAAACAACTTTAGGAGAAAAGGGTTTGTTCCATCTTGCTCTTACAACTGACAGTACATCACTGAAGGAAGTCAGGGCAGGAACTTAGGGTAAGAACCTGGAGGTAGGAGCTAAAGCACAGATCATGGTGGAACAATGCTTATTGGCTTGCTCAATCCATGAGGTTTGATGTCTCAGGAGCCCAATCTGGTGCTGAAGGCCTGGAGGATTCCTGGAGATCTTCTGGTCTATGATGAAATCTGAAGAAGTTGGTTCCCTTCCACCATGATGTCCTTTTATTTGGGCTGCCACCAGAAGGTGCAACCTACCTTTAGGGTGGGTTTTATGGCTTCAAATAATCTGGTCAAGAAAGTCTCTCACATTTTAGTTAATTCCAGATGCAGTCAAGTTGACAACCAAGATACAAACCATAGCTTTGAAAAACTCCACACTATTACTTACCCTGACATGAATGAGGCAACATTAAAACATAAAAGTAAAGAGTCTTTATTTTTCTCCTTTATTTACAATGTGCTTTAGAACATTAATAAAGAAAGCCTTCTCAGAGGCAGCAGGGGTCACTGGTAAGTAGTAGGGCTGTATAGTATGTTCAGTCCTGCTAAGGAAGCCTCTCAGTTGTTTGGGTATAAATCACAGTGCTCTCTCAGACACTACCATGTGAACTTCTACTTGCCAAAAACTCCAAATGTTGCCACCTGGGGCAGCTAGTGCAACCTATTCACAAAAATTTACATTACTCTTCCTCATGGTCACACAGCTGTTTTCCACTTCTCAGCCTCCCGTGTGGGTAGGCATTGCTCTGCACCTTAGTTCTGAGCATTGAATATAAACAAGTGATAGTGACGTTTATATACATGATCTCTAAAACATCTCTTTAACTGACTGATTCATGCTCTTTTTTTCTTCTCTTGGCAAGGAGATCACATGATGGTGCTGGCATCTGTATGAAGCTTAATCCTGATTGTCAGCTAGACATATTAAATTAAACCTAGGACATTAGTAAAGCACACCGCTAGGTGTGTCTGTCAGGGTGATTATATCATCAAGGTTCTGGCTTAATCAAGGGTTTATCTGTTGACGAATTCAAAATTTGAATAGATTGTTGGCAGATGGTATAACTTCCTGCTGCTTGGAGGAAGGAGAACACTCAGGATAGGTGGGGCATGTCCTTGGGGGGCTATCCTTTGCCTCTGTCCCTTCTTATTGTGGCGCTTCTATGATTCTTTTCCACCATGAAGCTGAAGAAAATCTTCTGCCTGGCCTGTCTTTCCTTCTCAGACCCTGCCCAGGATGAGAATCGTCTTCCTGAACTCTGAGTCTTTCTAACCAATGCCTATCCTTGACTGACAAAACCATCATCCAGAAACCTATTCATCTACTTGTAGTTCTCACTTGAAACTTGTAAATGTCACTTGAAATTGTCAGCACCATCATTTTTCTACTGAACTGTCTGACCTCTGGGTCCTGAAGTTTCAGTCTCTGCATAGCAGCAACACTTATAATATCCTGGGAAGTAAAATGTGTGTTTTTATGATATTCTTGAATTCATTTCTTGAGCTGCATTATTTAATTGGAAGATTGATTTTATTAATCTGAAACCCTTTGTGCCTCAATTTAAAGCTTTTTAATTATAATCCAGGATGAAACAAAGTAAAAACTCTTGAAACCTCATGAGTCCTGAGATCAAGGATCAAATCTCTAAAATGAGTTTTGAGAATATTTTAGCTGTGGCAGAAAAGTCTAGCATACCAGCAGAGTATGTCCTTATGCTCTTTAATCAAGAATATGAGTGTAGGGACTAGAGTGATGGCTTAGGGGTTAAAAGCACTGGCTGCTCTTTCAGAGGACCCTGGTTCGATTTCTAGCACCCACATGACAGCTAGCAACCATCTGTAACTCCAGTTCCAGGGGATCCGACACCGTCTTCTGACTTCCATAGGTATTGCATAACACAGATGAATTATATCGATGCAGGCAATACATGCATTCACATATGCACGCATACACACACACACATGCACACACACACAGAATATGAGTACATAAAGAGTTTTTCTAATTTCTATTTACTTCACTGATATTTTGATGGTAAGAATTACACAATTTTTTCTGCTATTCTGTTATAAAGTAAGTGTATCAGAAATTATTAGAGCATTTTTATTTCATGTAGGTTCGTGGTTTCTGCTATGCTGAATGATGTGGTCCTTTGGAAATGCATTTTTCAAAGTTTTGGACCCACATATACACTTCACATATAATTTTATTGCTTCAAATAATCCCTGGAGGGCACATATGATCTTTCTCAGCCATCTGTGGAAGCCCATTAATAAAAAAATATTCTATGAAGTAAAAATTTATGTGTGGGGATCAGTCAATGAATTTTACTCCTTTTAACACAAACGTGCAATAAATGCCACATTCGCTCACTTAGAATTTCTCCAAATCAAGTTTTATCTACTTCAAGCTCCTATGTACTGAACTTGTAAAAAACTCCATCTTCATCTTCATCAAGTGGTTTATCTCATCCATTCCCCCAGGCAATGTAATGGTCCCAGGGTCTTGCAATGTGTACATCATCAGAGGAATCTATACCACTTAAACTTGGTGTGCCATAGTCCCCTTGCTCTTTAAGGCAGCCAATTTTCTGACTCCCTTGTCAAACTTGGTTAGATGATATTTCAGTGTGGTTTTAGATGCTCCTATGTTGATGATGTGCCACATCACTACCACTGAGTCACCCCATTAGAGATATTGTCAACACTCAGGAAAATGACCATATACAAAGTTGGGGCTCCTGCTGGCAATGAACTTTATTTTATTCTTTGAGCATACAATACATGTATGCAATGTGTTTTGATCATATTCACTCCCCATAATCTCCCTCAAGTTCCTCACTTTCCTTTCTTACTTCATGTGCCTTTTGAAAAAGTTGTCAACCCACTGAGTACAATTAGTTGTTTCTATGTCCATATGTGTGTGGCCATCCTCTGGGGCACTGCCAGGCTACTGATGGCTGTAACCCCCGCAGAAAAGTGGCTCTGTCTCCTCTAGAAGCCATCAACTGTCAACAGTCCCTCAGCTATAGGTGAGACTTCAGCAGTCAGCATCTCAACCATGGAATGACTGACTGGCTTGGTTTTGTGCAGGTGCTCACAGCTGCCGCTGGTTTGTGTGTTCAAGGGCCATGCCATGTCCAGAAGATATTTCATAACTCTCTGCCCCTTAATCTGGCTCTTAAATTCTTCTGTCCCCTCTACCATAGTGTTTCCTGAGCCTGAGGTTTGGGGGGAGAGGGATAAAGTTGCCCATTTATGGATAGGCACTCAGATTCACATATTCGCATCACTTTGACTAGTGTTAATCTCCCCCATTAAGCACCCATCTACAGAAAAAGAAGCTTCTCTGAGTAAGGCTGAGAATAGCACAAATCTGTGAATAAAAGCACAAATGTTTAGAGGGCAGTTTGACATAACGCCCATTTAACAATAAAACTGTAGATTCCCCTGTCTGGCCTCCTCAAACATGGCTACTTTTGATCAGGTTTACAATTCCAGGTTTGAAATCCTTCCTGTAGCGCAAGCCTCAGATTATAAAAGACCCCAAATGCCAATTGCATTTATAATTTCAGAAGAGAAGTTTAAAAAGTTTTCTAACTCTTCTAAAGCTTTCTTTTCTTCCTGGGAGAAATCTGCCAAACTTCCTTTTGTTGTCTGGGGCATTTGCAAGGTATCGTAACAGCTGGACTCTGGGTTCATGTTTCAACTTAGTTCCCTCTAGCTCTGATGAGTATGTCAATTTCTTAGGGCATATGTAACTAGTTAGCACACGCTTGATGGTTCCAATAGTGGAAATTTGTTCTCAGATTTGACAGGAAAAAAAGTCCATACTGGAGATGTCATCGTGTTTGATTTCCTTTGGATGCTTGGGAACCTCTCTCAGTTTCTGGCTGTTGCAGGTCATCCTTGACTTCTCTGGTCTTATGGAGATGCCACTCTTGACTCGGCTTCAGGACCCTTACCTTTCCTTCTTTCTTTCAGAAGGACACTTGTTTAGTGTAGTGCCTACTCTGATCTAAGACCATCATCTCTTATGATTCTTAATTACATTTGTAAAGAAAGTTTCCCAAATAAGATCATGTTCACACGATCTGGCAAACATTTACAACAAACTTGAGCAATTGGTTAACCCCTTTGTTTCACTGTTGTGTTAATTACTTTTCTGTTGCTGTGATAGAAACACCAGGACCAATGGAACTTACAAAAGGAAGGGTTTATTTAGCTTATGGTTCCAACGGGGCAACGGTCCATCATGGTGGAGAGGCATGAAGGTATAGGTGACTGGAGTAGGAGCAGGCACAGGAAGCAGAGAGTGACTAGGGATCTGACAAGGCTTAAGAACTCTCTAAGCCCACCCCCAGTGATGTGCTTCCACCAGCATGGCTGTGCCTTCTGAGACCCCCAAACAGCAGCACTAACTGAAGACAAAATGCTCTGATACTTGGAGCCTACGGGGGACATTCTCATTCAAACCACCACAGCTGTATATTAGGGAAAATGATGACGATGATGATGATGATGATGACGATGATGATGAGGATGACAACGATTCTATATGTCTTCTGAGAATTAAATGAACACATACATTAGCAACACTTAAAGAGTTTCTGATCAATAATAAATATTCTTTGATAAACAATATTTTATATAAGTGAACTAATGTCTGAATAGTTATGAATTTCTCCTCCTGACCATCCAACTCACCCCCACATTAAAATAAATAAAGCAAGAGTGCAGAAGACCTAATAAACCTGGAATTTTGAAGACGGAGAAAACATGCACACCTTAAAACACAGCTTTATTGCATCTCCTCAGCTATTTTGCCAAATATTATGATAGACTTGAACTGGTAGAAATGAATGTCAAATTCTATCAGATAGCTCTTCATTTAAATAGCAAAGATTTCTATAAAATTTTGAGTGACACAGCACATCAGTATTTATTTCTTATTTATTTCTTATTTACTTGTGTGTATATGTGTGTGTGTGTACCATAGCACATATGAAGAACAGAGTACAATTTGCAAGTCTAAGTTCTCTCCCTCTACCTTGTGGGTCCTGAGGTTCAAACTCAGATGATAAGTATAGGCAGCAAGCACCTATATCTGCTGAGATGTCTCACCAACCTAAAACTACATCAGTTTTTAACACAGAATGTTCCATATGTTCCATATGTGGAATTGACAAGTCACGGAAGAATGAAAAAGCCAGAAAGAATGACATGACTGATGGATATGAATTTCAGGAAAACAGCTGTTACTACCAGCTGAGTGAATAAAGGGAAGGACTGGGGGTCATTGGGACTTAGAAGTAGAGGAGGATCCCTGGGGAATTAGGAACCAAGTTCCTGAGGAGAAGTCCTACCTGGATGGTGATAGTCTTTGGAATCTGAAGCCAGGCCTATGAGCTGGGTCTCACCATCTAAGGAGGAGCCAATGCCCATTTGCACTGCTTCTGGTAGGTGGATGATAAAGCTGGCTATGGAAGTCAGGAAAACTAGAAGTTGGATTGGCTGCTTCTACAGAACTTGCCTGGCACTCCTTGGATGCAGAACCATTGTCTAGTGACAACGATGAGTAGGAAGGAACAGGAATCCTTTTCTTGATCTATCTGCAAAGCACGGTTTAGTGTCCTCAGTGACAGAACCTCATGAGAGGTGAGCTGGCAAAGGGCAAATAGGGTTTTCAAAGTCCCCAAACAATGTCAGAATGGAGACTGACTTGGAGTCAGGAGACAACAGCTAAATGACTAACATCTAATAGCTATGTGAAAGCATTCCATTATCATTTACATTAGTCCTTGTAATGACATTTTATATATATATATTATACATATATATATATAGAAAGAGAGAGAGAGAGAGAGAGAGAGAGAGAGAGAGAGAGAGGGAGAAGCATGCAATACACCTTCAATGACATAAACACAGGCTGAGGGTTCAGTATCCCAGAAGGGAGGTCATAGCAACAGAACTTTGTAACAGCTGTTCACATCCCATTTCCAATCAAGAAACAGTTGGGGCTAAAAGGTGGCTCAGCGATTAAGACTGCTGGCTTCTTTTGCAGAAGGCCCATGTTCAAACTCCAGCATGCACATGGTGGCTAACAACTACTCCAGTTCCAGGGGATTCAATGCCCTCTTCTGCCATCTACAGGCATTGTGTTGTACAGGTACACATACATACATGCAGGTATAACACTCATACACATAAAAATAAAAATGAAAAAAAAAACTTTACAAAAAGAAACAGACAGTTAAGGGTGTTGTGATTCATCTAGATTTCATTCCAGGACCCCAATCCAGGGAACTAGCCACTCAGTTAGGATGGCTTTTCCCACCTCAATTAACTTAACATATCCACTCACAGACATGTCCAGAGGATTATCTCTGGATGTCAAGTTGACAATCAATATTTAACATCACCATACTCTATTAATCTAAACTACCAGGTAATACTAGAGTTTAAATTTGAAATTTTCTAAGAAATCTAGAATACTGGATTGCTACAGTTTGCATTTTGTTTTTACCTTCTAAAACTCATATTGTATTTTGATAGTCATTATGAAGAAATAATTGGGTAGAAGCTTCATCTAACCGTGGTGGTTGGTCACATTTGGCAGCTGCCTGTAATTAGATACATGATCAGGTGGATCTTCCATGACTGAACATGTCGGCTTTATAAGAAAAGAGAGATACCAGAGTATCTCAGCAAACATGATCCTTCTTTCTCAGAGTGTGATATCTTTCATTACCTTGGGATTCTGCCAGCAAAAAATCTTAACTAGATTTTGTTTTTTGACTTTGGACCTCCAGAATTGTGAATCAGTCCAAATCTTATTTTGTTAAGCTTCTCTGGAGTATTGGACTAATAGCAATATAGAATGAGTTAACACAGGAGTGAAATCTAAAAATAACATACCACATCAACCTAAATAATTAGTACAATAATAAAAAATCCCTTTGTATAGCACAAAAAGGATTCAAGTACTCTAACCTACTGCAATCATAATTTTAATAAAAAATATGAAACAGCTGCCAAAAATTAATGTGATGTTTCTCTGCAATGGCCAAATCAAGGAAGGAAATAAATAGCTCATCTCTAAACTTTGACAGTCACGTTACATTTGGATTGTCTTTTTTTCAGTTTGGGATATTTTATTATCAGAGAAAATTCCCCACACTGGCTTTGCTAGGACAGAGGTGAACATGTTGGAGGGAGTCAAATCCTATGCAGCCATCTTGCTTAAGCCTCAGGTGGTTTCAGCATTAGAGTGACAGTTCCCCAACTGGGCTCCCTCCTTCAGTCCGGCAAGTCATTCATTCATTATCTGCCTGCAGCAGGGCAAACTTTCCAAAATACAAATGTGCTCATATCACACACGTGCTTGGCTTCAGTTTATCCAACAGCCCTTGGAATGACATTAAAATCACTAAGTATATCTTCAGTAGTCCTTGCATTTGTATATTCATTTAGATTCATTGTATAGGTATTACTGTGTGTTACATCCCTCCGCCACACATCTGCTGATGCTTAACTTGGGGCATTCTGTTTCTTTATTGACTGATTTTTATGCTTGTAACATACATTAACAATTTTGCTCTATGCCCAACTCCTGCCTGTTAGTTCTTGCTCATTTTCCTAGGGGTCAAGCCTTGTTCATTTTATCTGGGAGCATGCCTTGGAAGCAGCTTCTCTAGATTTACGGATTTTAGCCTCTCCTGTCAGCTGTGATAACACCTCAAGTTTCCCAGATCTCAGCAAACATCACATCATGTGTACAATTACTGTCCACTTGGCCATTCTATTAGCTAGAAGCTATGTATAAATAAAGACAGTTTTCCATCTTGGCTATTCTATTAGATACAAGCTGTATATAATCAAGGACATTTTCCTTCAAGCTCTTTTTGCCTGCAGTACCAAACAGTGGTCAGTCACACCTGTGAAATCACAGCAATGGTGACAGTATGCACAAGTCCCACATAAGCTCAAACCAGACAAAAATCCCCATTAAATTGGACTGGGGCAATAAGGAGACCTGCAGCTAAGGAAGGGATCTAAGTACCATCAGCCTGGTCTATATAGTAAGTTCTAGGACATCTGGGGCTACAGGGGAACCCTGTCTCAAAAAGACAAAAAAAAGTATATTGTAAGAAAATTTCAAAAATTCAATATAAAATAACCTTTTTCCCTCAAGTTGTTCATCAGGACATTTTATCACAGCAACATAGGAGAAGTAAGCACAGATCTTTTATAGTTTGGAAATGAAAAGTCCCATCAACAGGATGTTCAATTTTAAGCTTGCTCCTCAGATGGTGAGGCTATTAAGAGGTAATACTATTGTAAGTGTACTAATTTAATCAGTGAATTAATGCATTCATGATGTCATATGTGAATGGGCTATTAGGAACTGGGGCCTAGTGGCAGGAAGTAGATCATTGGGTCAAACCTTTCCTCTTGTACTCTGTTTCCTGGCTGCCAATACATGAGCTCCCTCTTCTACCTCACATTGCTGTAGCCGTGATGTGCTGCTCCACTACAGACCCATAGCAATGGAGAATTCCAATCACGGACTGATACTATGAGCCAAAAACAGACCATTTTCAATTTAAGTTATCTCAGATATTTTATCACAGCAATAGAAATCTAGTATATATCAAGAATGTTCTTAGACTCAGGTATGAGAGTCCATGCTTATAATCCCAGAACATGGAAAATCGATGCAAGAGGATTGATGGTTGAAGGTCAGCCTGGGGCTACATAATGAGACTTAATCTAAAAAAAAAACAAACTAAACAATCTTTTTTTAAAAACTATTATTTATTTAATAACCACATACTTTAGAAGAAGCATTCCATTACATCAGCATTGACATATTCAACAACAATTTTCTGAGCTAGGATGAATCTCTTACAAAATTGGCTGTACATTTTTATGTTTACAGTTGAATTATTACAGTTATACAATATTGTACTCAGTATAAACCCTATATGACATAAAATTAAATGAGGTTCTAACCTTTAAAAAAGATCTCCATTTCATTATTAAAATACACTATTTCATACAGAAAAACTCATTTTTAAAGCAACTAACACTTCATGCAATTGACATTAAGATGTTTTCACATGCATTTCTAATCTCTATATATCAGATTATTAGTAGTCACAGTCGGCTACTGTCTGAGCTTCTTGGCATCTGAGCATGGATATAAAGTCATCAGGTAGATTTCAATGATAATGTTTTTCACATCTACTAATTATTAAGGAGCTAATTTTAATACTTTGAAGAATTTTTTATCATTATATTTTTAAAAATTTAATAACTACATGATTAGAAGCTTTTCACTATAGCTTTAACATATTCAGTAACACACTCCAGAGCAAGAGTACATCTCTTTCACAAGTGGGTGCAAGTTGCTAGGTTGACAGTTGAATTAATATAGTTCTATATTATTGAATTCAGTATAAGCCCTGTAAGACATAAAATTGGATGAGTTTTTAACCTTTAAAAAAGATCTCCATTTCATTTTAGAATATATTGTTCCTTGCAGAAAGACTCATTGTTTTTGCTACTAACACTGAGATGTTGGCGTATGCATCTCTAATCTGTATGTATCTGATCATTACTAGTCATAATCAGTTGCACTTGGATCCTTGGTGCCTGTGTATGTCTATAAAGTCATCAGGCAGATTTCCACGGTAATGTTTATCACCTCTACTAATTAGCATGACATACAGAAAGGACTTTCTTGACGAACTGAGTACTGGTCTATATTTGTCCCTCTATATCCTGGTTTCTCATCTGTCCCCTACCCCCCAGGTATGTATGCACACATACAAACAGACACACACAGGCACACACATACAAAGATGCAAAGTGAAATTCTTAAATGTGAGACTATCATCTCTTCAATCGAAACTTAGCCCTCTCGTTGGCTACACTACCGAGAACTTCATACTTTGCAGTTTAATATTTGACTTGATAGGAAAAAGTTAATGCACGCCGTTCCTTCCTTTAGTTGGAATGTGGGTAGCTTCATAATAGTTGGCACATCCTCATTCCTTACTGGTTTCTTTTAGTTTGTTTTTGACTTTTGACAGCGAAAGAGGTTATGATGATAGATATGCAAGATACACTGTGGAATCACTGATATCTTGCACACCAGTGGCTTCCCTGGGAGCATCATCTAGGAGAGTTGGTAGATTCTGGTAAACATTGCAATTTAAGGCCAGCACATAAAAGAACGTGAAAAGAAGGCTAAGCACGCAATATTTAAAATTTTCACTTCTTTGGAAAAGAGGTAAACATCCTGTTGAAGGCTCCAACCATCTGCTAGGGTTGAGGAATCACTCTACATCTGTATCTTGTTCATTAAATAAAGATCTAGACACAAAGAGTGACTCTTTTATTAGCTGCATTGTTAATCATTTTTTAGTGTTGCCTTTTCTTACTACATCAATCTTTGGTGGGCTCCTAATGTCTTTTACATTGAAGTCAAGAATTCTGGTTGGTGCAAGGGCAATGAACCATGAATGGAACGGGTGGAGAATATATTTGATTCTGGCAGCCAGATTCTCCAAAGGGGGCAATTAACAAGCTTCTTTCTTGTCTGACTGGGACATTAAATACATTAGTGCAAATATAACATTTAGACCTTATAAAATACTAAATGCCAAACAAATATTAGTTGTTGTAATCATTATGTAATAAGATCCTAATATGCGATACTGAAAATAGCCAATTCCTTTGGTTTCACAGTTCATATTCTGAGACAAATGTTGGACCCTTGATTTATAATCTTAGAAATAAATTTGTCAACAATACACACTACTATTATGCCCAATAGGAATTAAATGCAGAAAAAGTTTACCTTTTTTTTAACTTTTACAAAAACT
Source organism: Nannospalax galili (assembly GCF_000622305.1). Taxonomy (NCBI): domain Eukaryota; kingdom Metazoa; phylum Chordata; class Mammalia; order Rodentia; family Spalacidae; genus Nannospalax; species Nannospalax galili. Next base: position 2,239,130 of record NW_008348568.1, read on the forward strand.
TTATTGAGAATTTCATACATGTATATAAGGTGTTTTGATCAAATCCATGTCCACTCCCTCCCTTCCAACATTCCCCTCCTCTGAAGAGGTAATCCTAAAATCTTTTAAGGATTAGATACAAGCTCCCAAGTACTTTTGACATTTTGGGCCTTTGGAACAGGGTATGTTGCTAACAGGTCCAAGGACATTTTGACTTTTAGCCAAGAAACTGGCTACATTTCTTTGGGGTCTTTTTACCCTAACTGCCTAGCCAATTCCTACTTCCTATTCTTAACACGCCATCCTCTGAAGGGGTTACCCAAATTTCCAATAGGGAATTGGGATGCAGACTGCTCTGGCTTCTTCCATGCTGAACAGGGATGCAGGGTGAGGCAATTGGAGTACCCCTTCAGTAGGCCTATCTGAAAGAGTCCCAAATTGCATAACTCTTATCTCTAAGGGGAAATGAAAGTCCTTGAATCATGAGTAGGAGATGTGAAGAAGTAAAGGCAAGAGTAATTAGCATTACAAGTTCTAGACAGGGAACTAGAAAAAACTCAGAACAGGGAAATTTTCAAATGTTCACATGACAGTCCATTGGAATTTCTTGAGAAGGCCTTCTAAAACCTCACTCTATTGGGTTCCTCCTCATTTTTCTTTTGTCTTCCAAAGCTGGACTCTAGAGTGATGGGTTCAGGATTTGCTTTCAGGTATTTTGATAGCTGTTGAAATGTTTAGAGTCAGTGTCAGTTCCCTCTCAAAGGCTTCTAAATAGGGGGAGAAAACAAATTTATCCATCATTTTAGAAGATGATGGTAGTTACTTCATGCAGAAAGGACTGCTGTATAGCATCATCTTATTAGAAGGGACCTGAATTTAAAAAGATTTGGTGCTAGGAGCCACATATGAGGGAGAACAAGTGTCGTTTATTTTTCTGAGTCTGTGTTACTTCGCTTAGTATAACAGTTTACCGTTCCATCCATTTACCTGCAAATTTCATGATTTCATCTTTCTTTACTGAGTAAAACTCCATCCTATAAATGAACCACACTTTCATTAAATACTCATCAATTGAGGGACAATTAGGTTGCTTCCATCTCTTGGCTATTGTGAAAAAAGCAGCAACAAACATGGATGTACAAGTGTCTCTGCAATAGGATGAGTTTTTAGGGTTTATGCCAAGGAGTGGTATAAATGGGTTAAATGCTAGGTTCATTTGTAGTTTTTAGAGTTCTCCACACTGCTTTCCATAGGAGTTGAACAAGTTTGCAGCCCCACCAGCAGTGGATGAGTGTTCCCCTTTCCCCACATCCTCTCCAACATTTGGTATCATTTGTTATCTTGATCTTAGCCAGTCTGACTGGGGTAAGATGAAATTTTAAAGTGGTTTTAATTTGCATTTCCCTAATTATTAGTGATGTTGAACATCTTTTAAGATGTTTCATAGCCATCTTTACTTCTTCGAGAACTCTCTGTTCAACTCCCTGGGTTATTTGGTTTCTAGATTCTTTGTTTTTTGAGTTCTTTATATATTCTGGATGTTAAACCTCTGTCAGATGTGTCACTGGTGAAAATTTTTTCCCATTCTGTGGGTTTTCTGTTCACTTTTTTGAGTGTTTCTTTTGTTGTACAGAAGATTTGTAGTTTAATGAGGTCCCACTTATTGATTGCTGATATTAATTTCTGAGCAACTTCTGTCTGATTTAGAAAATCCTTTCCTACACCTATGTCTTCTAAGTAACTGCCAATATTTTGTTCTAATAGTTTCAGGGTTTCCAGTTTCACATTGAGGTCTTTGATCCATTTGGAGTTGGCTTTTGTGTAAGGCAAAAGATAAAGATCTAGTTTCATTCTTCCACAGGTGGAGATCCAGTTTTGCCAGCACCATTTGTTGAACATGCTGTCTTCCCTCCATTGTGTGTTCTTGGCAACTTTGTCAAATACAGGTGGCTGAAATTATATGTACTCAGGTTTGGATGTTCAATGATATTCCATTGATCTCTGTGTCTGTTTTTGTGCCAGTACCAGGCTGTTTTTATGACTATGGCTCTGTAGTATACTTTGAGATCTGGTATAGTAATCCCCCCAGCATTGCTCTTTGTGCTCAGGGTTGCTTTGGCTATCCAGGGTCTTTTGTGCCTCCATATGAATTTAAGGATGGATTTTTCTAATTCTGTAAAGTATGGGGATTTTGATTAGGATTGCATTGAATCTATATATTGCTTTTGGTAGGATGGTAATTTTAAGATATATGTTTTATTAAATTGGTTCTTTGACAACTTTAAACATTGATTTAGTGTGTTCTGGTTACTGTCATTCCCCTGCCTTTTATAATCTCTGTCCTACATTTATTACCTGCCCCTTCTCACTACAAATCCCTTTCCCACATCTATGTGTTCTTATTTTATTTTGTGACCCACAGAATTTTACCAGGGCTGTCTGTGTGATCACAGGTATGGAGCTATCTATTGAAGCCTGATGGATTAATCACTTTTCTAGTTTGGTTTCTTTGTTGTTGTGATAAACACCACGACCAAAATCAACTTAGGGTCAGAAAGGGTTTATTTTATTTTACACTTAGTCTGTCAAGGAAGGTCAGATCTGACTATGATAGTAGGGGAGGACCTAACTGAAAACAATGGCTGCCCCTCCCTCAGAGTCCATCAGCAGGCAAATTCATTGATTGTTGATAGGTCCAGTTTTATACAGGCCTGTTGAAGGCTATTATGAGGTCATGACTGCATTGGCCAGGTCATTCCCAGAAGACAGCATTCCACAGCTTTTTTCTCTGTCTCCTGGTACTTACATTCTTTATACCTTCTCGTCTGAGATATTCCTGGGCCTTAGAGGGAGTGGTGTAAATGGCCTTTTAGGGTCAAGCATCCAACTGCTCAAGTACAGATCTTGAAGCTGCATACTTGAATTTGAACCTTCACTAATGGATGCATCAGCTTTATGAACATAGGTAAGTTATTTGTCTCCAGTGGTGTCAGTTAGACTAAGTGAGTTTACTTTTTGTAATTGAATTTTTCTAAGTTTCATGCAATATATTTTTTATTATATTTAGATTTCTTCCCCTATACATAAGCAACCTACCTACCCCTTCCCCAATTTCATGTACTTTATATATATATATATATGTATATGTATATAACTATAATTTGATTATATGTAGTCAAATTTGTGTTCTCAGTTGTCCTTCAGCGTGGATCTATCCTCTGGAGCCTAGTTAATCCTACCAAGAGTCACAACCTTAAAAGAGACTGACTCTTCTCTTTCCAGCAATCCACTTGTTTCCAATAGTTCCTCAGGTAGAGTTGGAGTTTCTTACTCACTTCCCCATTATGATCCTTGATCTATTTATAGTTGATTTTTGTGTCTGGTGAAAGATTCGAATCTAATTTCATTCTTCTGCATGCTAATATCCAATCAAACCAGCACCATTTATTGAATATACTGTCTTTACTCCAGTGTGTATTTGTGGATCTTTTGTCAAAAATCAAGTGACCGTAATACTTGGACTTAAATCTGGGTCCTCAATTCTATTCCAATGATCAAGTTTTCTGTTATTATGCCAGTGCCACGCTGTTTTCATTACTACTAGTTAGAGTACAATTTGCGATCAGGAATGGTAATGCATCTAGCAGTTCTTTCATTGTTCAGAATTATCTTGGCTATTCTCTTATTGTGTGTTTTATATGAAGACAGATTTTTTTCAATTTCTGTGAAGAATTGTGTTGACATTTTAATGAGTATTGTACTGAATTTGTGGATTGTTTTTGGTAGGATGGCCACTTTCACAATATTAACCCTACCAATCCATGAGCATGAAAGGTCTTTCCATCTTCTGGTGTCTTCTTCAGTTTCTTTTTTCAGTATCTTAAATTTATTATACAAAGCCTTTACTTCCTTCTTTAGATTTATTCCAAGACATTTTATGGTTTGTGAGGCTATTGTAAGTGGGAACATTTCCCTGCCTTCTTTTTTCATATGTTTGTTGTTTCTATATAGGAAGGCTACTGATTTTGGGGTGCTAATATTATATCCTGCTGCCTTGCTGAATGTGCAATGACCCTGGTAGAGTCATTTGGGTCCTTTATCTATAGAATCATATCATCTTCAAATAAGGACACTTTTATTTATTCCTTTCCAATTTGTATCCAATTTATCTCTTTCATTTGTCTTACTGTTTTAGCTAAGACATTGAGTACAATATTGAATAGAAAAGGAATGAACATCCTTCCCTTGATCTTGATTTTAATGGGAATTAAAATGAGTTTTTCTCCATTCAGCATGAAGTTGGATGTGGGCTATTTGTATAGTGCTTTAATTTTGTTGAGATATGTTCCCTGGATCCCTAGATTTTCCCTGGGCTCTATCATTAATGGATGTTGGATTTTGTCAAAAGCATTTTCTGCATCTAATGGGGTGATCATGTAATTTCTGTCTTTGTGTCTTTTTATTTGGTGGATTACATTTATTAATTTAAGTATGTTGAACCGTCCCTGAATCAATGGGACATTATGGTGGATAGTGATTTTATTAAATTTTTGCAATTTTTATACAATATAATTTGATGATATTTAGATTCCCTCCACACCTCCCCCCACTCCCCTCCATCCAATTTAGTATTCTTTCATATGTGTGTGTGTGTGTGTGTGCCTATAGAGTCTGATATGTGTCCCCAAATGTCCTTCAGTGTGGGCTCATCTTGGTGGATAGGCCCACCAAGAGTCCTATCCTTGCAAGACACTCTCTTCCCCCTCTCAGAAGCCACCAATTGCCAAAAGTTCATTAGGTTTAGTTGGGATTTCTTACTCACTTCCCAATACTTAGATTGGGACATTGTAATAACTTCAGGTATATTGGTATTAGTTCTTCTTTGAAGTTTGGCAGAATTCTGTGCTGTATCCATCTGGTTCTGGGCTTTATTTGGGAGATTTTTAATTACTGCATCTCTCTCATTGATATTATGGGTACATTTAAATTATTTATGTCATTTTGATTTTACTTTGGTCAGCCATAACTATCTAGAAATTTATCCATTTCTCTTAGATTTTTTTCACTTTGGTGAAATATAGATTTTTAAAAACTATATGGCTATAGATTTATAAATTTCCTCAGGATCTGTAATGACATTTCCCTTTTCTTCTCTGAGTTTATTCATTTGGGCCCTCTCTCTTTTCATTTGGTTAACTGGGTTAACAGTTTGTCAAATTTAATCTTTTCAAAGAACCAACCCTTTGTTTCATTGATTCTTTATATTTCTTTCTTCATTTTTATTTTATTAATTTCTGCCTTAATTTCTTTATCTCTTCCTGTCTATTCTTTTTAGGTGCCTTTTGTTCTTGTTTTTCCAAAGACTTCAGGTTCATCACTAATTTATTTATATAAGATGCTTTCTATTTTCTGGTGTAGGCACTTAATGTTATAAATTTTCCTCTCAGGACTGCCTTTATTCTGTCCCACAGATTTTGGTGTATTGTGTTATCATTTTCATTCAATTTGAGGAATTTTTAAGTTTCCCTCTTGATTTATCTCTTGCCCCAGTTTTCATTCAGGAGTATGTTGTTTAGCTTCCATTAGATTCTGTACTTTTCCCCCATTTTGGCTGTTGTTGATATTTAGCCTAATGTCTTTGTGGTGATGATGCTATTTCAGTTTTCCAAAATTCATGGAGACTTGCCTTGTGCTGTAATACGTGACCAATTTTAGAGAAAGTTCCATGAGCTTCTGAGAAGAAAATTTATTCTTTGGCATTTAGGCAGAATATTGTGTAGATATCTATTATGGTCATTGATTAATAATGTTAATTAACTATAGGGTTTATCTACTTAGCTTCTGTCTGACTGACCCGTCTACTGGTAACAGTGGAGCACTGAATGTGTGGTTTTAGATCTAATACAGTTTTTATGAAATTAGGTGCTCCTGTGTGTAGCATGTGTATGCTTAGGATAGTAGTATCTTCTTGGTGTATTAAATGAACTTCCTCATCTCTTCTGACTAGTATTAATTTGAAATCTATTTTGTCAGATATTAGAGTAGGTACATTTGCTTGTTTCTTAGTTGCATTTGCCTGGAATAATTTTTTCATTCTTTTATTCTAAGGTGTTGCAGATCATTGATGGTAAGGTGTTTCTTGGAGACAACAAATTGATAGATCCTGTTTTCTAACCCAACTGATCAGTCTGCACCTTTTTACTGGAAATTTGAGACCATTAGTATTGAGGGTTATTATTGATCAATGTTTATTAATTCCAATGTTGATGCTGTTGTGCTATTTTGTTAGGTCGTTTTTGGCTAACTGTTCTGAAATTGTTTATATATTCTTTGTGATCTCTTTAGACTGTTGGCTCTTTTCTCTACACCAAAGTATCTATCGAGTATTCTCTGTATAGTTGGTTTTGTGGACATAATAAACTTAATTTTTTCATAATGGAAACTTTTCTTTCTCCTTTGATTAAAACTGATAGTTGTGCTGGGTTAATAGTCTGGGCTGGAATCTGTGTTCTTTCATCACTTGTAGGACGTTGGTCCAAGCCATTCAGGCTTCCTTAGTCTCCATTGAAAAGTCGGGTGTTGTTTTGATGGGTCTGCCTTGACTTGATCTACATGACTTGATCTTTCTCACAGCTTTCAATATCTTTTTAAAAATTCTGTACATTTAGTGTTTTGATTATTATATTCTTTTCTGAACCCATCTACATGGTGTTCTGCGTGCCTCTTGTATCTTGATGGGTAGGTTTTTCCCCAAATTTCTGAAGTTCTCTTCTATAATTTTACCAGCCTGATCTACATAGTGAGTTTCAGTTTGGTGAACAAGTTGGCTGACAAGTTAGGGTGGGAGCTCATAAGTCTGGGGCACACAGAACTCAGATGGTGGGGCTCAGGGAGGTCTCAGTGATGAAGCTCAGGACTAAAAGTCTGGGGTGGGAAAGGATCCCAGAGACCCAGGCTAGCTGAGAGCTAAGATGTCTGATAGTGACTCACCCTGACAAGACTGGAGGGACACACAGACCTGGGATGAGACTGAATCCCCTGATTCTAGGGACTCTGAAAGCTAAGATCTTGTGGCACTAGGGAATTTCAGGGATGACAACTCCAGCTGTTTTTGTAAGACATGTTACCATGTCTAATTCTCTTTTTTCCATCTTTTAGCTTTGAACTTGTTTGTCTTTAAAGTTACAGTATGCTTCTGATATAGTCTGTTTTTTAAATTGAAGCATATGCTTAATTTGAATTTGAAGGGGCTAGAGAGATTGCTCAGTGGTTAAGAACACTGGTTGCTCTTGCAGAAGACCCAGGTTCTATTCCTAGCACTCACATGGCAGCTTACAACTGTCCATAACTCCAGTCCCAGGGGATCTGACAGCCTCTTCTGACCTCCACGGGCATTGCACGACATGGGTACACTTACCTACATGCAGACAATGCAATACACGAATACACATAAAAAAATTGCATTTGATGTGCTACTGTTATATATTGGTTGAAGTCTGTTGTGTTATGACGGAATTCATCAGAGAAGACCCTTAAGACATAGAAAATTGCCAAAGGAAAGCCTTTATAGCTGGCTAGCAACGACACTGGACATTAGATCCCAGGTCCAGTTCTGAATGTCTCTTAGGTAAGCTTTCATACAGAAAACACATCATTGTTCACTTGGGTAGAAAGATCCCCTCCCTTATAACAGTTTCTCTTGACTCAGGGGTAGAAAAGTTCCTGTAGGTGCAAGTCAGACAGAGCTGAATGTGAAGTACAGAAACAAAAAAGCCAAGCAGTTAACAAAAGTGGCCAGGTACATGTTGACCTGTTTCCTCAAACCCATACCCTGGTATAGCTGGGCCCACACTTTGACCCAACTGCCTCTTGGTTACAGTGTCTGGGGCAACTAGGGCTGTAACATGGAGTAGCTATGGCCAGTACTGAGGTGCCTCATCAGAGCTGTGTTATCTGATTTCTGTATCTTCTACTAGATCATCTCCATTTTTTAATTAATTATTTCTGTGTTTCTATCATATTCCATTGAACTGGGAGCTAGTCTTATTTGTTTTACCACTTATTTTCTCTTTTGGTTTAAATAATATGTATTAATCCACTATGGTCTATTTGATACTGTACACAGCCATGTGTGATACAAGAAACTTACAGCAGTGACCTTCTATCTCCCTTCCCTGGCTATATATCATTCATCTCATACATTGTACTTTTATATATACTGTACATCCCATAGCACATTGCTATAAGTTTAAATACTGGATAATATTTTATTTTACATCTTTCTTTCCTTTTCTGTTTATTTAATAAAATAACCTGATAAAAGCAACTTGAGAGGGAAAAGATTTACTCTGATGTGCAGTTTGAGGCTACAGTCCGGCATGATGGGGAAGTCACAAAGGCAGGAGCTTGTTACATTTCATCTGAAGTCAAGAAGCAGAAAGAGATACATATCATTTTCCACAGTCTGGGATCCTCTTCCCAGGGAGTGGCCCCATCCTCAGTTAAGATAGATATTTCCATATCAGCTAAGCTAATCAAGATAATCCCTCACAGGCATGCCATGAGGCCAATCTCTCAGGTTATTCTAAATTCTGTCAAGTCCACAACTAACATTAACAAAAAGTATTTGTATCTACACACATTGTTAGCGTTTCCAGTATTTTTGTTTCTTTGTGTTGACTTTCATTTCTCTTTTACCATTTAAAAAATTCTGGAATGACTTCCTCTGACATTTCTTCCAGTGTAACTGAATTGGAAATGAATTCTTTCAGCTTTTATGTGTTTGAAATAATATTTGCTTTGTCTAAATAGTTGAAAGATAATTTCCTTATAATAAAAGGTATAAATTCTCTCTATATTGTTTTTGACAACAAATACACTAGCAACTTATGTCTATGCATATGTGTATTTACTGAGCCCTCTAAAATACCAGCTTCTCTTTATCCATTTACTCTGGCAATTTGACTACAATACACCTTGATATGGTTTGTTCATTTTTATGGCATAAGCTTAGGGCATACTGACTGTGTGTTCACTGCTTCTGACCCTGGATTCAATATCCCTGGATATTCCTTTTACTCTACTTAGCTATCTATGGATATCAAATCTTAGCAAGTCAAGACAAAATTATTAGAATGTTCTGGATCCTTGAGCCAACTCTATCATATTCCTAGTGTCCTGCCCATAGTCCATTCTCCAATATGTAGTCTTGTGGTTCCCTCATACTTGGCACTCCCAGTTAAGGACATTGGGGAGCTAATTGGAGATAACCATGACTTTTATTCTTGGAGAAAATATTCAAGTTCAAAGAAGTTCCTGTCAATATTTAATAAGTTGTCTTGTTAAAACTTCCTTGGCTGTCTCAGTTTGTAGATTAAAAAAAAAAAAAAACAGCAAAAAATCAAGGCCAGCAAAGTTTAATTGAATTTCTCAACATCACAAAGCTAATTAATGTTAAAGGTAGTATTCAAACTCAAGTCTTTTGCAACCTAATTGAAATTTCTTTCCTCTTGGTCTGCAAACACTGTGGGACAGTTCCTTCAGCGTGTTACTCATTAACATTATTCCTGGTTGGGAGCCCCAATCACCCCAATTATTATGTCTCTGAAAGGTTTTCCTAAACCTGATTGAGATAGTGAAAAGTTTTTAAAACATTTTACAAGCTAAATTTTCAGAACCTCTGATGAGCGTCTTAGCTATTGTACTCTGGCACTGAAAGCTCTAAGATCCCACATTCATTGGCCATGTCAGAGGTACTACAGATGAGTCCAATATGGACTGGTGTTTGAAGATTAGGCTAGATTTTCTTTTCTGCTCCTAATGACAGAATTCTTTAATATCCACACAGTAACATTCATAGGTTTGGTGGATTTGGCCTTGGGAGTGGGATTCCATGCCAGAACTATTACTTCCTTGGGGTTTATTAAGGAATCAACTGCAAATCTGTGGGGACCTTAAGCTAGGACTGAGCAATGTTGTCTAGTAAACCCCCCCTGAATAAAATCCCAGAAGAACTGAAAACAGTGAATATTGTGGTGCTTCAGCCCTTCCCTGACAATTTTCACCTCATTCCCTAGAGTGCTTTGATTTGAAAAATATGGGAAGACAACTCAAGTGTCTGAAAGACATAAAGAAAGAATTGGGATTAAAATATGCCTCTGTTCCTGAGGCATCTCATGACTTGGAGACATTACATATAAAGGACTCCATTTACTCTCTCACAGGATCATAGACATGCTTGATGTCTCAACTTTGAGAAACATTGTAGAAATTCGAAGATGACAGCCAGAGTATGAGTAGAAACCAACAACTATACCATATTAAATAAATTAGTTAAAATTTTGGAGGAATTCTGCTGGTTAGCTTTCACAGTGCCTGAAGGTTTATTCAGGCTGCTGGGGGAGTAAAATCATCAACAGTCTTAGCCATCTGTGAACTCTGTCAGCCACAACCTACAAAGAAAGATGTACCCGGTTATGAAATAGTGGCATTGCTGTTATGGGGACAACCAGCTGCTTTCTGATTGGATTTTAGTTCTGCTCCACAGGAAGAATTCATTGGCTGGTACTGTGACCTGGTCAATAGCCCGTGGTTGGGGAGGCAAAAGTCTTAGGTGTTTTACTCTATTGGCCTGATGTCATATTGCTTTCTAAATAGTTATGTCTATACCCATAGATTATTGGTGCCCTCAAATTTGGTCAGAGGTTTTTTGTTGTTGTTGTTGTTGTTGTTTTTCAGTGGGCAATGATTAATGCAGAGACTCAGCTGGTCAAATTCTGAGACTAAGTAACTGTTGAGTGATCAACTCTAAGGAAGAACTCTACATCATCCCCTCCAAGGCCCAGAAAACATCACAGAAGAGGGGGTGGAAAGAATTTAGGAGCCAGAGGATGGGAAGAAGTGCTATGAATAGCTGTCTTCTGGCCATGATATCGCTGGTACATCTATGAACTCACAGCAACAGTGGCCACCTGTACAAGCTGAGTCTACGAACATTCCATCATGGATGGAGGAGAGGCTCATAAGGAGCCACTCCTCCCCAAGAAGCTGTAAATTTTTTATGGTTGTTGAGGGAAGGGGAGTCACTTTCCTCAGTGTTGTTGCCACTTGTAAGTTGTCCTTGCTCTTACTAACCATCTACCCATACTCATGCAGGCAACGTTAATTAAATTCATTGGGCCACAGAGATAAGAAAGTTTGAGGGGGCTTTGGGGGAAGAAGGGGTTTGGTGAGAGGAGGAAAAGGATGAGAGAGGATAGTAGGGTATATGGTCAAAGTACATTTGGAATGTTCGTAGACGCAGCTTGTGCGGGTGGCCACTGTTGCTGTGAGTTCATAGGCGTACCAGCGACGTCATGGCCAGAACACAGCTATTCACAGCTCTTCTTCCCATCCCCTGGCTTCTAAATTCTTTCCACCCCCACTGTGACCATGTTCACAGTACCAGCCTATTGTGTATAAAACTGTAAAAGAGAATATTTAAAAAAGTATGCTGGTGGAAAAAAAAGAGCAGTTGTGAAATAAGGGATTGCATAGTTATTTCCCCCTGAGTAAATAAATGTTGGAGTCCTAAATGACTCAAAATCATTCTTGCTAGTTTCCTATTCTTCTTTTCATTTCTTAAATTTAATTTGCATCGATGCTAGCTTCTGCAGCATCAATGAATAACTTATTCATTAATATTCCTCTAATATTGGCAACATTAGCAATGTTACAATTGCACAAGTACCAGCAACGTGACAGGAAATCTTGTAAATCACCTTTAATGGAGAATATCCAAGTAGGTATAATGATCCCATTTTTCAGATGAGTAAGTGAATCTCAGAGGGGGTAAGCATTCTGGCAAAGGTCACCCAGCAGGCAGGCGATAATCAGGGCTCTGTTTCCAAAGTCTTGTTACTAAAATTGTAGTGGAGGCTAATCATTCTTTCCCGTTCACGTTTCGCACTTTCTTCCCCCTCCAAGGGTGGTCGTCATTATTATAATCTTGGAACTGCTTCAAAGAGATGCGGCTCTGTGGATTCAACTACAGGTTGAGCAAAGCAAATAAAGTGAGTGTTCGTTTTCAGCCTTTATGGGGATCTTTTCATCTTCAAAGTCCTTTGTGAATATTAAACAATTAATCCCACTGGAAACTATCAGCACTGGGGAAAGTGACGTTTCAATTAATGTTGGAAAATTCCTATTACTGTTGGGGAATTTTTGCTGTTCAGACCTGCTTCTAAAGCTGGGAAGCTTTGCCATAGGCATGAGGCACATTTTTCATTCCCATGTTTCTCCCAGGCAGATGCAAGGAGCTTCAAGATATCTAAGAACAAGTATCTTTGAAGAGTTAAAAAGCTTTTCAGACTCTGCTCCCTCCTCAGCACACACTCACACACACACAGACACACACACACACACCACACACCATGTAGAGTTTTTATGCATATGAATACACATGCATAGCTTTAATGATAAATCAGAAAGCTTGATGCAGGGGCATATGTACCCTTAGGTATTGGTGTACTATTCTGATTAATGTCACAGAGAAGAGATTTCCCTATTATTGCATAAGTCACCACTATGTTGTACAGTTGCCTCTGTGTTACATTTGGATAGCACATTTGTTTGCTAACTGAAAGACAAATGTTTCAAATTCCAATAAAGGGACAATTCAATAGATCAGGATGCTTTGCAATTACTAAACTTCAGGATTTTATTCTTTTGTGAATACTGGAGTCATGTGTGCTAACAAGGCCTGTCCAATATCTTCCAGTTACATGTTAAAAATCATAAAAGCTAGCATCTTGAGACTCTGATCCAGTAGTTCCAGAATATAACTGAGAACCTAGATCTTCCTTTAATATTTATTTTTATTTTCTACATGTGTACGTGCACATAAGTACAGTGCCCGTAGAGGCCAAAAGAGATCGTCAATTCTCTGGATCTGAAGTTACAGATAGTTGTGAGTCACCCTTCATAGGTGTTGCAAACTGAATGCAATTCCTCTGCTAGACAGACAAGCAAGTTCTCTTAACTGCTAAGCCATCTCTCCAGTCCCCAAACCTAGATTTTTAAGACATGCTCTTTACCCCTGGAAAATTATAATCAATACTTGGCATACACAAAAGAGTAAAGTCTGACATCTGAACTATCTTGATCATCTTGATTTCCTTGGCACCTAAAACTGGCACACACTAAGCCTTACCAAATGTGTTTTTGCTAAGTCTTAGCTGAGTGACTGATAAAAGTAGTAGTCCATTTTTCTGAGGTGGCTAATAAAGCTTTTCTTCATTTAGTTAGATGAGAATAAATGAAATAATACATAGAGCTCATTACTTTTCTGGATAATAATATACATGGATGCATGGATTTTGTGGCTGTTGTTTGTTCTTATTATACTTTTTGAAAATATTGCATGTGTCACCTGCAGTCAAGTGCAGCTAATGTGTGATGCCATGTGTCTCAAGTCTCATGCACTTCTCTAGGCTGTCTTACTTCTGCTCTAGAATCAAATGTCATCCCAGAGAACTGTAGAGTCTCAGAGAATTCTAAAGGTCCTTAGGGAGATCTTCATATTTTAAAAATGACAGCAGGGACCCAAGGCAGGAAAAAATTTACTTCCAGCTATCTAGTAGTTTGAAGAAGTATAATAATATGTTCCAGGCTGGGTATAGTGGTGCACACTCACAATTCCAGCCCTCAAGAATCTAATGTAGGAATATTATGAGTTCTATAACAGCCTGGGTTGCAGAGTGAATTCCAGGCTAGCCTTGGATACAAAGTAAGAACTTATGAATTATAATTAAGTACTTTGCTGAGGTATGACAACCATAATGACACATGGGATGTGTAAATGGCTCTAGTGGGCCTGGACTATTTCTGCCTAACATTATGTACTAGACCTAGAATAATGTTCTGCTTTTCCAGTGGATGGAATGAGGTTTTATTTAGGTTGTCTGTAGTGCTGTCTAAGCTTATAAGCTGGATTAATTATGAATAGCCCCCTTAACTCCTTAGTGTCTTAGCATGTTCAATAAATTGTACAGCTTCTCTATGTGTAAGGGATACTCTACACACACACTTTCAGTCTTTACTTTTAAATGGATTAAGCTACAAAGTGGACATAGGATTTGGACCTGGTAAAAGAGAACATTGCATTCCCTTCACAACAGTGGCCACATGTGGGGTGAGCTGAGCTCAGAATATGATTAGACTTTGGACATCGACTGCCAGTGAGAGGCTGACTCTTTCTTCTCCTGTAGCCAACAAAGAAGATGCTGTGAACCTCAGGTTTCTTCAGATATATCCAAGGAGCCAAAGCACCAAAAACAAACATATTAAATGTAACCAGGAGATGCAGGAGAATATGAATCTTACTCCCTTATGAATATTTGATCAAGTTTTGTCTGAAGGTAGGTTAATTTGGGATATTTTTGTTTAAGTTAGATGAGTATTTTGGCACTTGTAGTTAAAAGTATCCCAATGGCACAGACATTAAGAGCCACATTTGACATATGGGACCCCATGAAACTAAAGTTGAGTGAAGAGACAACCTAAAGAATGGGAAAAAATTCTTTACCAATGATGCATCTTATAGAGGGTTAGTATCTAGAACATACAAAGAATTAAAAAAAAACTAAACAAATCAACCAACTCAATTAAAAATAAGGGCAAGGAACTAAACACAGAGTTCTTGATTGATGAAACATACTGGCTAAGAAACATATTTTTAAAATGTTCAACATCGTGAGATTTGGCTGACCCTTTGGCCTCTTATGCACTTAAACTTCCAGGTTTCAAGAGGTCATGTGACTGTGTGGGATTCCCAGAACCTTGAGAAAGTGGTGGAACACCTTTCCATCCTTCGAAGGACAAGACAAGAGAATGGTGCCACTGTTCTTTGGGGACTCCGGGGCCAGCTGTTTGAAGGTGAGGATCTTAGCCCCAATCCTGAGGATGTGGCTTCTGCCTGCTGCTCATTTGAAGCTTCATCTTTCTGATCCCTCGTAAGAGGTACAAAGGTGGCTGGTTAGCGTGGCTCAGAAATAACCTTGTTGCACATCTACATTGAAGGTAGAGTTAGTTCACCTGGCCAGAAACTTGCAGAGCCTGACCAGAAGCCATAGGTGCCTTTATGTTGATCTCACAATTTTGGCAAATAAGAAAAAAAAAACAACAACTGGGAAGCCAAGACTCTCATTGCATAAGAAAATAAGCCATTGAGAAACTGTTGCTTCTATTTGCTGCACAAAAATGCTCTTTCTTGAAGAGGAATGGTAGAATAAGGTATCCCCAAGGCAGCCAGCCTTGGTGTCTGGGGCACCAGCTCCTGAAAGGCTGACTGCTTGTGTGAGATGGTGTGAGAAGCTTTTATCACAAAGGACAAATATTATTCTGACCTTAGGTGCTTTTATATTGATATAAAAATTTTGAATTCAGGACTTGGCAAGTAAGAAAGAAAACAACTGGTGAGTCAATATGGTGGCTATGTGACCACATGTTGGGGGGCAACGATGGTGGTGATGGTGGTGGGGAGTCTCAGCTTGGAGATGTGCAGATGTGTCTGGGCTGTGGGAGGACTTAAAACATGACTCCGGTAAAAAGATGCCTCATTGCTTGCTCCCCTTGGTCATGGAGGAAGACATGAAAACAGCAGATCATGAAAAAGAAAATACTCGCTCCATCTCTCTTCTTAAGCAAAAGTGAAAATGATTTTTGCCAATATTAATGTCCCTCTAGCAAGAAATTCAAGTCAGCAAGTAACTATTGCATTTGTTTGCTATACAGAAGCCAAAATGCGTTTTTTAAACACAAGTACAATCATGTGGCTAGAGCAATGGAGACGGAAAAATAGTACGTAGGAACCAGCATAGCTGGTTATGAGCCCTCCCAAGAGCCTGAAAATATGATGGCCTCCCGTGAACCTGAAGCTGGGGCTGTCTCCTATGAGCCTGGATCTGTGGTTGCCTCCTGGGAGCCTAGAGCTGTGGTTACCTCCCATGAGCCTGATGTTATGGTCCCCTCCCTTCAGCTTGGAGTGAACCAGGAGCTGTGGCCCCCTCTCATGATCCTAGAGATGTGGTTCCTTCCTGTGACCTGGACCTGTGTTCATCTCCCATGACCTGGAGCTGTGGTTAACTCTTCACTCTCCCATTTGTGAACTGGAGTTATGGTCCCCTCCTGTGAGCTGGAGGTGTGGTCCTGTCCTATAAATCTGGAGCTATGAACCCCTTCTTGTGTGCCAGGGCTGTGGTCCTTCTCTTGCAAACTTGGTGCTATGATTCCCTCCTGCTTGCTGGAGCTGTGGTCCCCTCCTGTAAACATAAGCAGTGATCACCTCCTGTGACTGGATCTGTCATCCCTTCCGATGAGCCAGAGCTGTGGTCTCCTCCTGTGTCCTTGGAGCTGTGGTCTCCTCCTCTGAGCCTAGAGCTGTGGTTGCCTTCCACCTGCCCCATGAACTGTATGGTGCCTTCCCATGAACCTACAGCTGTGGTCCACTCCTGTGAGCTGGAGCTGTGTCTTCTCACATGAGCCCGGAGCTTCTGTTCCCATCCTTTAAGCCGCAGTTCCACAGTGCTCCTGTGGTGGGCTGATGGTGAAGCAGCTTGGAGGATGGAGGACTCCCAATGCTAGGCAGCATTTTCAGCCTTCTCTGAGTGACTGCGTTCCCTACAACCTCTCCCCTGAGATCTCAGGTTGTACATGGCAGTGACTTTGCTACTGTGTTAGACTTATGATAGGGACAGGAGAGATTTCTGTCATTTGCAGTTTCTAGTCTTGTGAGGACAGATTCTCAAGAATGGACTTCCCATGTGCCTTGAGGGCCAACTAGGGCTTTGATTCCACACATGGCCCTGGACACCAAAGCATTGACATTGGACCTTTTCTATTCCCAGGCACCAAGAGGTTTTCCATCATTTTTCTATTGGTCTTCTACAACTCCAGTATACATTCACCTGTCCTTTACAGAAAATATTTAAAAACCTAGTTGAATTTCTAGAGATAAAAGTCACAGTCTGAGCAGTTAAAAATTAAAAAAAAATTTTTTAAGACCAACCATTTTAGCTATCAAGGAAATAAAAATTAAAGCTACTTTGAGATTTTATCTCACAACAGTCAGAGTGGCTAAGATAAAAACAAACAAAAATCACAAAAAAACAAAACAAAAATCAAATGATGGCAAATTCTGGCAAGGATGTAGGGAAAAGGGAACACTTACATATTGCAGGTCAGAGGTGCAGCCATTAATAGAAATCCCTATGGAGATTCCCCAAAAAGCTAAAAATAGATCTATCACATGATCCAGCATACCACTCTTGTGCATATGCTCAAAGGAATCTATATCCTACTACAGAGACACCTGTTCATCCATAGTCACTGCTGCTCTAGTCACAATAGCCAGTGTATGGAAACAACCTACATGCCCATCAACTGATGAATGGAATTTGAAGATATGATACATTTGCACAAAGAATATTATTTGGCTGTTAAGAAAAACAAAATTATGAAATTTGCAGATAAATGGATGAAACTAGAAACAAGCATCCTAAATGAGGTAAACCAGATCCAGATAGACAAATATTACATATAAGTGGATTCTAGCGTTAAATCTTTAGATAGGTATTTTTCAATTGGAAAATCCACAGAGGTCAGGAAAGTAATAAGGGATCATGGGGGTTTCATGGTAGGGACTTGTAGACACAAATAAAAGAAAGAAAGAATGAACTTGTACTACTAGTCTGTATTCAACTGTTGTTACTCTGATTAGCTACAGGTTAATATGTGTCCTGTATATTCCCAGAGCTTCCACCCTACCACCATGGTGCTCAACATGGTTTTCTAGATTTTATGTTTACCACACTTTTCATTCATTCAAAACATATATATTGAGTACATTATAGCTACATAAAGTTTGTATTCTATTTAAAAATAAACAGTAATGGAGATCTTTTTTTAAAGGTTAAAAAATCATTCAATTTTTATTTGACAAAGGGGCCAAGAACATTAACTGGAGGAAAGACAGCATGTT
>NW_008348568.1:2260151-2260368 GCF_000622305.1 Nannospalax galili
TGTACTCTTGCTCTGGAGTGTGTTACTGAATATGTTAAATCTGTAGTGAAATGGTTCTTTTAGTCATGTAGTTATTAAAATTTTTTTAAAAATGAGTAAAAAAATCTTCAAAGCACAAAAATTAATTTGCTCCTTAATAATTAGTAGATGTGAAAAACATTATCATTGAAATCTACCTGATGACTTTATATCCATGCTCAGATGCCAAGGAGCTCAG
>NW_008348568.1:2260415-2265923 GCF_000622305.1 Nannospalax galili
TAGAAATGCATGTGCAAGCATCTTAGTGTTAGTAGTATTAAACATGAGATTTTCTGTATGAAACAGTGTATTTTAAAATGAAATGGAGATTTTTTTTAAAGGTTAAAACCTCATTCAATTTTATGTCTTAAAGGGTTTATACCAAGTTCAATATTGTATAACTGTACTAATTCAACTTTAATCCTTAAAATTTACAGCCAATTTTGAAAAAGATGCATCTTAGCTCTGGAAATTGTTATTGAATATGTCAATGCTGTTGTAATGAAATGCTTCTTCTACATATGTGGTTATTAAATAAATAATTTAAAAAGTAAATAAACAGTAGCCACTAAATGCATAGCAGCAGGCCTTGTGATTGAGGATGACAGGAACCATTCCTGAAAATACTTTAGTGTATGTGAGCATGGACAGCATCAGGGAGGAAAAGACCTTTAAATGAAGATTGTGAAGAATTTACACTAGAGATTATGAGGACGCCCATGAAGACAGAGGGTATGCGAAATCATAAAGATGGAAATGTAAATATGTGCTAGGGTGGGGAAGTACACAGGAAGAGCTGGGAAGGAGTGTGGAAAGAGCATAGGAGTTCTGGCATTCTCCACCAAAAGATACTGGATTTTCCACAGTAGGCATGGGGCCATTGTGAAGAAGAGACCAGATCATGTTGTTCTGGCTTCTTGGGGTCATTGCCATGAAAATGCTTTGTGCTGGCTCAGCCAGCTTCTCAGCCCATTGCTTGGAGGGTAGTATCCCCTTGGTTGCTGATGTAACTTGTAGAATTTGGATTATTCCCAGGAGAGCTGGAGTGTGCCCACATACATTTCATGTCCAACAGAGCTGTTCCTTTCCATCTGAACCCTTTGGCTAATTTAGAGACAACTTCTGCTGTTGCAAATTTATTTTATGCTTAAGCATTCTTTAATCTTTCATGCCACATCCCTTTCCTTTATTTATAGTTTTAATGACTAGAACTAAATTTTTATTTTATTTTATTTTTTGGACTTTTTGAGACAAGGTCTCCCTGTAGCCCCAGCTGTCCTGGAACTCACTGTGTAGATCAGGCTGGCCTTGAACTCACAGAGATCTGCCTGCCTCTGCTTCCCAAGTGCTGGGATTAAAGGTGTGCTCCACCATGCCCAGCGATTTAATTTTTATTTGTGTGTGTGTGTGTGTGTGTGTGTGTGTGTGTGTGCATGCGCGTGCATGCGCAGATGCCAACAGAGGTCAGATACCATGGAGCTGCAGTTACTGGTGCTTGTGGGCCACCCCATGTGAAGGCTAGGAACTGAATTCTAGTCTCTGGAAGAGCAGCAAGTGCTCTTAACTACTAAACTATCTCTCCAGTCATCAAATTTGGATTTTTGAAAGACTCCTATTTACACAATATTTTTTTTCAGAGAAAAGATAAAGGCAGTGGAATGAGATGGAAGGTAATTACAAAAGTTTAAGGGGTGATGTGGGCATTGTGGAGGGCATGCAGAGGAGAGGATGGTTCGGGCAAGTAGCCATCATGCATGTGAGATGGGCTGAAAAATGGCAGTGCAGGTAGGGGTGTATCAAAAATTGGCATATATTCCAAGAGACACTTCAGCATGTCGAATCTTAAACTACATTTGGAACTGAATTTCTTTCTCAACTCATTCTCATCCACTCCCTTCTCTGTCCAGTGAAATAGCTAAATAGTTAAAGCCTGAAATGCTTTTAGGACACGCTTTGTTGTTGAAACACATCTGTTACATGTTGGGGGGGCCCTTCTCAACAGCTGTTCTTTCCTTCAGCTTGTTTATCTATGGAAATGAATATCTTAAACCTCCTTCCCTGCTAAGTTTAATAAAGAGAAATCCTTTCCACACTCCTCTTTTTCATCCTGCCTCTCATGGTCCTTTATCAAACCATTAAAGACATATGCTGTGCAGCTAATTATTTTTTCCTCCACTGCAGTGCATTGATGAAAGATAAGCCCGCCTCCAGCTCTGAACACAGCACACTGGGATTCATCTGCACGCAGTACTCCCTACAAAACAAAGTGTAGTGGAAACCAGAATTCAAGGGGACTATGGGATTTCTTAGTTGTCCCAATATATTACAGTCTCTACTTTGAGAAATCAACAGAGTTCAGTTAAAATATGACCCACCAATAAACAAGACAGAGAAAGAAAACAAAACAAAGCAAAAACAAGATATTAAAATTTGACAA
Source organism: Nannospalax galili (assembly GCF_000622305.1). Taxonomy (NCBI): domain Eukaryota; kingdom Metazoa; phylum Chordata; class Mammalia; order Rodentia; family Spalacidae; genus Nannospalax; species Nannospalax galili. The sequence continues at coordinate 2,262,613 of NW_008348568.1, forward strand.
TTAACACACATAAAAAATGTGAATTCATCCAATTTGGGTAAGTCTGGGGACCACAGAGGAGCAAGCAGGTGCATAGGCCTCTATGGCTCTTCATAAAGACCATGGCCATAGGGAGAGACTTAGTAGACACCAGGAGATAGATTCATCTCCAAATTTACTGGGACTACTTGGTGAAAGCTCCCCTAGGGAATCTGTAAGACAGGCATTTGCTTTCAGATTATGCATGTGGATGAACAAGACTATATTGATTGCATAAAATGGCATAACTAAGTCTCTTTGAAATACAAATGAGGGGAGAAAAGCAAAGTTTAATTAAACCATGGAATGGACAATGTAGTAGCATAAGAGGCCATGAGGGATAGTTTTAAATGTTGTGTGTGTGTCAACATCTAAACAGGAAAGGTATTTATATATTAAAGTTTAAGTAAATATTTGCTTCCATATTTTGTAGCATTTAATGTCACTGGATTCTAAGAAAGTGATTTTAATTATGATTGATTTTCCTTAACATCACTTAGCATATATTATAGAGATCAATGTCCTATTAAAGAAGTGTTATATTCTTAAAAGAACTTGGTCTAATTTTTGTTCCTACAGGAAAAATCATTCTATTTCTCCTGCTTCAATATGTGCAGGCTACTTATGCCACATTTGAAATTCATGTTATTGTCAGTATGTATGCATGTGTGTATGCATGTGTGACTGCTTGATGGTTCTTCTTGGTGGCCTATTCCTGTCTCCATCATTTAGGTCTTCATTTAAGTGAAAAAAAAAAAAACCTCTAATGGGCAGGACTCTCTCTCCAGGGTAAGTTGATCGTGCCCTCCACGCCTTGACTCCTTCAGCCTTTTTCACCCTGCCATCTCCCCTTCCCATCTCTCCTCCTAGTCTGGGTCTTGTTTCATTCCTTGTCTTGGGCCCCAGACACCTGGGGAACTACTACTGCTTCCTGAGCCTTTGTATCCAGACCAACTCAGTTCCTTTTAGGTCCCCAGGAGTGCACGCTGGGCCTGGCCCTGCCCTTACCTACCTCTACTTCCCTGGGCATGCATGACCCACCAGCCTCTTTCCTGGACACCTGGGCTGACCTTACCTTTTCCTGATTCTTTGCATCCAGACCAACCCAGCTCCTCAGTGCAGTCGCCAGGTGCCCTTGGGGGCACTTCCTGCCTCCATCTTCCTTTGCATCTCTGGGTGGCATGCCACCAACTGCCCTAGACCAGCAGCTTTCCTGGGCCCAGCTCCCAGGCCAGTCCAACCACCAAATTCCTGAGGCCAAAATCTTTCCAGGAGGGATCCAGACTTTAGGAGAAAGCCTGAGAGCATCTGAGCCTCATCTGACTTGGGCCTCTGTGGGAACTCATGAAGACAAAAGCAATCTGGTTACTCCAGTATAAAATCAAAAGAGAGAACCGGAAGCTTAGAGGAACCAGCTTTTCATGCCCAAAAGTAAACCAAAAAGACAAAGTACACAAAAAGAAGCAGATCTAAACTTGAAGGCTTGAGTCTCACACAAGAATCAGAAACTACCAAAGACATTCATATGTCAAAATCACAGAGAAAAAATAATAACATGAAAAATGAAAATAACATATCGCCACCAAATACCAATAGTCCTCTAGAGGAGTACAATGAGAATCCCCTAGAGATAATGCAGGACATGGAACTCAAAAGAACAATTATAAACATGATAAAAGAATTAAGTGAATTTAAAAAACACACAAAGAAATCAAAGAACTGAAGGAAGATAGGGATAAACTTCTGAATGAATTCAGAAAAGAGCTAGAAATATTGACGAATACTCAAGCTGAAATAAAGAACGAAGTGAAACACTCAATAAGCCAATTAGAAATGACAGGAGAAAGCCTCACCAGTAGGATGATGACACCATTGAAAGACCAAACTTACCAATCATAGGCATACAGGAAGGAGAAGAATCTTAGGATACTGGTATAAATCAGATCTTCAACAGGATTGTAGAAGAAAATTTCCTAAAACTAATGAAAGATATGCCCATACAAATACAAGAAGCATATAGAATACCGAACAGACAGGACGAGAAAGGAAACTCTCTACATTACATGTACAAAACAAAGAGACAAAACTGAAAGCTGCAAAAGAGAAACAACAAGTCACATATAAAGGAAAACCCATTAGGCTTACAGCTGACTTTTCAGTGAAAAATATGAAAGCCAGAAGAGCCTGGCCCAAAGTACTCCCCGTTTTAAATGACCACAGATGTCAGCCCAGATTACTACACCCAGCCAAAATATCTATTATACTTGAAGGGAAATGAAAAATCTTCAATGACATAAATAGGCTGAAGGAATTCATATCCATGAAAACAGCCCTTCAGAGGTTCTGGAAGCAATACAAAGAGCTGAAGAAAGGAATGACTATACCCAAGGGGTTGTGGAAAGAAATTCAATGAATGTATAACTGTGGAAAAGTACAGCTATATCATGAATGTAAATAGAAATAAAAATGACAGGATTCAATACTCATCTTTCATTAATAACTTTAAATATTAACTGTCTGAACTCCCCAGTCAAAAGACACAGACTAAGTGAATGGATTAAGAAACAAAACCCATCTTTTTGTTGTCTGCAAGAAACTCATCTCACTTTCAAGGACAGACACTATCTCAAAGTGAAAGGAATATACAAAGCAAATATTACTAAGAAAAAAGCAGGCATAGGAATTCAAGTATCGGACAAAATAGACTTTAAACTAAAACTAATCAGAAGAGATAAAGAGGACCACTTCATTCTGATCAAAGGAACAATAAATCAAGAAGATATTACAATCATGAACATATATTCACCAAACTCTGGTGTACCCAACTTCATAAAAACAATACTACATGAATTTAAGACCCAGATTAATCCCAACTCATTAATAGTAGGCAACTTCGATACCCCACTGTCTCCATTAGATAGATCAACAGGGCAGGGAGTTAATAGAGTGACATCTGAATTAAACAATACCATATATCAAATGGACTTCACAGACATCTACCGAGTATTCCACCCAAGCACCAAAGGGCATGCTTTCTACTCAGCAACCCATGGAACCTTCTCCATAATCCACCATATACTGTGGCACAAAACAAACCTTAACAAATACAAAAAGATTGAAATAACTCCATGCATTCTATCGGACCACAATGCAATAAAACTTACAATCTCCTCAGGAAGAAGCAGTAGTCACGACATGAACACATGGAGATTAAACAACACACTCCTGAATGATGAATGGGTTAAAAGAGAAATTAAGAAAGAAATAAAAGTATTCCTGGAATTAAATGAAAA
>NW_008348568.1:2266281-2266689 GCF_000622305.1 Nannospalax galili
CCAGTTAACCAAAAGAAAGAAAGAGCACCTCTAAATCAACAAAATCAGAGACGAAGGGAAACATCACAACAGATACAAGAAAGTTACAGAATATCATAAGGAATACTTAAAAAACCTATGTGGTACTAAATTTGAAAACCTTAAAGAAATGGATGGCTATCTAAAGGCATGGGAACTACAAAAATTAAACCAAGAAGAGATTAATGGCTTAAACAGACTCAGAAAAAGAAATTGAAACAGGAATATAAAACCTCCTGACTAAAAAAAGCCCAGGACCAGATGGATTTACAGCAGAATTCTATCCGTCCTTTAAAGAAGATATCCATCCAATACTATTTAATTTATTTAAAAAAATAGAAATGGAGGGAGAACTTTAAAATTCCTTCTATGAAGCCAGCATCACTCTAA
>NW_008348568.1:2267237-2267891 GCF_000622305.1 Nannospalax galili
ACAAAAAAAATAAAATACCTTGGAATAAACCTGACCAAAGACATTAAAGAGCTCTACAAGGAAAATTATAACTCTTTAAAGAAAGAAATTGAGGAAGACATCAGAAGATGGAAGGACCTACCATGCCCATGGATTGGAAGAATTAATATTATGAAAATGACCATCCGAACAAAAGTCATTTATAGATTCACTGCAATGCCAATCAAAATCACCATGACATTTTTCACAGAATTGGAAAAAACTATCCCAAGATTCATAGGGAAGCACAAGAGACCCCGGATAGCCAAAACAACCCTGAGAACTAAGAGCAATGCTGATTAGATTACTACACCAGATTTTTTTTTTATTTTAATTGAAAGAAGCATTTCATTACAACAGCATTAACCTATTCAATAACATCCTTTAAAGAAGATATCCATCCAATACTATTTAATTTATTTAAAAAAATAGAAATGGAGGGAGAACTTTAAAATTCCTTCTATGAAGCCAGCATCACTCTAATACCAAAGCCAGGTAAATATACAACCAAAAAAGAAAACTATAGACCCATATCTTTAATGAACATAGATGCAAAAATTCTAAACAAGATACTTGCAAACCACATACAGACACACATCAAAAAGTTCATCCACCATGATAAAGTTGACTTTATCC
>NW_008348568.1:2271542-2304103 GCF_000622305.1 Nannospalax galili
GTGAATTGCTATACCAGATTTTAAACAGTATTACAGAGCTATAGTCATAAAAACAACATGGTACTGGCACAAAAATATACCCATAGATCAAGGAAACAAAACTGAAGACCCAAATATTAGTACATTCAATTTCAGCCACCTGATATTTGACAAAGGAGCCAAGAAAATTCACTGAAGGAAAGACAGCGTGTTCAGCAATTAGTGCTGGCAAAACTGGATCTCAACCTGTAGAAGAATGAAACTAAACCTCTATGTTCTACCCTTCACAAAAGTCAATTCCAAATGGCTCAAAAACCTCAATGTAAAGCGTGAAACTCTGAAACTGTTAGAAGAAAACTTTGGGAAAAATGTACAAGATATAGGTGTAGGAAAGGGTTTTCTAAACCAGACATCATTTGCTCAGGAAACAAGTCCAAGAGTTAACAAATAGGACCTCATTAAACTAAAAAGCTTCTGTGCATCAAAGTAAGCAACCAAGGAAGTGAACAGAAAACCCACAGAATGGGAGAAAATCTTCACCAGCAACACATCTGACAGAGGTTTAATATTCAGAATATTTATATGGGCTAAGGAGCTGAACAGAGTTCTCAAAAGGAGAAGTAAAGATGGCTACGAAACATCTTAAAAGATGTTCAACATCACTAATAATTAGGGAAATGCAAATTAAAACCATTTTAAGATTTCATCTTACCCCAGTCAGACTGTCTCAGATCAAGAGAACAAATGATACCAAATGTTGGAGAGGATGTGGGGAAAGGGGAACAGTCATCCACTACTGATGGGGCTGAAAACTTTTTCAACTCCTATGGAAAGCAGTGTGGAGAACTCTTAAAAAAACTACAAACTAACATACCACTTGACCCAGTTACACCGCTCCTTGGCATATACCTTAAGGAACAAACTACCTCTTAACCTATCACTGCTTGTTACATTTTTAGGTTTTCTTTTCAGATATAACAGTTAGCCAGAGAGGGCATGAGATCTCCTAGAGCTGGAGTTATAGGCAGTTATGAGATGCCTGATGTGGATGCTTGGAACCAAACCATAGTTCTCTTCAAGAGCAACAAGTGCTCTTAACCTCTGAGCCATCTCTCCATCCCCTCAACTCCTCTATTCTTATGACTCGTTTTCTCCAGGTTTCCTCCATAATCCGGGTTTTGGTTCTGACATTCTTATTACATCTGCCTCCATCTGTCTTAAACTATGCTCTAAGCTTGTGCTACTATAATTTTTGAATTTTTTTCTTTTTAAGTTTTTTTCCTTTCCTTTCCTTCCTTCTTCTTTATTTAGTTCATCTAACTTTGCCTTTTTCTCATTAACTTTGTTTAAGCCTGCTTTTTCTTTGAGATATTTTTTTCCTACTTAGGAGATGATTTCTTTTTTGTGACTTATTTTATATTTTAAATGACATTTAATTTTTAATTAACATTAAATTTATTGCAATATAGCATTTTCAGAAAGAAGCCTGATTTTTTTAATTCCCCTCACTCAACAATGAATGGACTAAAACATTTTCTAGTTGGATTTTGCTTAAACTCCCACCCATTTGTCTAATTTTCTTTTCTCATCAACAACTGGTTGAGATACAAAGTTCATAGCCTATGTGCAAATTTTCACGGTGTCTGTAAGTAGCTTGGTTCTACTTAGTTGAGTTGGGAATTTCTCCTACTGTAAGCCACATCTGATAAGGTTCTATCTCTTCTCCGGAGTTTATATTAAACTGGTTTTAAAATTACTATGAATCCTTTCCAGATTCAAGTCATTTTCAGAAGTTAGCTTTTGCTTTGTTCACTGTCTTCATGGGTAGCTTGAGGATGGAGGAATGCTGCTGTGTTAGGAGCTCTGGCCTGCCAGATGCCATTTCAAAGTGGAAGCCTGCCAGCAGTTAGCATCTGTTCAGTGCTTGGGCCATGGATGACAGCTTACATACAAATGAACTTTTGGAATAAATCCCATACATAATGCAGATACTAAACATAATGTTAATCACCTTATTCCAAACTCATATTCATCCATATCTTAGTTCTGAACTAAAAGTTGTAATATAATTGTAAAACAAAAAGCTAAGAGTTGAGGTGAAGCTATTATTTGTCATCTCAAATCAAGTTGAGCAAAAGAAAGGATGAAGTGAAAAGAAAACTCTGTTCTTCCTCCACACATATGATTTCTCCTTAAATGAAGAGGAAAATACGTGGTGGTCAAAATATGTGTTCAGTGACACAGAGACATAAAGTAAGAAGCAGAAACTTCCATCCAAGCCGAACCCAGATCTATCTGAATTCAGAAGACAAATTTCTGCTGCTACTGAGATCCACAAACTGATTTCTCTTAAACTTCTTTATCTATCTATCTATCTATCTATCTATCTATCTATCTAGATACATAAATGTCTCTCAAACTTTATGTATATATGCACACAAACTTCTCTTAAACGTCATATATATATATTCATATATGGATATAGTAGTATGGGACAGTTCTGCCTTTGGTCCTTAATGTCTTATGGAAATGCTTTTCTTACTTGTTACAGTTTTCTTGTCATTTGAGCTTAGCATTATGCTATGTTAAAGATAGACTAGATGCCAAATAAGTAAATATTCCATTGCGTCTGACCCTTCTATTCCCCCTTTAATGTGTAGTCCTCATCTTTGAATTGGGCATGCACTAATGCCATCAAGCACTCTAAGAAATCCACCCAATTTTGATCAGCATTGTGGAATTGGCACTGCTTCTTCTGTTGCATCTGCCTCTAACCTTTGGGAATCAGTATTTCTCAAGTGGTAGATGGGCCCATAGGAAGGGCAGATATAGCTTTTATAGAGTGAAGGTAGGCTATAATTTTCTCATAACGCTACAGAAGCAATTGTATTTAGCACTTAGAAAGGATCGTAAGAGATCTTCTCCCAGGACCCCTTCTCTGGACCAGAGATGACAATCATTCTTTAGAATGAGCTAGGAAGTAGTTGGCCTGACACATATATATAATTCCAGAGATGTTAGTATTGTGAGTTTGAGGCAAGCTTGGGCTACAAAGCAACATTATGAATGGAAAACAAAAAGAAGAGAGTGTTAGAAAGAACAAAACCAAGGGGTGGTATAGTGGGGACACACATTCATGCTGTGCACATTGACTTGTCAAATTGCTATCAGCAATTGTACAGACTGTCCTCCCAAAACCTGGGGGAAAGGAGTGACTTTAATGACCATCTCTGATGACTGGTCTTCTTTCAATCTTGCAACTATTCTGTAAGTCACCCCTTCACTCTGTTGTTTCCTCTTCTGCACAGAAACTTTATGGTTTTATATCATCATTTGCCTGTACTTGCTTTTGCTGCCTGTGTGTTTTTAGGTCTTACACAAAATGTCATTGCCTATGGCAACATCAAAAAGTGTTTCCTGTATGTTTTCTTATAGCATATTCAAGGTTTAGATATGTTTTCAAACCATTTTGTGTTGGGTTTCTTTATGGCAAGTGATATGGATCTAAATTCCTTCTTCCACAAGTGAATATGTTGCTTTCCTAGTAGAAGACATTTGCAACTTCATATCTGAGAGGGGTTAATATACAAAATATACAAGGGCTCCAACCCAGAAACAAGCATAAATCCAACATAAAAATGGGCCAAAGACCTCCATAGCTATTTCTCAAAATAAGATATGAAAATGGCTAACACGAATATCAAACAGTACTTACCATTACTAAGCATTGCGGAAACATCAATAAAACCCACAGTGAGAATTTATCCTGCCCTCACCTCAGTTAGAAAGGCTATTTAAAAAAAATAGATAATAAATGTTGGTGAGGATGTACACTCTCAGTGGGGATGTATATTAGTATAGTCATTATGGATTACAGTATAAAAATTAAAAACGGTTGTTTATATGGATCTTATGCATACTGTCACCATTGCTGTAAGTGACTTCAAGCAAGTGCCAGGAGCCTGGAAAACTCCATTTCCTTGTAATCATCTACTATACCTGGCTCTTATAATCTTTCTGCTCCCTCGTCCATAATGGTCCTTGAACCATGGGTGGGTGAGGTTTAATATAGGAGTCCTATCTGGGGACAGATACTCTGCAGTCTCTTATTCTCTACACTTTGACCGGTTGTGACAATCTGTATTAATTGACCTCTGCTTTATGAGAAAGCTTTACTGGTAAGAGCTGAGAGCTGCATTAGCATTCTCTCTACCTTGTGTTCCATAATATTACACCTGTCTTAAGTGTAGAGTTTCCATTGTAGATACGTCACTTAGGGCTAGGTATCTCACAGACATTATCTGTGTTTGACCACTTGTAGAACTCCGTAATGGTCTCCATCTATTGCAAAAAGAAGCTTCTTTGATGAGTGATGACAGGTACATTTGTCTGTAAATATAAGGATCCATATTTAGCACACAGTAAGAAATTACATTTGTATAGGAACGTGACAGACATAAGGTTTTGTCTAGGATCTGTGACTTCTCCAGTCATGTATATTTGGCTTTGTTTACAGTACCACACATGAGTTCCCTCCCACTGAGTGGGCTTTAAGTACAACTAGATGTCTGCTAATCACTCCCAAGGTAAAAGTGCCACTACTTCCTAATATATATTGTAGCACTGGTTGTTGTTGTGATTATTAGGTTTTAAAGCTGGGATTAGACCATTGATGGATGTTCTCCCTCAGCAGTTTGCATAGTATCCTCTGAAACTATGAAAGCTGGTCTTCAGGAAGGAGGCTTCCAAGTCAGTTCCAGCTCCATTGCTCCAAGTCCTGTGTCTAAAGTTTGTCCTGTCTTTAGCAGTAGCATCTGACATGGGAGGAAATCAAGGACTGAGGCAATAGTATCTGTATTTTTTTGTGAGTCTCTTGGACTATCCTGACCAGCAACTTGAAAGGAGGTTTTACCAGTTTGGCACTGTGTTTCTTGTTATATAGCCTTCAGTTATACACATGTACTCATGTAAATGTATTGTGTTTGTATATTTCAGTAGACTTTTGAACTAATACATTGTCCTCTGCTTTTTCACACCATCTAAGCATTTAATCTCTCCTCATATGAACTTACAAGTAATGGTGACAACATGCACAAGACCTATGAGAACTCTCAGACCAAAAAAAAAAACTTATAGAGCTGGAGAAATGGACAGGAGGCTCCAACATTAGCAGAGGAACTATTGGTAGGTAATAACTACAGGGTGAAGAAGAGTTGGTCTTATTTAAAGGAATGATGCCAGACAGGCCTTCCAGCCTCTAGTAGAACTCACACTTCAGGACATCTGAGTGCACAAACTTGACTCAATAGGCCTTAACATTTGTGACAGCATCCATGAAATTCAGTTGGGGGGGGCTATGGAGGGTGCAGTTAGGGGAGGGTGTCTAAATATTAAAATATATTACTGCACAAAAATTCAAAATAAAATCCATTTTTTAAAAAAGTAAAAGAAAAAAATTAAAATTGAACTAGCATATAACCCAGGCATCTCTCTTCTGGGTATTTATCCAGAGGAAATAAAATCAGAGTATAAATGAGACATTTGCATTCCCATGTTTATAACAGTACTATTCACAATAGTCAAGATAGGAGTTGAAACTTGGTGCCCATCAGTAGATGAATGATTAAATAAATGCAGCACCTATAGGTGGGAACATACACTCCACTCACAATACAGTCAGAAAGCCTATCATTGTCACAGTGTGGATGAACCTGGATGGCACTGTTTTAGGTGAAATAACATAAGCACAGAAAGACAAACCCCTCCTGCTTTCACTCATGTAGAAGCTTGAAGCACTGATCTCCTAAAGGCAGAGTAGAATGATGCGTATCAGAAGCTAGAGTGGAAAGGGGAACAGGGTGTCGGTAAAGGGTTTGTAATTTTGGTCAGATAGAAGGCACTCTCAGTAAGCCTATTTTACAGGGAAGTAGCTGTAGCTGATTCTGACACATTGCATTCCTGAGAAATGTAAAGAGAGTTCATGGAACACGCTCTTGGCCACAAATAGCTACTTGATGTGAAGCAAATATTAATTAGATTTAACCACTTTACAACTTTGTATTATTTGATAAAATTATACAATGAACTCAAGTGATTTAAAGCCATTAAAAAAGTTTATCATTTTCTAACTAGTTGTGTTCAGAGAACCTGTTATTATCAATCATCCTGATAGCATCTGAAGAGTTGGTTGGTACAGGGCACAGTCTAGCCCTTGCAGTGCTAATATAAACAGTGAGCTCACCTTCTACTAACTTGTTTATACTGCTATGACAACTATCCATCTTTCTGTTTTGAATTCTTATCTTGCTGCGATTTATGATTTTTTTACTTATTTGTTATTGTGAGTTTTTTTTAAGGCTGTACTTGGAGGTTTCTATAAAAGTGTTTCACCTGGGCCCAGCATGGTGGCACATATCTTTAATCACAGCATTCAAGAGGCAAAGGCAGGCTCATCTCTGTGAGACTGAGGCCAGTCTGGCCTAAAATAGAGAGTTCCAGGCCAGCTTTGGTTACAGGGATACCCTGTCTTAAACAAACAAACAAACAAACAATCCAAAATATTAAATAAAAAACCTAAAAATGTATTTCGCCTGTATTCTGAAAACTTACTTAAGTCCAGCAACAAGAAAAGACCAGAACCAATTTGAGAATGAATCACTAATTTTATTTTTTATTAACTTTGAGCTTTGACACTCATTCTTGTATATCTTGTATTATCGTAATTTTCAGCCTTGCCAATCCCCTCACCTCCCTAAAATTTCCTTTTCAACATTCATGTCTTTCTATTTTGTTTTGTGCTCTGCTGAGTTTGACCAGGGCCATCTCTGTGATCATAGGTTTGGAACTATCCAGTGGAACTTGGTGAGCTCACCCAGTGGGTTCGCAGTGGGAAAAAATGACTCTCCCTTTTCTGGAATCTATCAGTAGTCAATGGTTCAACAGGATGGGTATGGACCCACTATGTTATCCATGACTAAGTGTTGACAGAGCCAATCTTGTGCAGGCCCAGAGCAGGCAACCACAGCTGCTGTCCCATAATTCTTAAGAAACAATTATAGCAAACCTTTCAGAAGTAAAAGAAGTATTCTCTATGTGGTTTTAAAGTGGCTACTGTGGGAGGGAGAGTCCGTTTTCTTCCCAGATATGCTCTTGATAGTTTGCTCACTCTGCTGTGAATGGCCCTACACCCATATATCTACTGGCAGCACTAAATGGACTCACTGGGTTAAAAAGAGTACATGACGTTAGGAAGGAAAAGTGGTGGGTGTTGTGGGAAGAGTTGGAGGCAAGGGAATTAGGGAGGGTGATTTGATCACAGCACATTGTATATCAATAAATGAAAAATTCTAATGTATCATTCTTCTTCCCTGGGCAATGACCTGGAAACGGTGCTTTCAAAAATGGGCATTTTAGGATGTGTTGCTGCTTGGCTATGGTGGTGGAACCCTTGAAAGTGTGCATAGTCGGCTCCGGGAACTGGGGATCAGCTGTTGCAAATATAGTTGGGAATAATGTCAAGAACCTGTAGAAGTTCACCTCCACCATCAAGATGTGGGTTTTTAAAGAAATGGTTAAGGGAAAGAAGCTGACAGACATCATAAATAACGACCACGAGAATGGGTGAAATATCTCCCCGAGACAAGCTACCAGATAATGTAGTTGCTGTTTGGAATCTTGGTAAGGCGGTGCAGAATGTGAACCTGCTGGTGTTCGCCACCCCCCACCAGTTCATTCACAAGATCTGTGATGAGATCACCGGAAGGGCACCCAAGAAGGCTCTGGGCATCACCCACATCAAGGGCATAGACGTGGGTCCTGGAGGGATGAAGCTCATTTCCCACATTATCCGTGAAAAGTTGGGAATAGATGTCAGTGTGCGGATGGGGGCCAATGTAGCCAGCGACGTGGCTGCAGAGAAGTTCTGCGAGGCCACCATCGGCAGCAGAGAGATACAGAGCGGACTTCCCTTCAAAGAACTGTTGCAGACCCCCAACTTTCGAATCACTGTGGTGGATGATGCAGACACGGTGGAACTCTGTGGTGCTCTTAAAACTGTTGCCACTGGAGCCGGCTTCTGCGATGGCCTCCAGTTGGGGGACAACACCAAGGCCACCATCATCCGCCTGGGCCTCATAGAAAGAGTTGCTTTCGCCAGGATCTTCTGCAGTGGCCAGGTGTCCACAGCCACCTTCCTGGAGAGCTGCAGGGTTGTGGACTTCATCACTACCTGCTATAGACGGCGGAACCGCAGGGTGACCAAGGCCTTAGTCAGAACCCGGAAGGAGATGCTAAACGGCCCGGAGCTTCAAGGTCCTGAGACCCCTGCAGAAGAATACCGCATCCTCAAGCAGAAGGGGATGCTTCGCAAATTCCCATTGTTCTCGGTGGTATATCAGATCTGTAGTGAAGGCAAGCAGGTCACAGAGGTGCTAACTTGCCTTCAGAGGCACCCAGAGCACATCTGAAGGGAATATGACAGCAGGCTGAGACAGCTGGACATCACGCCCCTGTGGGACGACCGGGAAACCAGGACTTGTCAAGGAGTTCCTTGCTTCTTTAGAAGCTTATCCTGAATACTCTTGAGTTTTACAGCTTTATTTCTGACTTGTGAGAGGCACTTCATTGGCTAAGATGTAATGGGTGACGAAACACATTTGTGAACCTGTGTGTGTATTTTCCATTCTTTGGGTGTTTCTACGAAACAAAATCATGGGTCTATTTTAATGATTAAATTTGAAATTTCTCCACTAGGGCAGCCTATAGGATTGGAACTACCTCAGCTAAATTTATAAATGTAATTCACACACACACACACACACACACACACACACACACACACACACACGATAGGATTTCTTTCTCATTCTCTATAAATTCCACCAGCATTAAAACGGTGGCTAGCTTGGAAGAGTGGGTATGTTCAATATTGCCACACTTAACTTTTAGACACTCTATCAAAGCCATCAAAATGAGCTACTTGGGTTGTAAGTAGATCATATTTTAACAATTGGGTGTTTTTAATTTTACATTAATTTAATTACACATTTTCATTTTGCAGCATTTTTCAGCCTCATTTCTCTTGATTAACTTTCAGAATGAGCTTACAGATCCAGCAATGGCAGAGGATAAAGTCACCTGAGCTGTCCCCACTGTGACTGACATATTCTTCTAGTAACAGACACTTTTTAATGTTTTTATTAGGTGGGTTACCCCACCACACACAATGTTATCTCTTCAGAGGGATTCTGTCCCTCCTCATGTAAAAAATTGTAGCCTACACTTTTAATACCCGCACTCAGGAAGCAGAGACAGCTACATCTCTGTGAGTTTGAGGCCAGTCTGGTCTACATACCTAGTTTCAAGTCATCTCTGCCTACATTATGACACCTGGTCAAGAAAAAAAGAGGAGGAGGAGAATGAGGAGGAGGAGGAGGAGGATAAAGAGGAAGAATGGAGGAGGAGAAAAGGAAGAAGTCATCACAGCTAACCTGGTCACCTGGAGACAGACCCAGGAGCCCAGTGTATGCTCCTGTGCACCCTGTAAGATGGGATGTTCTAAGACATTGCTGGAACTCTCAGACCATAGCTAACTTATTAGAGAAATGCCATGTGCATTTCCTAAGGAGGACTTCCTGCCAGGGAGATTTGTGTATCTAAGAGTTTGGACAGTAGTTTTAGTTGAACTCTTAAAGAATGCAGGCTTCTAGGCCCTGTGCCAGGCCTCGGGAGTGGCACTTGGGTTGCAGTATGCTTTCCATGAATCTCTGATGCTCACAACATTTTGACAGCCACCGTGTTAGGGATTTTACTTGAACACAGCCTTCTGACAGTGTTCTAAAGGAGACAAGTGTCCCTGGGTTCAATGTTACTGCAGGTGGATCCTGGAATAGTCACATGAGTTGGGAATAGCTAACTCTGTATACCCTTTTATAATGTATAGCCTGTATGCTAAGCACTCAGACTTGTTGACAAGCCAAGTCAAGTTTTTGACAAGGGTATTAGCCATGGTGTCCAGGGGACAGTATGAGGTTGCCCTCATGCTCCACAAGAAGTTAGAATGAGTAAGTATGTGCAACATTGCTTGTTCTATGTAGCACAGGCTGGACTTAAACTTGTCATTTCTGTTCCATGTCCCCCATGTAGCTATGGTTACAGCTGTAAGCCTCCACACCTAGCAAGAAATGTATTTTCTGAGCTGTCAAAGGTTCAGTTCTGTACCGAATCTTTGAAGAAGCTTTCAGGTGACACAGTGAAGTGCAGAGAAGCAGATATCAGCCTCCCTGAACCTCACATTCTATGGAACAAGTAATTCTAGAATGGCTATCCTATCCCTTTATTTTAAAATGAGACAATAGAGAAGGCAACATCTAAATTAGAAATTTAATCTGCACTATTTAAATCAATCTGTGAATATAAAACTACACTCTTGCCTTGCTACTGACCTCCCCTTTAGCATGTAGAACAAATCCCTGTCTTGAAATCCACCCTGGAATGATGCATGATAGAGCAATGTCAGAACCAAAGCCAGGACGCCAAACAAAGAATTCATGGACCTTTCTCCCACAGCAGCTTCTTAACCTACACCATTTGTGGTTGAAAAAGAATGGTTGTAAGCAGTCAAGTTGCTGCTACTCAAAAAGCACAGTGTGCCAAAGGAAAGTTACCCTCTGGTGCGGAAGTAAAGACAGTAGGAAGAGCCTTAGCACAAAGAAGGGTCTGATGTTTTACAATGCATAAGAGAAGACTTTCTATATATAACAGAAGCATTCACAACATTCACTACAATATTGCCCACTTGAAAATCAAACACAAGAGCATAGCTGAAAAGGTAACAACTATTTCTGTGAAGTATTTCACAGTCATGAAAAAAGTAAGCAATACAGTGGCTGTAGAAGTATTAGACCAAAGGAGTGTTATATGTTGTGGTGATGCAGGCAAGCAGACTGCTAAACAGGTTTAGAATAGGATGCAGATGTTGCCGGGGTTCCTGGTAACACCCCCAGAATAGATGAATCAAGTTCTATTAGGTATTTTCATGAGTTATAACTCATAATTCAGATTCCAGAAAGACAGGATCTGACTGACCTTGCCTCTTCCCTGGGGAAGCATGGGTCACTTGATTAACTTTCAGTGTAGACAAAAGAGATAGTTATCCTGTGAAAATAAGAATGCTTTTGTCAAAATCATGTAGTGGATGCAAGATAAGCAAGAAGCATGGAAGGCTCATTATGCAATCTTAGCTCCTTCCAGACATATGGTTCTATGGGATTCTGACCATATGATATATAGGATTCCAGACCTTAGTGCCCCAAACTCTCTGAGTATTTTGGCTACAGGAGAACTATTTCTTAAAATTCCTGTCTTATAATGACCAGAGACCTTGGTGCCCCAAACAAAATTTAAAATGTCTTTTTAACCTCCCTACATGTTCTTAGCCTCTCTGGGTAGGAGGGAATCATCAGTCCGGAAAGCAGTAAAGTCTGAGGCTGACAATTTAGACTCTTCAAAAACCATCTCAATGTGAATCCTGTGCCAGCCACTCACCTGTTGCCATCCTTTGGAAATTACTGAGCCTTTATACATGTCTTAGTTTGCTCATTGTATCCAACCTATAGGCCTATCATTTGCCAAGGCTGAATTTGGTAATGGATGTAATGCTATCAAATGGACAGACACCAACCCACCCTCACATTAGAGGATAGTTGTTTTCAAATCAATATTTACAGTACATTTTCTACTATTGCCCTACTCTCACTCAATATCAGGTTCATCTCGCACACTAGGGCTGAAGTGAGATAAGTTCACAAAGATGACAAAGTTCTTCACACCATTGTTTTTCCTAAAGGGAGGAAGCAGACCTAAAGCAGAAGCAGTGTCCTACAGAAGTGAAGGAGGGCAGCTCAGCGCCTGCTAGTTTTATCTCATGGAACACACTGAAAAGATCTACCAAATACTATGTAGACCAGAGACTTGTATTCTGTCAAGAGTAATCACACAGAAATAAAAATTACACAGAAACAAAATTCTTTATATTCTCTTTACAGTCAGGAATTTTTTTTTAACAAATGTGTATGTCTGTGCTGCATGAATTTATATGCATTGTGTGCATGAAGGAGTGTGCAGAAGCCAGAAGAGGGTGCTGGATACCCTGGGTAATTGTGATCTACCATGTGAGTGCTGGATATTGAATCCAGGTCCTCTGCAAGAGCAGTAAGCACTCGACCACTGAGCCATCTCTCCAGCCCCAGGACATCATTTTTTAAAAGGCATTTTTCTTTTCCTCATAAATATGCTATCTCTGTGAACACAGATGATAACTGAACTGTATCATTCTTCACTATGCTAATCAGGCAATGCAGGCTCTTAGGGAACATGCTCCTCCAGTTCTGCTCTCTACACAAATGCATTTTTGTAGTGGCAGATTGGAACTGAGCAACACTAATGCCTCTGAGCATCAAGGGAGTACAGGTTGTCACACAGACAGGGTAATCTCTAGGCCCCCATAAAGTGGAAGACCACTTAAGACATAGACCACCTTTCAGACTGCAGGATGTTTTAAAATAAACTTAATCCCTTGGGGCCAATGTGCCAAGAATTAACGACAAGATCCTGTTCCTCTGCAGAACCTGAGGCCATTCTGAGGGTTTGATTCTTCCATATATTCTTTGATCACCCTTGTTTAATGGGGTTTATTTGGGTTTTCCAATAAGATATTTCCATTTTTAGGGGTGATTAAACTATTTGATTCCTGTGACTACTTACCTAGTAATGTGTATTTATATTTTCCATTCAGCCCTTTTGAAAGTCCCCGAGGGAAGAAACCCCTCTAACCCATTGCATAGATGGAGAAATTGGAAGTGTTCTGCACATTTCACAGGTTTCCAACAAAAAGATGTTACTTTTAAAGCAGTAACACTTTGTTCTTTACTCCTTCAAGTTGTTGTTTTATTGTTTCGAGGAAAAGATTATCTTTTGCCTCTTTTTTTAAAAAAAATCAAACACTTTGACTCCTGTTTGAAATTAGAAGTCAGTGAGATAGGAATCCAAATAGCTGAGGTGAAGATACTCCAGAAAAGAGGGAAGCCAAGATTGTATCTGGGCCTTGTGCCCACTATCTGAGTCACACAGGGAAGCAGGATTTTGAAGGGGAGTGAAAGCATAGTGCAGCTCCATTTCACTGTCAATGGAATTTAACTCAGTTTAAATGGGAGCATCTATGGTTCTTTGCAGAACAAACATCCCATTATTCCTCTGAAGTATCATTGGCTGACTATTCTAATCAGTGCTGGCATGGATACTGTCTAGTACAATGCTGGCCATTCTAATACAATTTAAATTTTTTCCCAATTACCATTTAACTCATATGATATTTGCCACATAGTAAACTTGTGCATGTTGCAGATAAAAGATCTCTGCCATTTCTTATTTTATAAATAACATTTAGTGCCATGTTTCTTAATTGAAAACTAATATATGTGCAATGAAGGGCATTTTGAAAATATAGAAATTCATAGTAAAATAAGGACTACTGTAATAACGACCCAGAGACAAATAAAATTAATATTATGTGATATATGATTTTTATCATGTACTTGCACACATTTCTAAATAAAATTGAGGTCATATTATTTAAACCAATTTATGAACTGCTTTAAAAAATTTAGCAATATACCATAGATACTTAGAAAATTCAGTAGTAGTTTTCTGTAACTTTATTTTTTAAACCTGCTTATTTAGTGCCATAATTTTTAAACCTAATTTTTGTTGTTAAATATTTATAGTTTTCAAACTTTTCAATGTTTGTGCATGATTTTTGGTATAATACAGAAAAGTTCAAAGCTCATTGGTAGTTCCCAAAGTAACAAGTCATCTGGAGATGCAAAATCAGGGCTAATTAAGAGACAAAAGCCACCAAGGTGCAGGTCTTTCTTATCCTTTTCTTAAACTTCAATATTTGTCCATTATACTTATGCTTGCAGGGTGGGGGTTATTACAATACAGCTACCACAGTTCTAGGCATTACTTCTGTATTCAAGCCAGAGTGAATTGAGAATCAATGATTTCAGCCACAATTCAGTACAATTCCACTAGCATCTTATGGCCATATCTGTGACACCTGTCTATTTTAGGTGCAAAACTTTGCAGAAAAACCTCTTCTATCATATTGTGTGTTGTCCAAAGAGAAAGGAATTATAAGCAGGTGTTAGTGTCTGTCGTAATGACTATGATGTAAAACAAGAATTTCCCTCCATAGGAAGCAGATAGTTCCAGCTGTCTCTGGAAGAGATAGCTTTAGAACTGTAGTTTTCCTCTGATGTGAGATTCATTATAGAGTTAAATAATTACAACCAATCCCCCCTCTGGGGGCTGGAGAGATAGCTCAGCGGTTAAGAGCATTGACTGCTCTTGCAGAGGACCCAGGCTCGATTCCCAGCACCCACATGGTAGCTATGAACCATCCTTAACTCGAGTTCCAGGTGAATACGAAGCCCTCTTGTGACTTCCACAGCATTGCATGACATGGGTGTACTCACATACATGTAGGCAATATACTCATACACATAAAAAATAAAAAATAAAATATTTAAAAAATAATAATAATGTAATACATTTCTAGTTTTCATCTCTTAATGGCTCAGGCAACTATACTTGAAGACAAAATCAAGGGCTGCTGTAATAACCCTATTACTAATACAAAAAAGACTCCCAAGTTCAGTCCAAACAGTTCTTCCTGGACATTTACCAGATGAAACATCTCCTCCAACCATTGGAGGATGTGTTATGATATGATTATCAGTGTAGTTATATATAACACAGTGAAACAGTGTGGAGCAAAAGCAGTTCTTTCCAAGGGAGAAAAATCGAGACTATCTTAGAAAATGTAACTCTGGAAATTAGTTTTGCAGTCACTTTGTAATTTTCCACATGGACCTGCACAGGTTTCAGTAATAGAAATGTCTATTGGGGGTTAAGAAAACAGCATGGAGATAGTATAGGGGAAAAGAACACAGAACACAAGCTTGAAATGTCAAAGAAGTGAAGGATTAGGAGATGATAAAGCCTGAGTGGTGGAGGTTAGTAGAAGGGAAAGTTGGAAAAGCGGAGATCCATGAGAGCTTCCACAGACTTGCAGTGTATAGATGATGTGGTAGTTTGAATGCGGAATGCCCCCATAGGCTCCATGTATTTGAATATCTTGTCCCCACTTGGTGGTGCTGTTTTGGGAGATTTAGAGGGTGTAGCCTTCCTGGAGGAAGCATATAACTGGGGGTGGACTTTGAGAGTTCATAGCCTTGTCCCACTTCCCGCTTGCTGTGCATGCTTGAAGATGTAAGTGCTTAGCCTGCTGCTCCAGCTGCCTCTCACCATGCCTCCCCACCATGATGGACTCTTATCCTTCTGCAACCAAAGCCAAATAAACTCTTTCTGTGTAAGTTGCCTTGTTCATAGTGTTTTTATCATAGAAAGAAAAAATAATAATACAGATGAGAACATTCTTCCACACTCTGCCCACATGAAGTCCCGAGGTGGAGCTATAGCAGTGTCTCTATTATGTGTTGGCTATGTGTCTTATAGAAACACAGAAGGCAGGCCACCAGTTTGGGAGGCAGTCGCACAATGAGAATTACCTTTCTAGAGACCCGTTGTCTCAGAGAGTATACCATAGTGCTTACCTGTTCTAATGGAAACTTAATTTTTGACAGTCTGATACATTTATATAATGAATACTTTACAATCCCTCATCCTCTTCTCTCTCTCATTGGAAATCTTCTTTTCAACAAGTTCCCCTCCTTCATTCATATCTTCTTGTCATGTCACCAAGTTTAATGAGTTACTTGCCAGAATGTGTGTGGGAGGTTATTTAGTGGAGCAAGGGCATTTTTTCTTTGGTTATAACAAAGAAAAAAAATGATATCCCCTCCCACAATGATTAATTGTCAATAGTCCCTCTTGAGGGAGGTAGATCTCAAGAACTCCTGCTTCATTCATAGTTAAATGTTGATGACTCAAGTTTGTACATGCCTTTTACAGATAACCACAGCTGCAGGGGATTCATAAATGCAGCCACTATTTCATGTTCAGAAGACATCTTACTGCCCATCTTCCCAACCTTGGCTCTTACAACCTTTCCTCTCCTTCTCTTGTGAAGTTATAAATGGCAACATCATTACCATAGGAATTCCAAGGATCATCATCAGTAGCAACGATCTTCTACATTCTCAGAATTAGATCTAGGAGACTGATGTCTGTCACACCATAAATTGCTGCTTAAACTATAGTCTTGGCTACTGGTCTTTGGAGTTCTTTGATGTCAGTCTCAGGGCTTGTGTACGGCAAGCTCTGGACCCAACCCTGCCCTTTCTTCCTATTCCCCAATTTTGCATTTAACAATTTTGCAATTATTTATTTTAATTATCAAAAGAGGAGTTTCTCTGTCTCTATGATCTCATTAAAAAAGGAAGACTTTGTATTGCAACCTGAGGAATAGAAAAGAAATAGAAATAGCTTTAACTAAATGCAGCTGAAGAGGTATGAACAAAGAAACTACCCACATGATTGTCTTGTCATGCAAGGCAACATTCCCCACTTTTCTATTTTCCATCTGCATGCAACTCAAACCTGCTCATTTATACCATGCATTATGTAAAGTAGTAGAGAAACTCAACAGTGCAAGAAAGACCAGTAAGTGGACAGAGCATCTGGAAGTAGAGAAAGATGCAGAAAGAAAGGCTTAGGAGTCAAGGGGATGGAAAAGAAGCTGAAGAGAGGAAGTCCTCAGAGAAAGGTAAGCATTTGAGCCAAAGCCAATGAAAGCTAAAAGCTAGTAGTCTGTGTAGAACAGAAAGCCATTTCTAATTCCCCATTAATTCTTAGCCTCCCTGTGTAATAGGCAGAAACACCTCAAAGAAAGCCAAGATCACATAGGTGCTTGCCTCAGAGTCTCAGAGACTGAATCATTTCTAGCTGTGAGCTTTGAAACACATTAACTTTTTCTTCCTCAATTTTATTGTCTATGGGATGAAAATGAAATATTTCATATTTATTTAGTTTGTTTTTGTTGAATTTCTGTGTATTTTATGCAGAACATCTATACCCCCTGTTAAGTGGGCCCTGTTAAGGCCCACTGTGTTAAGTCAGTGTCCCCAGATGTTCCCCAGTGCAAGTCCATCCACTGAGGTCTAGTCAGCCTATCTAGAGTCCCTTATTTTAGGAACTATGAGCTCTTCTTCACCTAGGAGTTATCAATTGCCAATATTTCTTCAGATAAGCTTGGAGTCTTCTGTTTATTTTCCCAGTTCTATGCTGGGTTTTTGTCTGTCTGAGTTGGGAATAGTGTATGCTGATACCATTGCTATAGGATCATATAAGCAGGTTCCCAGGAGTTTGTAGGACTCTGTTTCAACGTGGTTATGCAGTTCCTCCCTGGTTCTTACAATCTTTCTGCTCCTTTTTCTGTGGTGGTCCCTGAGCCTTGGGTGGATGAAGTTTAATAAAAGAGTCCTGTCTGAGGACCAGCATTCAGCAGACTCTTGACCTCTATACTTTGGCCATTTGTGACTCTGTGTTATTGGCTCTCTGCTGCTTGAAGGAGCTTCTTTAATGAGAACTGAGAGATTCATTAGTGTCCTCTTCTTTACCCCTGTTCTATGTTCCATGAGCCTTAGGTATAGAGGCTGCACTGTAGACGTGTCACTAAGGCCTGGGCAATTCATAGACAATGTTCATGTGTGACCAGTTGTAGTACTTGGTAATGGTCTCTGGCTGGAGTTACCTATGGTTGTTAGTTGCCATATGGGTACTGGGAATCAAACCCCGGTCCTCTTCAAGAGCAGAAAGTGCTTTTAACCATTGAGCCATCTCTCCAACTGTATTATTTGGTTTTTGAGACAGGATCTTGCCATGTAGTGGAAGGTAGCCAAGTAATCATGACCCTCCTGCCTCAGCCTTTAGAGTATTGGGAATACAGGTATATACTGCTATAGCTGTCAAGCTGTTATGATATTATTATGTTAGTGTTATTACTAATAACCAATCATATAATTCCAGATACTTTTTGCTTGGTAATTAACAAAGAATAAAATTTATACATTGACATACTCTCCAATTCTTCTAAAGTCAAGATCTTAGTAATGACATTATATCATATTTAGAACTTCCCATAATTTTATTTTTAGAAGTAAGTCTTACTGAATCACACACATGCATGCACACACTTACCCAGCTACATCACTACAGAAAACTTTACAAAGTTTTTTTGCCACAAGTTTTTTTAATCTCAAATTTTCACCACTCTTTTGCAAGAAAATTTGGATTTTTAACTGTTTTATTACAGGCAGACTTTTGCACAGCTTGCACACGGGTAAGAGCCGATTTCTAACAAGACATTATTCTTAACACCATCCTCACTGCTATCCTTGTTACTAGTATTAAGAAAACTCCATCCCTCTCAAAGAGAGCACCCAAGTGCCAGGAGCTGGTCTGCCAGCATCTTGATCTCCTTACCATGGGCCCATCTGCTTCCATTGCTCAATCAAGGTCCAACAGCTCAGAACATATGGCTGGGATTTCTTGTCTTGCAGAGCTGCTCCTAAAGAATACTTGGGAACACACATTTGGTATCAGACCCAGCTGGCTCCAGTTTCCAGGTCAGTATGAAAGGAAGAAATTACCTACAGCCTTTGAAGGAGAAAGAACATTTCCAATTTTCACACTTTGTAAGCCAAGAACCTACAGAAATTATTGTATTTTAGAATGATATTACTTTACATTGACAAATATAGGCTTGGATATCATAAATTCTGAAATGGATTTATTCCATTTATTCAAATGGATATCAGAGTAAAGTGGAAAAGCTTGAGCTAGTTGGGAAGTCTTATGACTGTCACAGTAGAGCGCTTTAGATTCTCATTTTCTTAACCAGACTATCTCATTTTGCAATCACTCAAGATCAAAGTATACTACATATTGGGATATCAAAAGGAGATGAAAAAAGAATATGTTGAAAAACTAAATGTGGGTGCAAACACAACTAGACAAAAAAATCATAGACTTTATAGATTGGTGAAAAATACGTGCATGGTTTTCATTTAAATTTGGTTATTTTCAGCAATCAGACACATTTTTATCAGGTTGTCGGGTTCCATGTAAACACGGACCTTTCAAATATGCCTTACGGATGATCTCTAGATGGACTGAAAAGACTCCAGTGGACGAATTTACACTGAAGGATATTTGGGTACAAATGCTTGACTAGATAGGACTTAACATGTATGGTAGAATACATGAAGTTTGGTGAGGGGATCGGGGAGGAATGGATGGGGAAAGGGGTATAAATTTGATTAAGAACTGTTGTATGAAATTTCAAAAGCTCAATAAAAATACATTTAAAAAAAACCTTAGTTTTCTGGAGAATAGTTCACAAATAAGGTGGTCATAGTTCCCATTTTCATGTAGTTTGCAGCCTAATGGGAGGAAGTAGGGACCCAGTAAAATCTAACAGCATACCCCAAGAGTGCAACTGTAGAGAGTTAATAAAAGAAATACTGAGTTATGGGCAAAGCTAAGGAAACCATTAGTAACGGGAAATGCCTGAGAACTTGAAACAGTGGAGAACTGTCCCCACCTGTGGGACTGGGTAGACAAGAGCCTGAGCATCATGTGAGGAGGTTGCTTAATAAGGCCTCTGGTTGAAATGGTCATAGTTGCTGAAGAAAAAGCCATGGCCACAGGGAGGAACGGGTGTGGGAAGTGAATCCTGCTTTCTAAACTCCTTCCATGATTTCCCATGGCAGAATTCCACTAGCTCTCAGACTATGAAAGGGGTCTGGATTTTGCAGCATTTAAAGTTATGAGTGCATGATATGGGCGAAAATAAAGGACAACGGGTTGTTTGGAGGATGGAGAGTAGAAATGAAAATTAAGCAAATAACTCTTGTTTATAGCACCTCCAAAAGTTTATTACCTATAAAGAATACATAAGCTACAATACATTCTTGCCTAATGGAAAATGGTAGGATGAGAGAAAATAGCCTTGGAAGAGTACCTAGATATGACCTAGCCCCCACCTCTGTCCCTGTTTAACTGTGAGATATCATTAACCATTTCTTTAAGGGGCTTGCCAGAATAGGATGAGAGCAATAATGCCTTCTTTATAGAGTCTGTTTAAAAATAAGTTTTTTAAACACCCGACAAATAGAAATCTTTCAAACAGTATTATGTCCTTTCTTTCATTCTTTTATGCCATTTCAGCCTTGTCACTATAATAATTTCAAGAATTTATAGTACAGAAAACACAGAATTCAGTGTTGAACATAACTGGCAAATATTTTAACACTTTTCAATCCTTCAAAATGTTAGCAAAAGTAAAATAATGTTGGTCTGAAAAGGGGATTAAGGAGCCCAACCTAAAGACTGCAGTCATCTATAATATCACTCTCTAAAATGCCTTTTGGTTTCTCTATCAGAACATTTTGGAAAATCATTTAAAAATGTTGTAAAAGTTATCCCCATGGTGATCAATGTGCTTTTAATCTCCCCCTAAGCCCCTCCTCAACTGTATAGTTATTGTCCAAAGCTAGACGATTATTCTACTTCTCTTTCCTCAAAGGACTTCCCCTACAACTCTAGAACAAAGTTTAAATTCCTTAGCAAAACATATAAAGATTTTCTCAAACTCTGGAACACACCTTTAATCCAACCTCCTGGCACTCTGCATACCAGAGATCAGCATCACTGAACAATGCCTACTTCGCAATGCACATTTTCAAGTCTCTGTGCACTGTACTGTTCCTTGTGACACTATCTTTCTTCTTGGCCAAGGATTCAGATCCCTGGCTCAATATTTGTCCTGTATTCTTTGGAAAAAGAAGTCACTATCATCTTTCTCTACCCAGAGTGCTTTTCTGTAATTGCTAACAATACTCTGAGTTAAATTTTTCATATGTTTGATACCTAAGTTAGATCGTGGGCTCAAGACAACTTATATTTACTGTATACAGACTGTAAAACAGGATATATACCTTTCTACTAAATGTATTTGTCTAGAGCAGGGGGAAATTCATTAAACTTGGTTTCTAAAGGAAAGTAAATGTGAATTTGAGTTTTTAAGGTAGAGATGGTATCTATTGTAACAAAGAAGAATGAACAGTTGTCAAGGTCAGTGCTCTGGGAGCTTGAAAGCGTAAAGCTATGCACAACGGATGAAAATACATGGGGCACAATTCATGGTTACAAGGTGACAGTTTAAGAAAGCTAAGCATGAACAGCTGATCCTTCATCTCTGCTTTTCCTACATATCCTTCACAAGCCACTTCATGACTTAGAAAAATGGACTCTCAAGGGGTGAAGCTATTACTATTATTCTGCAAAATGGACACGATATCAAACTGTCTTCTAAATTTGTTATTTAGACTCACCGGTTAGTGTAGCTCAAGACCTCGTAAGAGAAGTTTCTTTGTGCCATGGACAACAATTAACAAATATTCACAACTGGTCAAAGTGCAGAAAGTAAGTGTCTGTGGGAATGCTCAGTCACAAATAAGATATAAATATCACACACACACACACACACACACACACACACACACACACACACACGGGCATGCGCACCACTAAGGGCTCAGAGTGCATTGTGGAACATGAGTTAGAAAATTGTTAAGAGTCAGAGGCTAGAGAGTACAGAAGGAAAGAGTGTGTTCTGGACATGACAAGGCCACTGAACTCACAAACCCAGTTGTAGTTGTGGTTGCCTCCTCAAGACTTTCACAAGATCAAACCAGTCACCATTCTAAGGTAATTCCTCATGAATCCTCATCCCCAAAATGAAGCTATGAATAATTGATGGTTTCTGGGGAAGGGAGAATGTCTTCTTTAAGGGTGTAGCCGTGCTAGGTCAACCATGTTCCAGTGGATGATCTCACATTCTGGAGTATATTTACAGCAGAAATTGGACTCAATAGGTTATTTTTTAGAGGTCAGAAGAGGGCATTGGATCCCCCAGAACTGGAGTTACACATGGTTGTTAGCCACCATGTAGGTGCTGGGTGTTGAACCCAGGTCCTCTGCAAAAGCAGCCAGTGCTCTTAACTGCTGAGCCATCTCTCAGCCCCACAATACGTTATTTTTAAAAAGACACAATTTTGGGTAGGTAGATCAGGGAAGAATTAAGGGGAGGAGTAAAAGGTGAATATAATCAAACTATATTGTATGAAATTCTCAAAGATTAAAAAAATTATTTTTTTAAAGAAAGAAAAGTAGCCTGTACTTGGGCCTACTTGTGTGACTCAGACATTCTTGAGTGCTTGTTTGGTCTAACTAGTGCTGTTATTATCAACTGCTTTTTCTCTTTACTGAATGATAATCTTCCTAAAAATTAAAGACTTTAGGGTTATCTCTTCAGAGGGGGGAATGTTAGAGTAGCAAAAAGCCCCATAAGAAAAGAAAGAGTATATGAAGTTATCAGGAAAAAGTGAAGGACAGATATGGGAAGAGTTGGAGGGGAGGGAGTGGGCATGGATTTGATCAAAATACCTTATATGCATGTATGAAATTCTCAATAATTTTATTTTAAAGCAACAAAAAAATTTAGACAAGTTAAATAAAGCTAGTTACCCTCCCTCCAAAAAAAAAGAAAAACCCTAAAACCACATACCCTTGGTCTCATCAATGCATTTTTTTTGAATGAGATAATGAAAGGCCTTAAATACTTCATTCTCAGCTGGACTTCATTTGACTACAGGAATCTCTGTAAAGGGGAAGACCTTCATTGACTATCTGGCTCTTTCTTCCCATGCTCCCTCCCCGAAAGAGAAAGATACTCATTTAGTCCCTTGCTTTAGGTGTATTGAGTTCCTGATGGATGTTGACGTTGGTCCTTGTCAAGGTGCTAGAGAAATAGCAAAGACCAAGACAGAGTTCTAGACTAAATGGTGTCCTTGTCCTGAAGGAAACTGATAAACAGGGAGAAAACAAACACAAAGTAGCACTTCTCAAGGAGTTATAAGTCCTGTGGAGAAAATAAAGCTCAGTAAGGTTCACAGTGTGATGTCGCAGCAACTGCAAGTGATTTTCCACTGAGTACTCAGGATGGGCAGTGGAGCAGGTACCCCATAGGTTGAGCCACTTGTATTAGAGGAAGACTATGATGATACTGTGTTGGAATATTCCAAGACTTTCTCAACCAGCCATTGAATCTGTTTTAAATTGATTTAACGTGTCATTCAAAGAGAGCTCAGATCCATATATTTTCTTCATAGTTCTCCAATAATAATTCATTATTCTGAATATTTTCTATCAATATTTATTTACTTTTCACTAATATCTGAAATGAGATTTGGTCATTTTTCACTTTCATGTTTTTTCCTCCACATTGAAAGTTAGAATGTTTTGGGCTTAGTTGTACTTATTCCGGCTCCCT
The DNA here is from genome assembly GCF_000622305.1 of Nannospalax galili. NCBI lineage: Eukaryota > Metazoa > Chordata > Mammalia > Rodentia > Spalacidae > Nannospalax > Nannospalax galili. The sequence goes on from NW_008348568.1 coordinate 2,294,938, forward strand.
CTATATGGTCTTGTGGGTTTGGACATCTGCTGGTTTGATGGAACTGGGGAAGCAGCAGAAGAGTGAGGATTATCATGCCCCCACTCCAGTACATGGCACCCATACTGCATTTCTCTTATAGTTTTTCAACTGGGGAAACATTTATCAAAAGCTTATGAGGGGCCAAGAGCTGCCCCACTTTTCTGGGATAAATCAGTGAACAAAAATATTCCTATCTGTTCTCCTCAAGCTTGTATTCTTGTAGAAGGAGGCAGACAGACAACATAAGACAATGTAGTGGAGCCATGTGTGAAGAAACTGCTGGTGAGGAGTTCCTTATGCTAAAGAGCACTTACACATTAGAGAGAAGGGAATATAATGAGAGAAGTCAGGTGTATTCTACAGTAGCTGGAGTGGACGTTGCTAGAAGACACATCAAAAATGAGAAAGACAAGCATAGAAGCCAGACTTAGAGGACATTATAACGTCACTGGCTTTAGTTTGCAGTGACTTTTGTTCATTTTGGAATACAGTCCGGTTTCTACAGCTTTGTTCTTTCAGTATCAGTTTGAGAATGCAAACCTAAAATAACCAGGTCTTATGCATTGTACAACACACAGTTTAGGCTTAACACTATATTTTTACAGATAGTCGCTCATTCATTTCCCCAAACCTTTAAGTTAATATCATGTTATACTTGTTATGTTTATTTGAGGCTAAGGATCAAATCCAGGGCGAATGGTAAAACATTAATGATCTGTGTCAACCCAATCACAGTTTTAAAATGAGGAAACTGAACCTTAATGATACAAAGCAATGGTATTGATACCACTCCAAATACGGAGGGTTAACATGTGAGTTATATCCAGGGACATTTTATTGGAACAATCTCCAATCACCCTCACTATGACCTTCCTCAATACAGCACACTATCTCCTTGCTGAGACTACCTTATCAACCATGGAACTGATGATTCTGTTCCACTTTTTCCAGCCAAGCTAAGCCTATAACTTCATTGTTTCGAGGATCCCTAGTCATTGCTCCTCTGCAGGATACTAAATGGGCAGTATTGTCTATCTCCTCAGCCCATTTCTCCTTTTGAGGGGGAGCAATGCTATTTGTTTTCTCTACTTTTCTGTCTTGCTACAAACTGTATATTAGTAATTCTCTGTATGGAAAAGGAAATCTATTCCCCTGTGTGGTGGTTCGAAAAATAAATGTCTCCATAGGCTCAAATATTTGAACAACTGTCTCCAGTTGGTGGCTCTGTTTACAGGAGGTTATGGTTCCTCCAGCCTTGCTGGAGGAAGCACAGTACCAGGGGCAGGCTATGAAACTTCATAGTCTCATCTCACTTCCAGCTCACTTACTCTGCTTTGTGTTTACAGCTGAAGATGTGAGTCACTCCCAGCTTGCTGCTCCAGTTGCCATACCTCGTTTCCTGCCATGTGTCCCTATCATGGTGGACTCTTATCTCTCTGGAACCATAAGCCAAAATAAACTCTTCTTTGATAAGTTGCCTTGGTCTTGGTATTTTATTACAAAATCAGAAAAGAAGCTAATGCAGAAGTTGGTACCAGAAGTGGGATGAGCCTGATTATGTTGGCTTTTGGAGGAATGTGGAAAACTTTAGAACCTTGGACTGGAAAAGAGGTCACATTATATAACCAGATGCAGGACTTTCCAGTAGGAGCCTGGAAGGCAGTAGTGCTGAGAGTAATGCAGATGCTGGAGACATGGCCCAAGAGGTTTCAAAGGGTCACAAGATCTTTATTAACAAATGGGTTAGAGGCCATTTGTGTGATATTTTTGTGAAGAATGCAGCTGCCTTCTGCCCCTGACTTTAAAAAGTAAGAAACTAATTTCTTTGGGGAGTAGATTTTAAGAAAACATATTGTTGAATTTGTGGCTTATTACTGATATTTCTTATTTGGGTGTACGGTGAAAAAAAGCAAGTGAGACAGACAGAAAGAGACACAAAATGTACAGTTTGGAGATAAAAAGAGCCCCAAGAAGCCAAAATTGCAGCCAAGGCTTATGTTGGAAGAGAGGCTGTAATTGGTAATAAGAGTAGAGCCATTAAGGAGCTGCTTCCTGGTCTTCACCAGAATAATAGGAAGGGTAACCTCAGGGCAAGACCCTACCCAGCTAAGCTTCCAATTTGTGAAATGAAAATGCCCAATGAGTTTTCTGATCCTTGAACAAAAACATACAAAGCTGCTACTGTTGTGATTCAAAGGGATGAGGGTCCATCCCATGCTCACAGTGGAATTTGGCAATGCAGTACACATAGCATTGTCTTTAGACAAGAAAGATACAAGAGTGAAGGTGTTGTGAAGACTTCCTCTCTGGTTTCAGAGAGCTACTGAGGCCCAGGCAATGTGTGCCAGTGATGGAGTTGCTGGAGAAGGCCTTGAGAGTGTAAGAGGCCCTGAGAGCCTATTGTGTGAAACTGTGAAAGAGAAACCTGGGTTGCAGAGGAGACCTTAAGATGCTGGAGATGCTAGAGATAAGAGATATTTGCCAAGGAGAGCTGAATACATGGAACTGAATCAGCACTAGTGAAAGATATATGCTGCAGACAGGAAACCTAGAGGGGCAGAGCCATCTAAGAACTTCAAAATACATTCCCAGGCATTAGACAAAGAGCTATAGAATTTGAGGTTTGCCTTGCTAAACTTTGTTCTTTCTTTGGTTGGGTATTAACACACTCTGCCTGCATTCATCCATTTTGAAATGGAAATATATATTGTGTATCATTGTATGTTGGAAGTATACAATTTATTTTTTTATTTTATAGGGAATTAGTTTAAAAATTGTCCTAATTCTCAAAAGAGGCTGGATTTTTGAACAGTGCTGACACTGTGAAAGATTATGGGGATTTTTTAAGGTAAATGAAATACTATTTGCATTAGTAGGAGATCGCCATGAACTTATGGGAGTCAGGGAAAGAACTATGGTGATTGGAATAAGAAATTTTCCAAATAGGCTCAAGTATTTGAACATATGATTCCCAGTTGATGGCACAGTTTGGAGAGGTCATAGAGCCTTTAGATGGTGCAGCTTGATTGAAGAAGGAACATCACTAGGAGCAACCCCACTTCTAGTTCATAGTTCACTCTGTTTCAAGTTTGTGGTTGAAGATGTGAATTTCCAGTTTCCAGATCCTGTTGCCACGCCTCCCTGTCATGATGGAATCTTATTCCTCTAGAACCACAAGCCCAAATAAACTCTTCCTTCTGTAAGTTCCCTGGCCATTGCATTCCATCATCGCAACAGAAAAGTGACTATTACACTCTGCTTTTAATCCTACTTTTTTATCTTACTCAAATATTTACGCACATTACTACTTCCCATATCTTTGTAATCTCAAAATATGTTTTCTTCAATGAAAGATGCTCTAGAGTTTCAGTAAGTGTTTGTTAAATGAATGGATGAACAAGCAAGGGCAAGCCCAGCACTAATACCAGCATTATTTTTTGCATTATTACCATTCTCATGCAACAAGCATTTTATGCAAGTTAATAATTTGTATGGAAAACTTAGCAAACATCAGATTTGATAATAAGCCATAGAGCTGTGTAATAGGCAGTTACCACATCATTTATTGTAATGACAGATATGCTAATTCTGAGTTCAACAAATATTTTGCTGATTTGTTCATTAAGGTGAAATAGAAATTGTGTTCCAGTAAACCACAAACCCCACACTGTTTATAAGCAATTTATAGCTTCCACTGTGCAATCTAGTTACTCTGGCTCAATAAAATTCTTTAAGGCCCCTATGATGTGGCATTTAGCCAGTATATCCATAAATAGCTGGTTTAATTAAGCACTTAATCAATACATTGATGAAATAGTATAAAACTTGAGTCATTCCTAATTTTGCTCAGACCAGTTCCCGAGATTTATGTCTCAATCATTTAATCAGTTAGTTTAATTCATCATTTTCCACAATAATTTTATCATGGGTTATTGTTTTTCTTTAGAAAAAAGAAATATAAGCAGAATATTAGTAAGTGACAGGAATACCTCTAAGAAATTAGTAATATTTGGCTGGAACCAAACAGCAGACTCTTGAGGCATTGCCTACCGCATTGTTTTAAAAGTGGCTTTGTGTGTCTTTTCAGTATTTCAACCTAGTGACTTGTGTAAAAAATACCGAGTGAACTAGTCAAGATGAAACTTAGTCAATAAGTTCTCAAAATTCTGTGACTAGGATATAGAAACCTCTGAATACTTCCTAAAATCTCTGTCCTTTTTCCCAGTTTCTGCATCATATTTCCTTCCTTTCTGCAGAGACATCTACCCACGCCAAGTGATCCTGCCATGATTGTTTCTCTTTCTTCTTTGTCTGGGTTTTGCATCCAAATTCCAGGTTATAAGGATGTCAAGATCTTGGCAACTTTGAAAACAAGGAAAGGGTAGATTTGATCTGCGTGTGCCTAGAATTCTTTTAGTGGACCAAATGCTGAGGCAAGACTCTCACAATGAACTTTGATGATCATAAGCATGAATATTTTTTTCGGTGAATGTTTAGAAAATGCTATTTTATAAAGAATGGTCTTCCTAGTTTACAATAGAAGAAAATTTGCTCCAAAAAGGTATGCATACCTGTTTGTTTTTAATGTTAAGTCTCTTTCTACTTCCACATACCCGAATAGGAAAGAATTGTCCTGACTTGATCTGCTCTTCTACCTTATTTTGACATGAACTTCTTCAATACCTGGGCTCTCCTTCGGTACCTGGGCTCTCCTCTGGTACCTGGGCTCTCCAGTCTGTTGTCTTCTCCTTTGCACAGGTGTGACCTCTTTTACTCCACCTAAGGACCTGCTGATTTTTCATCTTTGCTTTTCATGGGTCAGTAATATCAGCTCACTGTTGTTGCTCTGTGTCCATGGTCAAGACATTACAGTGCTGTATAGTCAAAGTTCAAAGCTATTAGACAAAAAAAAAAACAACAACTAGATTTGAATTCAGTATCAAGTGCTTGCCAGCACAAAGCAGTTATCTCACTGTGCGGTGAGTCCATTTAATTTGGGGGGAGGGTGTCTTCCCATTCATCATCTACTTTTATTCTCTCCCTCCAGACACTGAATATAGAGGTTTCAGTCATTTGTATGGCATAGTCTCCCATTATTTCCCAAACTGTGCTACATGCTAGTAATCCTGATTCCCCTACAGAATATTTTTCTAGATTCTTTTCACATCTGTGTGAGAAAGGAACTTCTTTGAATATAGATTTGGAATCATGAAGTCCAGCCGGGGGTTGATGTTCAGTTCAAGTGCAAGTTGGTTTTGAGGAATAAACTAAAGCTTATTTCTACTATCACCTAAACCTATGATTTGGAAAAGCAGTCTCCCACAATGGTCTCTGCCAGATGTTAATTTATTTTCATGGTTTGGTACTACTTATGTTTGGTTGAGAATCTCTGGAAAGTTTCCTCAGAAGGAGTTTCCACTTTAAGGGGAACTCTCCGATGGCCTTTCTTTTTAAAAAAATATTTTATTTATTATTTTTATTTTATGCGTATGTGTGTATTGCCTGCATGTATGTAAGTGCACCTGTGTTGTACAGTGCCCATGGAAGACAGAAGAAGGTATTGGATCCCTTGGAACTGGAGTTATGGACAGTTGTTAGCTGCCATGTGGGTGCTGGAAATCGAACCTAGGTCTTCTGTAAGAACAATCAGTGCTCTTAACCACTGAGCCATCTCTCCAGCCCCTCCAATGGCCTTTCTGCATAGATGAAAATGTCTGCTATTGGCTACTGGCCCCATGTAGCTACTGAATCATTGGAATGTGGCTAGTGCAACTGAGAAACTGAATTATTGTATTTTTATGTTAATCATTTAGAATGTAAATACAAACTGGCTGTACATGGTCTACATATTAGATGGCATGGTTTTAAACCGTAATACTTCAGATATTGGGACAGACTTGCAGATAAACATTCATATGACAAATGATTTTCTGGCACATCTAACTTTTAGAAATTATGCCTACTTTGTCTATTTCTGAGTTTACACTGAACACATTGCTATGAAGCTCCAGGGTTGTATGTGTTTAAAAATATGTAAGGCCATTATTTCTACCAATTTGTAAAGTATGTATTTATTATTTTCCAAATATCCAAATTTCTGTTTTATTTTTTTTTGCTTAAGGAAGATTCTAAAATGAATCTGTGAGTGAAGCTAATTTAAAGTCACCATTAATTTCATTTAGTACATTATCACTTTAGCCCCTACCACAGATCCTCTCTTCTTAGAAACACATTTTCATTCTAATTTTTCTCACAGTAAGTTTAAGCCACTCTTGATGACATGATCTCAGCATTTATTAAGTCAGAATCCTGCAGTTTGGAATTTCCCCCTGGAAGAACATTTCTTTTGAATGGGGATCAAATTACTTATATTTGTTCCATTGATTGGAGCATCATTTAATAAAGCCCTCTTTTAGATATTATATATGGGAGCCTAAATAAAAATGAAATAAATTAATTTCATATCATTTTTTGTGTGCATGTATGCCTTACAAGACAGTGAAATTGGTTTCACCAGAATTATCTAAACAAAAGCATGAGGTCAAAGCTTAGAGAGACTAAAGATATGAATCTGACTCGTAAGTTCTTGACACTTAAATTCCTTTCACATTGTGATGATAGAATTGTGGAAGCTTTTCTAAGTTTATTGGACTTTGTCTATATTTAAGAGACTTTCCTACTCTGATTTAGTTGCTGCTTTTATCCCCACCTCTCTCTGCAATTTTCTGGACTTCTTTCAAAATACTGTCTTACTCTACAGTGGCACAAATAGCTGATTCCCCAGACTTTTCTGCTCAGTCCTCTTCCTCTTTTATTCTTTATATATTCTGTGAGATCGCATCTGCTAGTGTGATTCTTCCTGTGATATAGACTCTAATGACTGCAAGGTATGTCCTTAGCCTAGCCTCCTCATCCATATGGGCAGCTGTCCACTACAAAGATTCTGTGTGGATTCACCAAGCACCTCATGAAAGTATATCAGTCGTTAAGCTCACTGTCACCTTCAAACCATCCCACACAAATTGCTCTTCTTACAACACTTATTTAGATGGATAGGACTACAATGTGGCCAGTTACCTACACTTTGATTTTTCTCCTCTTGACAAATTCCCCAACCAAAAGATTACCCAACCCCATTCATTCTACTTCCCTTCATATATTTCTCAAATATTTATTGTGTGCATGCAGTGGATCATGTACTTTTCTAGATCTTGTGAGATGTGAACAAGATGATACAATCCTTACTGAAATGAAATTTATAATACATTAGGAAGAAAGACTAAATAAGACCTTACTGTTGAAGACAGAACATACTTCTGACACAGGTTTTGGAGCAATAGGACTGGAAATGACTTGAAACCACTTGCTCTGAAGGCTCCTCTCATAGCTTTGGAGAACACTATAAAGGTGGCAAGGGAAAACATCAATTGATGGTCCAACACCAGCTTCAAGACCAAATAAGCACATCAATGGCTAGCATAGCATACTACATTGGTGCAGTAGTGGCACTCAACTAATTGGAATAAAAGCACACTCAATGGGAGAAAACTCAAGTGTGCTCAAGTGTGGTACTGTAAACATAACCAAATATACATGGCTGGAGTGGTTGGTCATAGATTTTAGAGAAAACCCCAAGACTGTCACATCGCTAGACTAATGTGATTTCTTACTATGTGCAAAATATGTGTCCTTATATTTACAGACAAATATCCCAGTCACCACTCATCAAAGAAACTTATTTTACACTAGTCAGAGACTATTACCAAGTACCGAAACTGGTCATGCACAGACATTGTCTATGAATTGCCCAGGCCTAACCAATATATTTTCAACACAACCTCTACACTTAAGGTACATGGAATGTAGAACAGGGGTAAAGAAGAGGACACTAATGAATCTCTCAGTTCTCTTTAATGAAGGTCCCTCATGCAACAGAGGGCCAGGAACACAAAAGGTCAAAAATGGCCAAAACATAGAGATTAAGAGTCTGCAGAATGCTGGTCCTGGGACAGAACTCCTATATTAAACTTCACCCACACAGAGCTCAGGGATCATCACAGAAGAGGGGATGAAAATATTGTAAGAGCCAGAGAGGAGGTGCATGACCATATGGAAACAGTCCTACAAGCTCTTGAGACCCTGCTCATATGATTCTATGGCAATGGTGTCAGCATATACAAGTCTTATGTAAACTCAGGCAGACAAAAACCCAGCATAGAACTGGGGATATGAACAATCTTAGCTGAAGAAATATTGGTTATTGATTACTGCTAGGTGAGGAAGAGCTTATCTTCCTGAAACAAGGGACTCTAGATAGGCTGACTAGACATCAGTGGATGGACTTGCACTGGGGAATGTCTAGAAACACTGATTTGACACAATGGTCCTTAACATGGATGACAGTGTATGGGTTCCAGTGAGGGGGCTATAAGAGGGTACCAGTGGGGATGGGGGTCTAAAGACAAATTACACAAAAATTCAATTAAAATGTTTTTAAAAAGGAAGATATGAAGCAAAAAAGTAAATAAATTGTATTAATTTTCTCAGGGTTGTGAAAACTACACAGCAAAAGCAATTTAAGCAAGGAATGGCTTATTTTCATCTACAGTTGGAAGGTATAGTCTACCATGGTATGTAAGGCCTGACGCAGCTAGGAAACAGAAAGATGAATGTTGGACTTTGCGGGGGTTTCTCCCTCTCTTCGCGGGTCGTTGGCCACTGGTCCGCGAGGGCAGGGGGAGCAGAAGCGACGAACGGGGTCAGGATGGCCAGTGAGCACTGATGGAAGAAAGCCCTTCTGGGGAGGCTGGCCCCAGGCGCAGTGAAACAGCAGTGATACAGCTCAGCTCCGTTTATTCAGTGGGAGAACTAGAAAAGTTATAGTGTAGAGGCAGTAGCCAAAGCCTCAGCTGATAGGTGCTCATAGTATTGAGCACTGAGAAGAAAGCCCTTCTGGGGAGGCTGGCCCCAGGCGCAGTGAAACAGCAGTGATACAGCTCAGCTCCGTTTATTCAGTGGGGGAACTAGAAAAGTTATAGTGTAGAGGCAGTAGCCAAAGCCTCAGCTGATAGGTGCTCATAGTATGCTTTATTTACATGTGGCAGTGGGCTCCTATCTTCCAGACTATCAGGCAATGCCTGATTAT
>NW_008348568.1:2305510-2306231 GCF_000622305.1 Nannospalax galili
TCCTTGAGGTATGATGGATCTGTTTATCAAAAAGGGAAGCAAACATATTCGTTAGTTCCGTATCTGCTAGCATTTGGGTATATTATGATTTTTATGGGTTTTTGACAGCCCACTAGTTGGCAGTCTGCGGTTTCGATTATCTGATTTTTTTCTTGAAATGTTTCTCTGACATAAAATCTCCAGAACATAGTATTAGGATTAATTTTTAGTCCCCGGCATGCTTGTCTGTGCTCAGGGGCTTGGCACAGCTCTTTTAATTCTGCTGCTGGGAGTGGGTACCAAGCCAGTGGACATTGCCTTGTTATTTGTAGGTTAACAGGAAAAGCTTTTACCGGTGGGGTTTTTGGGTCCTGAGGCCATTGTGTCTGGAGATTCTGGGGCAACAACTCCCATTATCCCTGAGATTACAGAGCTGTTCAATGGCTGTGGGGTGTGGCGCCACAGGTGGTGCCGCCGGAGGTGAAGGGGGAGGGGGATTTATCTGGGGATCTTCGGGAGTTTTTAGAGTCTCGGTTTTAACATCTGGGTTTGTTAAATCAGTCCATGAGAATTTACAGGGGGGAAGAGGAGGTTAAAGGTTATTTTTGTTGATGGGTGGGTTTTGTCTGACTTGGTCAATTTTTATTTTGGGGCCTGTTGAATCTGTTACTGGGCAATCTTCAGGATTTTTTTCTTTATTTTTTAGGGCTGTCGAATCTGCTGTTGGGAAATCTATAGGGTT
>NW_008348568.1:2306468-2317961 GCF_000622305.1 Nannospalax galili
TCTGGATCAGAAGTGTCTGCTGACAGGATCCAGGGTGCAAATGGAAATACTTCATTCCAAAATTTTGAGCTTTCTTTTTGGGAAATCTTAAGTCCTCTTGATTTAAGTAGGGCTCTAAGGGAGCGAATTTGGAGGTTTTTTTGGCGTGATGCTGAATTGCCCATTATAGAAAAGAAGTGTGGTCAGTGGCGTTCAATGTTCCTGGGGCAGTCTGCCACCAGGATATTGATACGTTCTGACAAACACAAGCCTAGCCGCAGTTTTAAGGGACTGGCAACCGTCCTTGTGACTTTTAACTTGTTACTGCGTTACCAGATTTTTATGATAGTTGTAAAAGTTACTGCCTACACCCACTTGGGCTGTCGGGGTCTGGAAAGAGGGCAGGGGGCCTTCAGCCACTATCAGGGAGTTGCCCTGACCAAGAGGCTTCAGTTGCCCACAAACCTTATCCAGACCCTCGTGAAGGCGATAACCGAGATAAAGCAAAGAGAGAGGGATGGGGTGGTCCTCTGATGAGCCCCTTCCCCAAGAGAAGGTTTACAGGAGAAAAATGGCTTTAAAAAATTTTTTTGTTTGTTTGTTTGTATGGTGCAAGCCACCTTGAATTTTTAAATGCTCCGCAGGGGCTAGTTAATTTAAATTCTCACCTAACTGGTTTAGCTTGGGCTTGAGCACCCCAGGGGCAAGATAACAAAACAGATTAGGGAAGTTTATTTTAGAAGTTGACTTTAAGGCTTATATAAAGATCCCTTAGAACTTTGGGGATTTTTGTTTGTAGGGGTGTTGTTTAAGATAGAAAAGGAAAGTGGGGTGAAACGCTGATTTCTAAGGGAACATGCCTGGGATCAAAACGCCAGTTGATTCCACTCAGTCCACAGTGCAAGCCTGCCTGCAAATTTAAGAGATCCGGTGACCGCTCTGAGAGCAATTAACTGGTCGTTGCGTTACCGGGTTTTTGCATTAGAAAGGTGTATAGATAGGGGGTCTTGTCTATACCCATGCGGGCAGTCAGGGTCCGTTAAGAGGACTAAGAGCCTTTAGCTGACATCAGAGAGTAGCCCTGATCAGAAAGTCTCAGTTGCTTCTTTGTCTTTAACGGTCCCACGCAAAGACTCAGACTGAAAATAGGAGGAGGAAAAAGAGGAGAGACTGCCAATCCCCAAGGGTGGGGCAGCTTAGAGGCAAAGCTGCCTTTATCCTCCTGATGGGAGGTGATAGGAAAAAGAGATTGCCGATCCTCAAGGGTGGGATGGCTTAAAGGCAAAGCTGCCTTTATCCTCCTGATGGAAGGTGATAGGAAAAAGAGATTGCTGATCCTCAAGGGTGGGATGGCTTAAAGGCAAAGCTGCCGTTACCCTCCTGATGGGAGGGATACTCACAAACTCTGCGGGTTCCAGGAGTCGCACATTCGGGCGCCAGCTGCGGGGGTCTCTCCCTCTCTTCGCGGGTCGTTGGCCACCGATCCACGAGGGCAGGGGGAGCAGAAGCGACAAACGGGGTCAGGACGGCCAGTGAGCACTGACAGAAGAAAGCCCTTCTGGGGAGGCTGGTCCCAGGTGCAGTGAAACAGCAGTGATACAGCTCCAGACACAGTGAAACAGCTCCATTTATTCAGTGGGAGAACTAGAGAAGTTATAGTGTGGAGGCAGTAGCCAAAGCCTCAGCTGATAGGTGCTCATAGTATGCTTTATTTACATGTGGCAGTGGGCTCCTATCTTCCAGACTATCAGGCAATGCCTGATTATCATATAGAAAAAACCTGGGGGTAGTTTTTACTCCAGGTAACTATGCCAAAGGTCATCCTGCTTGGTGGCACTTTCCAGGTAAGCCAGGAAGAGAGCTGGAGGCCCCCTGCTGAAAAGGGGAGTCCTTCCATTTGGCGCCGAGCCCCTTAGGGCTATCCGGACATAGAGAACTACAACCCTAACAGCAGCAGGGTTTCCCAACAGGACTTTAATCAGTTTCTCCTATTTCTTCAGTCTAATACCTCTGCCTATGGAATATTGCAACTCACATTTGGTCGTGTCTTCCCAGTTCAATTAACCTAACATAAAAACGCCCTCATAGGCATGCCGAGAGGTTTGTTCCCTAAGTGATGCTAGATCCTGAAATGTTGACAGTCCATGCTAACCACAGGGTTTCCCAACAGGACTTTAATCAGTTTCTCCTATTTCTTCAGTCTAATACCTCTGCCTATGGAATATTGCAACTCACATTTGGTCGTGTCTTCCCAGTTCAATTAACCTAACATAAAAACGCCCTCATAGGCATGCCGAGAGGTTTGTTCCCTAAGTGATGCTAGATCCTGAAATGTTGACAGTCCATGCTAACCATCACATCAATCAGGAAATAAAATGATATAATTTAGAGTCTATACACTATACTAAAGACATGATCTAAAACAAACTGATCCCCTCATGCAAATTTGCTTCCAGAAAAATCATCAAAATGAATATTTTGTTAGTTTGTTTTTATTTTTGAGATATAGCCTAACTGAATACTCCCCTAGTCTGGAACTTCTTATGCCATGTAAATTGGCCTTAACCTGGTGATCTTGTGGTGTTAGTCTCCTTAGTGCTATGATGCAGGTGAAGACCACTATGTGCAGCTTCCTGAACGCTTGTTTGCCTGGAATTTATTTTATTCTTAAAAGGTGATTAGCTGCTTTGAACCACCAAGTGATGGACAAGTTCTCACCCTCGCTGGACATCCTACTGTGCTTTTAAAATAACTTTGCTGCTAGAGATTGTTCCTGAAACTTCCATCCACTGCTGCAGTTCTGGAGTAACATAATGTATCTATAGTATGTTTGCCTCTCAATCACTGGAAGTTAATTATCTTAATTTTATGTTCTCATACTAGATATTTTCAATTCTCTCACATGATTCTCATGCAAATGACGCGGTCCTCAAATCTTCCACTGACCAAAATCCTGATGACATAAATATATATAAACCCATATTAAAATGTGATATACAAAACAACACAAAGTTCTTAATGTGATGAAACTAGTGATTATGTTGATGAAAATCATGAACAATATCCTAGTCCTCAAAGAAATGCCAGTTTCCATGTTGCCATATGTTTTATTAAAAACAGCAAAGAAAACATAGTGTATATATACAATAGACTTTTATTCATCCATGAAGATAAATGGAATTACATCATTTGCATAAAAAGTGGATGGAACTATAGATCATCACGATAAACAAAATAAGCTGGCCTCAAAAAGAAAAATATCACTTTTTCCTTTCATAGGTCAAGCTGTAAATCCTATGAACTACAATTTTAATGTACTAGGCAAGATGTGCCCTCTGGTGCAATAACAATACAAATGTTATTGGGAAAACCAACCACAATTTGGATTTGAGGCCCACACCACAGGTGAGAATTCATGCATGAAATTATAAACCTGATAAAAAAACTTTCAGGTAGGGAGATAATAAACCCTAGGTTGGAACTTAACTACTATTGATTAGCTAAGTTTATATCCACAGAAACATTTTATTCTCAGCCGTAGAGAAGCTTCACTTTGCAGTGAATGCAGAGAATCATTGAAGATAAAGATGCTGAGAAAATGATGATTGAGTGCTCTGTCCTAAATAGGACATTTATACAACACACTATAAAGCTCAGCGAACATTGTAGAAGAGAGGGTGGAAAGAATGTTAGAGACAGAAGATAAGGAGACGGTCTAACAAAATGCTTTATACTTGACATGACACAATCATTGCAATTCTGATCTCACAGCAACTATAGGGGCCTGCACAAAACTGGGCCTGTCACAGTCAAGCATGTATAGGAGAGGGGCACAGGGGCCCTTATTCCTCCCTGTATAACTATTGAATCATGATACATTCTGGAGGAGGGGCAGCCGTTATCTTCAGGTGTATACCTATGAGTGAGCCCATTATATTCCAATGGAGAGCTCCAAACCCAAGTTCATCCAGATAGCCCCGGTTAAAGTCACTGGATCACAAAATGAAACAAAGACACTGAAACTGCTGGAACTAGGGACGATTTTCCAAAAGTAGTGAAGGAACTCCTTACCACCTGGCTTGTGAATCTGGGACATAGAAGCAGATGGAGTCAGTTTAAGTGCTACAGAAGCAAAAAAAAGCTGAGCACTATAACCACCCACCCCTCTTTGAGACACAGGTTGCATAACCTGAGGTAGTATCTGGGGGATAAGTCCCTTATGTACAAACCACCATATATACTAGGTCATCACCAGTGGAGGTTTCCATTGGTATCAGGGGCTGTAGGACAATAGAAGAGCACTGCTGACCGAACTAGGTACGAGGAAAGCAATACGATGCCCAGTTCCCTGGAACAGATAGAACTGCATTCACCAGAGAAGAACTTGATTCAGCAGGGACCTCGACCTCAAGATTCTCATGGAGTTTTAGTGATTTTGCTGAGTTCTTTAGTGGTGCAGGATCTTTATGAATTAGGAGATGCTTTGGCAGATCTAAGTGACTTAGACCAGCATGTAAAGAATATCCGTAAAATAGCAGAGCAACCTAGAAAGACAGAAAAAAGACAACACAGAGAAAGAGGTCTGTTTGGATTACTCAAAGGCAAATAATGACAAGATTTATGCTGAGCCCAAGTTCATAATGAAAAAAAAAAATGACAAAAGCCAAATTTTGTGCTAAGGAGCCTCTGGAAGACTTTACAATCTGAGGAGCAGTTCATAGAAGGCATTCATAACAAAACAGTACATGTGCAGAAGATAAAAATTGTCCCGGGGTGGATAATGATCTCCCCAGATTAAACAGGGCACATTTCCTTCCTTTATAAGGTTATGCTAGGGGTAAAGACAGTTTGACTAGCCAGGGTCTCCCACAACATCTAGATATGGTCAACAGAGGGACAACACACGTGCCTATAGTTACAGGTCAGACCCAGGGCCTATCTGACCAACAAGGGCAGAAGGGTTGAGAGAGGTCCTATTCCTCCTTGACCCTGTCCAGAGCTGGGCAACTTGAGTCAACCCCAGTGAATTTATCAGGGATGGAAAAATGCAGGGAGGCTCCATGTGAGAACTCCAGGATACTGAATGGCTCCAAGAAAATGACTAAAGATAATAAAGGGCTAACTAAGTTAATGCTTCTTATCTATGCTATTGTACCCAACATGGATCTGTTGCGAAAACAATTGATACAAACTAATAAAATTATTCCCTACTGTATTAGACCTTGTTTCTGTTTGATTTAGTACCTAGTCTAAACCTCTGAGTGTTTTGCTGACATGGAACCCATTTGAGAGATATCATATACATCTAAAGAAACAAAAATAAAAAATAGAATCCCAAATTGTATTTGGGAGCTTTATGATTGGGTAAGACACAAATAATAGCCACCAGGATGGTTGGGAAAAGTCTACAACATGGACCTGTAGACGCTGAAGAGTAAAGCATATATATTATGAAAATAAAAAGAGGCTCCCAGAAACTACAATTGTTAAATAAAAATTCCAGTGCCAGGAGTGGGTTGGCCCCTATTTGTGAAGGAGGCCCCTGAGCCCCCCAAAAGATAAAGGCTATTGCTACTAATGTAGTATGCATTCTAGAACTAGGCGGTAATATCCTGTTGCTAAAGACACGGCATGATGTGAGCTTGGGAAAGGGAGTCCAGCTAGGACTAAACTGGAAACTCCCTACTGCTGGATGGTTGGCCATCACAGTGGTAGAAAGTGCTTTGCAGATCGCTAGGGGAGAATTGTCCCCCAAAGTTCTACTTAATGATGAGCCCCGTGCGCTGCACTATTGACATATCAAGCAAGATGTGCTTGCTGGTGCAATAGTGGTACCACTAGTGTATGTACAACTGACAAGTTTCCAATTAAATTTAAGGCCTGCTCCTTGGAGAGAAACACACATATGATATGGCAAGCCAGGACAAACCCTGATAGCAGGGGAAAATACAGGCCTCTGCAACTGTTTTGTTAGATGAATGTGGTGCACCACCTAAGGTGCTGTCCAAGCATTTGTGTTTATACCCACAGGTTACGGCAGCAGACAGTGTCCATTTGGATGTTTCTTTTTGAATTTATGTTTTTATATTAGAATAAATACCACTGAGGTGGGACAATACTTACGTCCTGAAAAACAGATGATGAAAAGGCCCAAGGGTTCAGCATCTTACCACCATGGAAGGAAGATTGTCCTTCATCTATGTCACCCTCTCCAAGGCTCAGAGACTCTTGAAGAAGAAGAAGATGGCGAAAAGAATGTAAGAGCTGGAGGAAGGGATAAAATGTGCTCCAAGGCTCAGAGACTCTTGAAGAAGAAGATGGCGAAAAGAATGTAAGAGCTGGAGGAAGGGATAAAATGTTACTTAGAACTCTCCTCTGAAAGACAGACTATGGACAGATGCCTTCTCCCCAAGTTTGGTTTCACCCACTTGCCTAGGATCATCACAGCTAAACTTGTTGATGGTTACACTCCACAAGAAAGGAGGGTAAGGGAGAGTCAGCCAGGCCCCACAACCATACTGCCCTAGCTGCATGATGGGAGGGCCTAAGGGTATATAAGCTGAGGGATCTGTGAAGTGTCTCTCTCCATTTTGTGCAGTTGTGGGACATCATCAGTTCCATTTTGGAAGTTACCATTCATGCTTGGATCAAGACTTGCAAAGTGCAGCCTTCCAGGGGTGGTGACACCCACACTGCTGTAAGTAAATCCTCACCCACTGCTCTGCAAGTAAGCCAAATAAACTCACTGGTTTCACAGACTATAATTTGGCAAAAACAAGTCTCTGTTGTAGGGACCAAGGTGTGTGTATGCGGGGGGGAGGCCATTATTTACAGCTCCAGAAGGTTTTTTAGCAGCAGGGTCCAATAAACCCACTGGTTTCCCAGACAATAATTTGAGAAAAACAAGCCTCCCTTTGTCATAGGGACAAAAGTTGGAGGGGCAGAGACAATGTTTATACCTCCCAGAAGAAATTTTAGCTATACCATGACTGACACTGTGAATTTTTTATATGGTTATCCGCTATACCCAAGCACTCACATTTGTATTAAATGTGTATTTTCCAGGAGGGTTAGTAAATACTACACTTCCCTTTGTTTTTTCACAGCACTTAAGCATTATTTATCTCTTTCCTTTCTTTGCCCTGTATAACCCTCATTCTCTCTCCCCAGTTAAACTACCCCCATTTTCCCCTTGATAACTCCTGTTTCCGGCTGTACCCCTCTCTTGAGCTCCTTCCTCCCCTTTCATTACTTTGTTATTTTCCATTTTTCTGGGTTCTTACACTTATACCAGGATATATATTCCCATCTAAGGATTTGTAGCTAGGATTCAAAAATGAGAAAGAGCATGCATTGTTTGTTTTTTGAGTCTGTGCTACCTCAGTATAACAGTGTCTCTATCAAGTTATCTGTAAATTTCATGATTTTATCTTTCTTTACTGCTGAATAGAACTTCATAGTGTAAATGCACCACATTTTCATAATCCACTCATGGCTTGAGGGGCATTTAGGTTGTTTCCACTTCCTAGCTATTGCGAAAAGAATCAATGAACATGACTAAGTATTTCTGTAGTAGCAGTTTCTTGAATACATGCCGAGGAGTAGTATAGCTGGATTATGTGGCACATCTAATTTTAGTATTTTAGGACATTGATTGTATCCCGTAACTTGAAGATAAGACCCGATTGCTAAAGACACAACATACTTTAGACACAGGACTTGGAAAAGTTGAGATGAAATTGACCTGGAAGCTTCCTCCTGAAGACTAGGTCTCAGAGTATCATAAGATGCTATGCAAGTTGCCAAGGGAGAAAACTAACAAATAATACTATACAGAAGTAAAGTCTACAAACCACAACAATGGCTGGCCCAGCAAATTATCTTTATTGGTAGAACAGTGGCCCTTTCCTCTTGGGGGTAATCCATAATTCCATCTAATTGGAATTTAGGCCTACTCAACAGAAATGAAATGTAACTTATAACTGCACACAACCAACTATACGTGGCTGAAGTGGTCTTAGGCCCTAGAGAGAAATCTACTTCTGTAACTTTCCTAGACAACATAATTTCTTACTGTATTCTAAATACATATCCTTGTATTTATAGACAAATATGCTCATTAAAGTATCACTCATCTAAGAAGCTACTTTTTGCAACAAATAGAGATCATCACAAAGTTCCATACTGGTCAAATGCAGTAATGACTGTGATGTTCACAGCCCTAAGTGAAACCTATAATTCAACCTCTACACCTAAGGCTCAGGGAATATCCCAGAAAAGAGGGTAGACAGAATGTAACTGCCAGAGGATAAGAAACTTTCTACTAGTTAATGCATTCTAGACATGTTAGGGAAACTGTCTCCATGAAATATCCACAAGATGGTAAGCTAGCAAGATCTACATAATGGACAAACCAGTTGACGTACCAAGGTGGATGGGGGAACGTCAAGGAGTTCCGCCTCAAGATAAAGAACTACAGGCAAACACTGGATGTTAAGGGAGGAGAACCAGCTTTTTGGGTCTCTTGAATACATGCCAAGGACTTGCTCCCTGAAAGATTATCCAGTTTCAAATGGATACCCCTAAGCACAGGTACACTCAAGTACCACTAAATGATTCAGTGCATTATATTTACATATGTATATATGTATATTAATGCATTTGTGATTATGTAACAAAATAATTGACAAGAAAATTACAGGAGGTGGGGAGACATGGGAGGAGTTGGTGGGGTCTGGAAATAATGCAAAGACAATACTCACACAAGGAATTCTCAAAAACAAAAATTTTTAAAAATTTAAAGAAGGTTACAAGATAATAGAGAAAATGAAGACCCCTCAGAGTCACACATGCACATGAGTGAATCTCAAAATTTAAATGTTAAGAGCTGCTGGACCAGGACTCGATATTAAAATTCTAGGGGCAAAAGAAGCAAGGATGATCTTTAAGAGAAGCTGATGAACAGGACATTTAAGATGTTCTAAGTTGACATCTGATAAAAATCAAGAAGGCAGAATGAGGCAAGCCCTGGACGGCCAATCTTAGGGCCCAGAGCACACCAGCTCCTGAGAGGCTGAATGCATGTGCTGGGATGAGTGAGGAATCTTATCATACATGATGAATATTTTTCCTGACCTTATGTGCTTTTATACTATTCTCAAAATTCTGAACTCAGGAGTTGACAAATAAGAAAGAAAAAATGGGGAGCTGAGATGGCCATTGTGCAGGCGTCAGAGCAACAGTGGCAGTGGCAGATCTTGGTACGATAATGGAGGAAGATGTGAAAACAGCAGACACTAGAAAAGTCAATTAGATCCATGACCATGAAAAAAAATTGATACATCTGTGTTCTTGATCAAAAGCAAAGAGATTTTATCCATTATTGATGACCGTCCCTCCAGTGAAATTTAAGCCAGCAACTAACTGTGGCCTTTCTTTGCTGCACTGAAACCAAAATACTCTTTCTTAAACACAATTATAATCATGGAGACAGAAAAATGGAGACAGAAAAATAGTAGGAACCAGCATAACTGAAATTATGATCCTCCTGTAAGTCTGGAAATGTGGTCATCTTCCCTGAACCTGAAACTCTGATCTCCTCCTGTGAACCTGGAGCTGTGGCCACTTCCTGTGACCTTTAGTTTTGTGGTCCCTGCCATGAACCAGGAACTGTGTTTTCCTCTTATGAATGGGAGCTGCGATCCCCTCTTGTGGGCTGGAGTTGTAGTCCTGTCTAGTGAATTTGATGCTGTGGTCCCTTCTGGGATGGAGTTGTATTCCTGTCTATGATCTTGGAGCTGTGGTTCCCTCCTGTGAATCTAGAGCTGTGGTCCCTTCCTGTGAGCTGGAACAGTGGCTACTTCCTGTGAACCTGCAGTTGTAGACCTCTCCTATGAGCTAGAGCCATTGTCTCTTCCTATGAATTGGAACTGTGCTCCTCTCTCATGAACCTGGGCATGTGGTCTTCTCCTGTGAGCAGGAGTTGTGGTCCCCTCTGGAATACCTGGAGCTGTAGTCTCCAAACATGAGCTATGGTTCCACATTCTTCTGGTGGTAGGCTGATGATGGAACATAATGGATGGTGTAGGACTTCTTGATGTTGGGTAGCAGTTTCGGCCTTCTGTGAGTGGCTGCATTTCCCACAAGCCTCTCCCGAGGCCCCAGGTTGTGCATGGCAGTGGCTTTGCCTCTATTTTGGGTTTATACTGGGGACAGGAGAGGTTTCTGACATTTTCAGATTCTATTCTTGAGAGAACTGATTCTCAAGAATGGACTTCCCACCTCTTTTGATGGCCGGCTGTGGTCTTGGTTCCATATGTGGTCTTGGGCACCAAGGCCTTGATATTGGGTATTTCCCATTCCCAGGCACCAAGAGGTTTTCCATCATGTTTTATTGCTCTTCTACAGCCTCAGTGTGCCTTCACCTGTGCCCTATAGAAAACGCAAATCACCTAATTGAACCTCTAGAGATAAAAATCCCAGTCCCAGTCTGGGACTAAAAGGAAGAAAAGGAAAAAAAAAAAAAAAACAGGGCTGGAGGGCAGAGATAAAGCATTTGATAACCTCACAGTTCAAGGTTCAATCCTCACTGGGACGTGAGGATAGAGTGGGAAAAAAAAGAAAACTTTTCCAAGGACTGGGGATTGTGGCTCAGCATGTGCAAGGCTCTGGGTTCTACCACAAAAAAGAAATAATCTAACTTTTCAAACGTTATTTGGAGAACACTGGTTAAGATGTACAGGGGAGAACTGTGTTTTCCTCCTTAGGGTTCCTTGTATGTTCACAATTATCTCAAAAATAGTTCAATAATCATTTTAGTTTCAAAATGAAGCTATACAAACAGATAACTTGGATGAGGGTAGATATGATCAAAGTACATTGTATGAAATTCTCAAAGAAGCAATAAAAATATGTTTAAAAATTCTATTGCTAAAGAGAGATCTATAGAAAAAGACAGATATGTTTTCAATTATACAAATCTTTAAAAAGAAACAGAACTTTATGTAAATTCTTTATAAACATGCACAGCTTCAAACACTGTAAAAGAAATCAAAAGAGTAATTGATATCAAATTCAGCATCATGGTTACCTTTGATGCCTGAGTTTCTAATTGGAGAAACATAGTTACTGCATGTATTATTTTTTCCTCTTAAACTGAGTGGGGTAGTGATAATTAATCATTATCACTAATATTGCTATTATTATTTTTATAATTTAAGCACTTTATAAATTATTTCCTATGAATGATCTACTTTAAGTCTAATTTAGGAAAAGAATGTAAAAATAACTATTTTGGTCTGTGTAAAGGTCTTGCTTCATGGAAATATTCAACTTGTCTAAAAAGTGTCATGATTTTTTTTTCATATATAAAAGCCAAAGTAAATCTTCCTTTGTTCAGTTCCTTTCTTTTCCTGTGGTTGAAATTTCTCTCTATATTCTCTCTCTCTCTCTCTCTCTCTCTCTCTCTCTCTCTCTCTCTTTGTAACATATATATATAACTTTCTAACTCACACT
>NW_008348568.1:2318014-2378504 GCF_000622305.1 Nannospalax galili
CCCCCCCCCTCAACTTTTTTTCTCATATATTCTCTCTCTCTCTCTCTCTCTCTCTCTCTCTCTCTCTCTCTCTCTCTCTCTCTCTCATTGTAACTAATATGGATAACATTCTAAATCAGGCTCAGATTGAGCTTCATTTACTTACATACATCATCTAAGATGAGGAAAATTTTTATTGGGGGAATTCATGCAGGCTTCCAACTGAGCTCCTTTAAAATTAAAATTGTAGCTTCATTTGATATACTTGGGATGGCAAAGGGAAAATACCTTTATGTATACATATACATGCATACAGAAATGTGTGTGAATATATGTGTATAAATTATTCATGTGCTTATTCACCTAGTTTTAATGGGATTAAATGACATACAGTGCACAATAGAAATGTATCAAATATAAAATATATCCTTGTATAGGCACCCCTGATACCTGAGAGGCCTTAAAGGTTTACAATATATACCTCAGGGATAGCTTGAATTTTTATGTTGGTTGTTCCCCTTGGCATCTTGATGACCTTGAGTCAGTTGAGCTTTCTAAATATCAGATTACTCTTGTTTCCAAAATTTCCACTGTAGGACAGTTGGAAGAAATAACTATGACAATGTACACTCAGTGTTTAACACAAAGCCTTATTTATGGTAAGCATTTAGTAATGTCAGTTGGGTTGTTATAATCCAATTGTCAATATCATGATTGTCATCTTTATAATACAGAAGAGGGGCTCTGGGGACACTGTGCCATAAAAAACATTGTATTAAATTCTGGAAGAATAAGTAAGAATATAAAAAAGCTATACTGGATCCACAGTTGAGCTTTGAGATCACATTGGTCCTTGGCAAACACATCACCAAAGGAAAGAATTTGTAGCAGTGGTCAAAATAAATGGTTTCTTAATACAGTAATTATATCACAAAACATTCTATGCACAAATAGCTTGTTTTTACAATCCTGCAGACTAAAACAACTTGATGATGTGAATTGAAAGAGGTGTCAGGAAAGAAAAATACTAGAGAGACAGATATGATATGTGATAAGTAAAGAGAGAGTCAGGCAAAAAATACCTGATGTCATAATACCCTGGAACAATTTGACAATGTGCCTACCATCCACACATGAATGCATTGTAGGGCTGTATATTCAAGTAGACCATGAATAAAACTCTCTGAAATGTTTGAGGCAATAATTGCTGAAAATGACATTTAAAAGAAATTCTCAATTGAATTAGTTTTCCTGATTTTTTTTCATTATATTTGTGGTGGTTTGAATGAAAATGTCCTCCACAGGCTCCAGGTATTTGGAAATTTTGTCCCCAGACGGTGGCACTGTTTTGGGAGGTTTTAGAAGGTGTGGCTATCCTGGAGGAAGCACGTCGCTGGTGGTGGGCTTAGAGAGTTCTTGAGCCTTGCCAGATCTCTAGTTGCTCTCTTGTTTCCTGTGCCTGATGGAAGATGTAGAACTTAGCTTCTGCTGCTCCTACTCCATCCACCTCCAGCCACCTCGCCTCCCTGCTGAGAGACTGTAATTCCCCTGGAACTGTAACCTCAGATAAACTCTTCCTTTTATAAGTTGTTTTGGTCAGTGTTTTTATCACAACAGAACAGTGACTAATACAGAAATACCAGAGAGTGGGGCATTGCTGTGACAGACCTGACCTTGCTGTTTTTAGGAGGATTGTGGCACATTTGGAACATTGGGCTGAAAAAGCCATTGAGTTCTCAGAGTTTTGTTGGGAAACCCTGCTGTTAGGGTTGTAGTTCTCCATGTCCGGATAGCCCTAAGGGGCTCGGCGCCAAATGGAAGGACTCCCCTTTTAAGAAGGGGGCCTCCTGCTCTCTTCCTGGCTTACCTGGAAAGTGCCACCAAGCACGGATGCCTGACCTTATTTGGAACATGACCTTTGGTATAGTTACCCGGAGTAAAAACTACCCCCAGGTTTTTTTCTATATGATAATCAGGCATTGCCTGATAGCCTGATTGATAGAAGCCCACTGCCACATGTAAATAAAGCATACTATGAGCACAGCTGAGGCTTTGGCTGCTGCCTCCACACTATAATTTCTCTAGTTCTCCCACTGAATAAGCGGAGCTGTTTCACTGTGTCTGGAGCTGTATCACTGCATCTACAGCTGTTTCTGTTTCACTGTGTCGTGGAACCTGTCTCCCGAGAAGGGCTTTCTTCCATCAGTGCTCACTGGCCGTCCTGACTCCATTCGTCGCTTCTGCTCCCCCTGCCCTCGTGGACTGGTGGCCAACGACCCGCGAAGAGAGGGAGAGAGCCCCGCAGAGTTTGTTACTGTGGATCTTGGAACAGTTATGCTGAAAGAGTGGTGAACAATGGAGGCCTGGCTTGTGAAGCTTCAAAGAGAAGCAGAGACTGACTATCAGGGCTGTTTATGTGATATTTTGAATTGAGAATCTGTGGTTTCTGGTTGCCTAGGGACTGAAGAATCAGCTGTG
The DNA here is from genome assembly GCF_000622305.1 of Nannospalax galili. Taxonomy (NCBI): domain Eukaryota; kingdom Metazoa; phylum Chordata; class Mammalia; order Rodentia; family Spalacidae; genus Nannospalax; species Nannospalax galili. The sequence continues at coordinate 2,320,472 of NW_008348568.1, forward strand.
ATTAAGAGGAGACTGGAACCTGAAGTAAAACCTTTGCTTTAATGGAACAATTGATGCTGGTTAGCTGGGGCTGAAAAATCAGCTGTAAGTGACAAGAAACCAGCATTACCTAGGTGAAATCTTCTGGGAAGCATTTCCTCAGAGTCTACACACAGAAGCTGTGGTCAAGACAGGACTTGTTAATGTGTAAGAGTCTCCTGCGTGGTTCTGGTATTGAAAGCATGAAGGGATCACAGAGAGGAGCTGAGGTTTGGTACTCTGAGAGGCCAGGAAAGGCCATAAGTTGAAAGTGCAGCTTCAGTTGCAGTGAAGACCACAGGATTGAAGGAGTCATGAAGAGAATCTGAGGCTTTGCACCCCAAGAAGCAAGAAGAGGCCATTGGTGAACATGGAGCTTTAGTTTCAATGGAGACACCAACTTTTTGGAGATGCCAGGACCATGGGACAACCACCAAGGGCAATGGCAGGTGTGGAATGGAGCCAGCTGGGTCTTTGAGGCAAGCTGTGTGTGCTATGAATGTCAGAGTCAGAGAGGTGGAGCTGCCAGAACCCTTTGGAGCCCAGAAGATCATGAGTCCAGATGTCCAGCCTTGAGCTACTTTGCTGGACTTTGGTTTTGCTCAGGTGTTCCTGATTCTTCCCTTTGAAATAAGACAGTACTTGTTTTAGATTTTACAGGAGCCCCCAGTTGAGAGACTTTTAAAAGAGACTGGACTTTTAAGTGTTTGGATTTTTTAAGGACTGTGGAAATTTTAAGGTTGTAGTGTCTTAAGTTGTGATATTAATGTTAACATCATATCTTGGAGATAAGAAATGTAAAGGTTATGGTTTAATAGTGATGTATTTGTGTGTCAACTTAACAAGAGGTCAATTGTGCTAGATAGCTTTAGTGTCAACTTGACATGCCTGGATTGAGAGAACCTCGATTGGGGAATTGCCTCCATAGGGCTGGCCTGTGACCATGTCTGTGGGGCATCTTCTTGACTGTTGAGTGATGTGGGAGGGCCCAGCCCACTGTGGGTGGTGCCACCCCTGGGCATGTGGGTCTGTGTTGCATAAGAAAGCAGGCTGAGCAGGGGCCAGGGGAGCAAGCCAGTAAGCAGCATTCCTCCATGGCCTGTGCTTCGGCTCCTGCCTCCAGGTTCCTGCCCTAAGTTCCTACCTTGGGCTCCCTGATGAACTGTGACCTGAGAGATGTAAGACAAATAAACCCTTTCCTCCCCAAGTTGGTACTGGTCAGAGTGTTTTGTCACAGAAATGAAGAAACAAACTAGAACAGGGTACTAACTCAGTGAAAGCATCTAGATAGTACAGATCCTTCAGACAGGTGAGATTTGGAGTTGTCAGTTCTTATAGCACATCAACTCCTGAGAGGATGAAGTAGAGGAGTGCTGGAGCCATAATTGGCATGAAAGATTTCTGATGGTGAAGCATGAGCAAGTGCTGGTGATTGGTACAAACAGGCCTTGAATTCACAGCAGAGCCCTCAGTCAGCTCTGTAGGGTGAATCTGGAACTCATTACAGTTCAGACTTATAAACTGCTCCTATAACCATTCCAAGCATTTTGTAAGTATCTTCACTCTGCTGAAATTTGCTGAGCCTTAATTATAATAGACCTGTAGTTTACAGTTCTGAACAACCATAAGATCCCGAAATAAATATTCATGTAAGAGCCAGGGTTGGTGCATGAGCTTAAGGAAACAGAGATTTTCAGGCCACTGGAAACGTGTTCATATGAACTTACAGTAATGCTGACAACATGCACAAGACCAATGCCAACTCAATAAAAATAAAAAACCCAGCATAGAATGGGGGAATGGACAGCAGTCCCTAACCCTAACCAAGAAACTACTGGCAAATGATTACTGTGGGGTGAGGAAGAGTAGATCTTCTATAAGGGAGCAACTCTAGATAGGCTGACAAGACTCCAATGGATGAAGTTGCACCGATGGACACCTGGATAGAAATCCTTAACTGAAAAGGACTTAACATATATGACAGAATACCTGAAATCTTGTAAGAGGACTGTGGTTGGTGGGGAGGGATTCCAATGAAACCCAATAAAAATATTTTTAAAATAAAAAAATAGAAAACCTTCCCAAATCAGGTGGCTTTGATTGACCACTTATGTGGTCAGCAGTGTTTTACTGAAGAATTATAAAAAATAATTTATTTAAACATAAATATAATTATAAGACATTACTGAGGCTATAAATCTTTGCCACATAAAAGATCTATCAGTCTATTATATTTTTCCAAAGACATGCCACCAGTTGTTACTCTTGGTGTTAGTATATGTAACAAGTGTGCATAGTTATGCAAAATTGAACTGATGGCAAGATTATGAAAGTATGAACTTTCAGAACTACTAGGTATGAGACTCTTTGAGGAGGCAATTTAACAATCATCTTTCCAAAAATAAAAGTTGACCCTTCTTTTCTTTTTGCCTTGGTTTCCGTTTTCTCTTGTAGTATCTACAGGTATTGTTCCCTTGTGGAGACATTGAAGGAACAAGGTCTAGTGAGTGACTAGGAAGTGAAAAAATTAGAAGAAATTGAAAGAGCAAATGGTATTGGACAAAGAGTCAAGCTTATGACTTGGCCTTCTCCCACCTCTCTGCTTTCCTAAATTCTGGCCTTGGAGTTTCAGACCAGGTGGTTTCTGTGCTGCCTCCAATTTTGTTATCCTAACAGTCAATATCAACGCAACCCAAAACTAAAGCTGCTGCGTTCTGGGGCATTTACGCTTTTTTTTTCTTATTTTTTTCTGTCTCATTGATACTTATTGATACATGTATAATTCTGTTTCCTCTCTTTAGCACTTTCCAGAAAAATTTTTAAATGTTTTTATTTATCCAAGAATTTCACACAATGTATTTTGATGACATTCAGACTCTGGCCTCCCTTTCCCAACTCTCCCCAGACTTCTAACTCCCCTAGACTTCATGCCCTCAATTATTATGTGTCTTTTTAAAATTTTTGTTTTCTAAAGGCCTAGCAAATCCCATTTATCCTTCTTAAGTGTTCCTGGGTGTGAGTCTATCCCCCGGAGTCTGCTCAACCTACCAGGCATCAAACCAGTAGGGAAATTTCATTTTCCCTCTCCCAACATTGAGCAATTGCCAGTAGAGCCTCAGCTACAGCTGGAGATTCATGCCCACATCTTCTATCCATGTTGAGCCCTTGTCTGGTTTGAGCTTGCAAGCTCTTATGCATGTTCTCCAAAGGTGCTGATTTCATATATGCAACTACCCTGTGATGCCCAGATAATACAGTTTCCTTATATTCATATGCCACCTCTGACCCTTACAATCTTTCCTTCCCTTCTTACACAATGATTTCTGAAACTTGGGAGAATAAGGTGCAATATAGGTGTCCCATATAGGGCTGAGGAGTCCACAGTCTGTGATTCTCTGCCTGTTGACTATTTGTGGGTCTCTGTGTTGATCATCATCTTCTTTGGCAAGAGTTGAGAGATGCACTTATCTATGGGGATATAATGACAGTATAAAATAATGACTGACATTTTTATTCACTTTAATACTATGCTTATTGAGAAGGATGATAGTAATAGGTTCTTCCTTTGGGCTTGTAACCTCTTTAGGCACAAGTTCTTGGCCCTGATAGTAGTGTCAGCTATGGACTCCCTATCGTGAAGTGGGACATAAATCCAATTAGATGGTAGCTGGTTGCTCCTATAACATTCATGTCACTATTACACAAAGTGGGCATATTTTGCCAAACCCATTGTTATTGTAGCTAATAAGTTCACAGCTGGGTAAGGTTGATGTGTATCTTTCATGGCCGGTAACATATATAGTACCTTCTAATACTACGAACACTAATCAGCAAAGATGTTGTTTCAAAGTCAGTCCCAGCTTAATAATCTCCTTGTTTGTATTGAACCTCGGGTATGTAGTCTCTTTAGCAATAGGGTCTTACTATGAAGGTCTTGGGGATCACCAAGTGCAATGGCAGTAGTCAATACTGTTTGAGTTTCTATGGGCTCTCCTGTCTCTCTGGCCAACAATTCTAAAAGAGGGAGTTCATTTCTGGCATTTGGCTTTTTATTTGTTGGCTGGTGATGTCTATTAGAACAACTGAGCACCTGTTATAGGGTACACTTACCACTGAGCACCTATTATATAGTCTACATTTAGACTCTTCTATATTGTACATGTATATATTAAGAGAAGTTTCCACTATAGATTTTCATATGACTGCTTCAAAAGGCCTTTAGTGTTACTTATCCTTCCTCATACTCCCTGCTCTGCCCTCCCATTCCCTACTCCCATTTAACTTATACTATCCATTATTGCTCCTCCCCACTTATATCACTTTGTTCTATCTCCCTTCCCACGGACAACCTTTCATGCACCTTACTCATTTCCTGACCTCTGTGAATGTTCCAATTTTAAAACACCTATTTAAAGATTGAGAGTTAGTATTCCTGTATGAGAGAGAATATAGGATATTTGTCTTTCTAGGTCTGGGTTACCTCACTTAGAATGATTCAATTGTTTCCTGTTCCATCCATTAACCTATTAATTTAAGAATTTTGTTTTACCTAATGGTTGAATAATATTCCATTGTGTAAAATATATCATAATTTCATTATCCATTCTTCATCTGATTTACATCTAGATTGTTTCCATTTCCTATTGTGGATAGGGCAGTAGTGAATGTGAATGAACAGGTATCTCTGTAGTAGGATACAGTGTCCTTTGGGTATATGCCCAAGAAAAAACTAGGTAAATTTTTAGATATGCATGGCCTGCTGTAATTAAATTTAAAAATACATCATTTAAACAGATAAATAATAATGAAAGGATACAGTAAGTAAATATCTCCCAAGTAAAAATAGCCATGGACAAAATGGTTCAGTGATGAATTCTATCGAAATTTCTAAGAAATAATACCAATACACCTCAAATTATTTTTGGTAAATAAATAAGGAACATTCCCAAATTCTTTCTATGAATCTAGTATTACCCTGATGCAAAAATCAGACAGACTCAACAAAAAAGAAAAACTGTAGGTCAATCTCTCTAATGAGAGACACAAAATTTCTCAATAAAGTAAACATAAACTGAATGCAAAAACAGATTATGAAGATTATTCACCATAATCACATCAATCTCATACATGAATCAATTAATGTAACCCACCACATAAGCAGACTCAAGGACAGAAACCACATGATCATCTCAATAGATGCAGAAAAGGCTTTTGACAAAAATCCATTCATGACAAAAAGTCACAGAGAATCCATGGATATGGGGACATATCTCAACATTATAAAAATAATAGATAACAAGCCCACAGTCAACATAGTACTGAATGGAGAAAATTTCAAAGCATTCCCATTAAAATCAGGGACAAGACAAGGATGTCCACTTTCTCCATTCCTGTTCAATATAGTACTTGAAATCTTAGCTAGAGCAATAAGACAAATAAAGGAAATAAAGGGACTACAAATTGGAAAGGAAGTAGTCAATGTATCCTTATTTGCCTATGATAATTCTACACATAAAAGACACTAAAGAATCCACCAGAAAACATGTGAGCTGCTAACACATTCTGCAAAGTAGCAGAATATAAAACTAGCACACAAAAATCAGTAGCCTTCCTATACATCCACAGCAAGCATTGTTCTAGTTTGTTTCTCCATAACAAAACACTCTGACCAATACCAACTTGGGGAGGAAAGGGTTTATTTTTCTTACATCTCCTGGGTCACAGTTCATCAGGGAGCCCAAGGTAGGAACTTAGGGCAGAAACTTCCACAGGCCATGGAAGAATGCTGCTTACTGGCTTTCTCCCCTGGCCCCTGCTCAGCTTGCTCTCTTATGCAACACAGGCCCATCTGCCCAGGGGTGTTACCACCTACAGTGGTCTGGGCCCTCCAACATAACTCAACAATCAAGAAGATGCCCCACAAACATGGTCACAGGCCAGCCCTATGGAGGAAATTCCCCAATTGAGGTTCTCTCAATCCAGGCATGTCAAGTTGACACTAAAGCTATCCAGCACATGCCCAGACACGGGGCAGTTGACAATAACAAGTGTTTCTTCAGTGATGTTTTGTTCAATTTTTCTCCTTTAGTAGGTACTCTACTTCATAGGCTCTTGATTCCAATGCTTGTTTTCCATCTGAAGAGGATGTAGGAACTTTAGTAGGTGGAGCTTAATTAGGAGAAGCAGATCGCTAGGGTAGACCTTGAATGTGATGTCTGATCTTTGTTTCTTGTCTTTCCCTATGTTTCCTTGTCTGAATGATGTGAACATGCTTCACCACAAGCTCCTTCCAGGGTGATCTGAGCTGCTCTGTCATTTCTTCCTTGTCATGACTGACTGAAACCTTCTGAAACTATGAGTCAAATAAATCTTTTCTCCTTTAAGTCGTCCCTGTCAGCTATTTTGTCTTGGTAATAAAGGTAACTAATATGGGGTTGGTACTTTTTATTTTCTTGGTAAATCTCTATAGACACCAGAGCATCAATATAGTAATTTTTTCATTAGACTCTGGACAACATATCTAAACCAAGATTCTTTTCCTAAAGAAATTTTTTCTTGCCTTGAAGTTACTCATCAACTCTAGATTCTCAACATGGAGTACTTTGCAAAGAGTCAGATAAGAGAACCAAAGAGGTAAGCATCAGAACTCGGTTTGAAGTATGCCTGGAAGTAAAGGGTAAAGGCAGTGTAAGTTACAAGGGAATCTGACATTCTTTCTCCAAATTGGCCTGCGTTCTCAAGACTCATTTTGGGTGGTCACTTTGATGTATGAATGGATCAGTTGGTTGGTGACAAAGTACTTGAAATAGAGCATCAAAGCCCCAAAATGAAAAAAAAAATGTTCTAAACATCCTGTATGAAGAGAGAGGAGAGAAACTGTGAGCACAATGGTGGTTTGTTAAGAGTGAAGCAGGTTCAAATGAAGACTGAGGCTCTAGTTCCAAAACTATCTGATTTAGGAATTCTGTAGTGGAATCCCAAAAAGTAAGGACCTTCTGTGACCCCAACACAGGCACTCCCTTAATCACATCGAGAAATGGTATTCTATAGTCATAAGAGCATGTGATAGAGGTGACAGTTTTATAGAGACTGGAAATAAGTAGAGTCTTTCAATATTTTTGTCAGAAACTACAGACAAATCTCAAAATGTGGTCCAAAAATATGATGTGTTCATTAAAATTGAATCAGAATTTCTGAACTGAGGATGAGAAATAAATATATCATCCAAACACTTACATAATTAGAAAGTGTGGAAAAATTTGGAAATTCTTTTTTAGGCAATGTAGAAGACACTGTAGCATGATTATCCCCAGAACTCTGAATTTACTGGAAATTAATGGTCATTAATGCATTTCAGCACGTGAGTTCTACCACTGACCATATAATAATTTCTAAATAATTTCACAACATTGAGTGAAAATATCAGGCTCCCTTTTCATTTCATGTATACAATCAGGAACAATAAAACCTCAGGAATAGACATCTAAAATAATATTTTACCCTGTCAGTAATCTCAAATGCAATCATTGGAGAACTGCCTAGAAGACCTGGTGAGAAAATCCCCGTAGAGTTGAAGGCTCAGAGAGAGACTTGCCAAATAACTGTAATGATAAAAGTTTGAAGTGACATTCCATTCCCATGGTCTTTGCAAATGAATCTGTTACTCTGCTGTGTATTGACCTTAGGAGGATATCCAATAGAGCAGATTGTGATCATCAGGAGAAATTTTCATGCTCAGAAACAAATGCAGCATTCTTTATTTATTTGTATACCAGAGAAAAAGATGGTTACAACAAACATGTGCTGCTAGTTTTAAAACAAATTGAAAAGGAATACAATTGTGCTTCAACATGGTATTGTTTACCATGCCTATTAAAATCCCATATGAAATTCAGAACTTTTATTCTACTCCTTTTGTTAAGATTATTTTGTTCTTCATCAGAACCATAATGGTGCAGCAAACTCCATCTGCCTTCACTGATCCTGAATGTAAGTACATTAATCCAAGCTGATAGCTATATGTGAATACAAAGCTGATGTCATTTATGAACAAGCACCACAGCACACTGTTTTAACAACTTATTCTTCTCAGCTTGACAAATATAAACATTTGTATTCCAAAGTAATTTACATTTAAAATCCAATGCCAAGCTGATAAGGAAAGAGAGAATACTGAATTTAACACATAAATATGCTTTTTGAAACAAGAAAGGGGTTTCTGGTAATGACTTTGATTTAGATAGCACACTTTACTCATTGGGAATTCTAAGTAGCATACTTCATAAAAAAATATATAGGAAAGTGTGTACTCTTCATAAATAAAAAGATGATGGATGTGTAGCACTGTGCTGATTTGGCTTCACAGGTTACTTAAACTTGGAATCTTAATTGGTTTATTATCCAAGGTTTCATTTTTAGGAACTTAAGCATGAAAGCATAACTTCCAAGCTGTTCCTACTGAAATGTGACGGGATGGAAAGAAATCTTGCTTTAAAGGCAGGAAAATAAGAATACATACATGGTCACAGCTGGACTAGGGTGCATATGAAAATGGCCAAATAGCCTTAACAAAGTGCTAAAAAAGTTCGTTTAACAAGTTGTGTTATTGGACATCTCTTAGTGAATGGGGGTATGAACTTATCAGAATTCTTTTTAAAAAATATTTTATTATTTTTATTTTATGTTTATGAGTGTATTGCCTGCATGTACATAAACACACCTGTGTTGTTCAGTGTCCATGGAGGTCATAAGAGGTCAGATCCCCTGGAACTGGAATTACTGACAGATGTTAACTGCCATGTGGGTACTGGGAATTGAACCCAGGTATCTGCAAGAGCAGACAGTACTCTTAACCACTCAGTCATCTCTCCAGTCCCTTGCCAGAATTCTTGATAAAATTGATCAAAATAATGGCACTCTTATACTCTTGTAACACACAGAGATGTGTTAGGTGACTTACTGAGTAGCTACTTTTACCACATCATATTTTCACTGACACTGAAACCCAGTAGAAAGTGCTACAGTTTTTCTTTTAAAAAACTGTTTATTATTTTATTATTTTTATCTTATGTGTATGAGTGTATTGCCCACATGTGTGTAAGTGAACCTGTGTAGTGCAGTGCCCACAGAGGTCAGAAGAGGGCATCAGAGCCCCTGGAACTGGGGTTACAGATGGTTGTTAGCTGCCATGTGAGTGCTGGGAGTTGAACCTGGGTCCTCTGCAAGAGCATTTTTAAAATGAAATAAAATTGACTTCCAATCTGGCTTGTCACTAGCATTATGATAATAAATGATAGGTTGTATGGAATGCACTAGTGTGACACTCTTCTTGACTCCCCAACACCTATACTTATACCTTCACATACCTCCCCACACAAATTCACATAATTAAAAATAAAATATTTAAAAATTTTTTTTCACTAATTTTTGTTTTATAAATTTAACTTGGAAATTATTCCTCTTAAAGTGCAATCATTTGGGAGAAATATAAAGATACAGAAATTATTGTAAAACCTGACAACAACAACTGCAAATTAGAAAAATTAATGAAATGAGGAATTAAAGCAAAAAACAAAACAAGAATCTACTAAATTGGCAGTAATAATAATCTCTTACTCTACCTAATGTTGATAAAGGTATAGATAGATAAATGATAGTCAAATATACATACACATACTGTTGGTGAACATTTAAAATTGAAAAAAATGACTGTGGTGGTTTGAATGAAGCATGTCTTCCATATTCTCAAGTATTTGAGTCCTTGGTTCTAGTTGGTGGCACTCTTTGGAGAGGTCAGTAATCCAGCAGTGAGTTGTGAGAGCTATAATAAAGATAGTAAGGAAGATGTGCCTTCTGTGGTGGCTTGGCAGTAGTGAGTGGGGACTGGGTTTGAGTCTTGCTCCATGGGAAGGAACACATGCCTCATTTTATAAACTTGGTCAAGAACACATAGTGGGGGAGGTCATAGCCCCAGGGAGGAACCTGTGACTACTAATTTGCTAAATGGCATGGTGTGAAACTGCCTTAAGTATTCACACTTATATCCATAAATTAGTGCTGGTTTTGACCTTTGTCAGAGAAGATTTTTACTGCAGCAGGTAGTGTTTAATGCAGAAACCCATAACTATCCAAATTACTGAGAAGAGGTGACAGTAGAGTGCCTTGCTCTAAATGAGACCTCTATATCACCCTCTGTGAAGCCTAGGGAACGTTGTCAAAGGGGGCAAAAAGAATGCAATAGCCAGAAGATGGCGAGATGAGCTGCAAAAACACATGTTCTGAACTTGACATGAACTCACTGCTGTGCTTATCTGTGCAAGAATGTGTCAGCATTTTGTCATGGATGGGGGAGGGGCCCATGAGACCCCCAACCATCCCTGAGCGTCTATTGGCAGCTAATGGTTGACTGGGGTGAGGTACTGTGGTGGTTTGAATGAAAATGTATCCCATTGGCTCCAAGTGTTTGGACATTTTGTCCCCAGATGGTGGCATTGTTTTGGGGGGTTTTAGAAGGTGTGGCTATCCTGGAGGAAGCACGTCACTGGGGGTGGGTTTAGAGAGTTCTTAAGCCTTGCCAAATCTCCAGTCCCTCTCTTACTTCCTGTGCCCGCAGGATGATGTGAGAGCTTAGCTTCTGCTGCTCCTGCTCCAGCCACCTCCAGCCACCATGCCTCCCTGCCATGACGGACTGTAATTCCCCTGGAACCATAAGCTCAAATAAACTCTTCTTTCTATAAGTTGCTCAGGTCAGTGTTTCTACCACAGCAACAGAAAAGTGACTAATATAGGTATCATTTTCTTCAATGGTGTAGCCACTAATAAGCTTCTCATTCTTTAATAAATAACCTCCCACATGTATTTGTTCAAGGAGTGCAGATATGCAACTCAGTGGGTAACATACCAAAAGAAGACAGTGAAGTGTGAGAGGACCTTGTTTGGAAGAAGAAGAAGTATTTCAGAAGGAGAGGCTGTGAGATGAGAAGGGTATGGGGGTGAAAAGTACTAAAATGTATTAAATATGTGAATGAAACTCTCCAAGAAGTTTTTGAAGTCTTATGTAAGAAAAAGAGGTTGTAGTGATAAGTGCTTAGCAGGAAATTGAAAGTGTTTAATGTATACATTAGAAATAAAATAATATCAATATCTCAACTGTCAATTCAAAAATTAGAGAAAAAAATGAATCAAAAGTCAATGAAATTGAAACCAGGCCAACCTTAGAGAAAATTATGAAAAGAAAAATATGTTTCTTTGAAAAGGTCAATAAAATTGATCAATAGCAAATCAGGAAATTCAAAGAAAGGAGAGAGAAATGCAAAGTTACTGAGATGAGAGATGAATGAGGGACTATCACTACTGACCACATGTGCATTCAAAGGCAACTAAAGGAATGAATACACTTGTGGTGACTTATCCTAGATGAAAGGACAAGTTCCTTGGAAGACAGAATCTAGCAGTACCTACACAAAGTGAATAGATGGGTTTAATAGGCTGTACGTGTTAAAGAATATGCATCAACAACTAATAACCTTCCAAAACGCAAAGCACTGTGGTCACCTGATTTCACTGGTGAATTCCGTAATATTTCAAAGAGGAAATTATGCTAGTTCTCCCCAACCTCTTCTGGAAAATGGAGTGAACATAAAATACTTTGCATTTCATCCTCTGAGTATTCCAGTAAGATCAAAATCAGAATTATTAAAAAGGAAAATATCCACAAGCCAATATTTTTTATGAATATACATGAAAAAACAGAAAATAAAATAAAAATACAGAACAGCCATTATATACATAGCAAAGATAGAATTTGTTCTAGGTATGCAAGACTCATGGTTGAAATAATTTTTTAATAGTTCAACAAATGAAAATCATTAACATCATCTATGATATTAGGAGGCTTAAAATGTCTAATGAGCTTATTTTAAATGTAAAAAAATCATCTGATGAAATCTAATGTTTTGAAAAACACAAAGTCAAACAAATGAAACACAAAATACTTTTCAGGAACTTACAAATAGAGCAGAATTTCTTCAGTCTGATAAAGAATAGCTACTAAAACTTACAGCTACCCTAATACTTACATGGGGGAAGCTATATACTTTTCTCCTAAAATTAGGTCAAGGCAAAGATGTTCCCTCTCACTAACTTAACATGATATGAGACATTCTATTCAAGCAATAACACAAGAAATACAAGTAAAACCAATCCAGATAAGGAAGGAAATGTCCAGGCAGAAAACCCAGCGTAATCTGTAAGCAAATCTCCTGACATCAGTAAGGAATTACAAAAGTCATAGAGTATATATTGGTTAAGTTTCTCATTGATGTGAAAAAAATATCATATAAGAAACAACTTAAGGGAAGAAGGATTTGTTCCATCTTACAGGGTGTATATTTCAGCATTAGAGAATTCAGGCCTTCATGCAAAGAAGTGATGTCAGTAGGGGTTTAAAGAGGCTGGTAATATTACATTTGTAGTCAGGAGTCAGGGAGCCACAAACGCTGGTGTTCAGCTTGCTTTCTCTTTTCTATTTAATCCAGAAACCTGGCCCATGGAATGATGTTGCTTACTGTTAATATGAGTCTTCCTCCTTCAGTTAACCTAATCTAGGCACTTCCTCACAGGCATGCCTAGATTTGAACTTGAAATTAAAATTTGTACATAATTTATATTATCACCTTCCAATGAAATATTTAGTTATGAAAAAATGTGTAATATATAATGAAATCATAAAAGTAGCAAAATATTGGATATATAAATAATGTAGACTATTCCATGATCACAGATAAAAAGACTCATTAACAACAATTCAGTTCTCCCAACTCAATTCAATGCATTATGAATCAAAATTCTAAAAAGTTACTTTCTGAGCATTCACAAACAAGTTCTAAAGGTTATACAGAAAGACAAAAGATCTCAAATAATTAACCTAATATTGAAGAAGAACAATGTTAGACAGTTGATACTATTTTTTAAAATATTTTATTATTTCTTTTTAAACTTTATGTCTGTATTGCCTGCATGTATGTGAGTGCACCCCTGTACAAGTTAGAAAAGGATGTCAGAATTCTTGAAACTGAACCCAGATCATCTGCAACAGCAGCCAGTGCTTTTAACCACTGAGCTATCTCCCTAGCTCCTAGATGACACTATTTAACTTTAAGATATATTATCAACCTATAGGAATAAGAAAAGTTGTGGTTTGGCAAAAAAAATAGGAAAAATAGGAAGAAAGAACAGAACACAAAACACAGAAAGAAACACATGCGTATATAGTCAATCAATTACTTGTTGTCATAGGAACAAAGAATATTCAGTGGAGAAAATCAGACTTTCCCCAAAATGATGCAAGAATACTTGGAATCTATTTGTCAGGCACACAAAGATTCTGAATATCTCAAAATGGAGTGTGCACCTATACGTAAAAGTAAAAGGCAAAACTGAAAAGTTTCTAGGTGATCAGACAGGAGAAAAATCTAGATCACTTTGGTCTTGTTCATGTGCTTTTAGAGTAACATTAAAACATAATCTATGATAAATTTAAACTTAAGAAAATGGAAAACTGTTACCATATTAAAGTGACTCTTTTAAAAATTATATATATTTTTTATTTATGCATATTTATGTGTGTTCATGCCTGTGGATGCATGAGGAAGCCAAAAAAGGACATCAGATCCCATTGATCTGGAGTTACAGGTGTTGTGACCTACCTTATTTGGGTACTGGGAACTGAAATCCCAGTACCTCATGAATGAGCAACAAGCACTTAATCACTGAGCCATCTCTCCATCCCAAGGGAACGCTCAAAAGAATGAAATGGCAAGTCACTCTCCGTAAAACACAAATATCATACAGGGTTTGTATCCAAATCATACAAAAGAACTTTTACAATTCAACAATAAGAAAAGAATCATATTTACAAACAGGCAAAATATCTGAATAGTCATGTCACCAATGATGACAGATGGTAACAAGGAACAGGAAAGATACCCAACAGCATAGGGTATTAGTGAATTGCATCTTGACATAATAAGGAGATGCCATTCCAGACCTGTTGGAATGGCTGAAATTTAATACATTCGCTTTACAAGAAAAAGTTACATAATCTTACATATAATGCAGCAACCTTGCTCCTAGGTATTCATCCAGATAATTTGAAAGTTTATTTTTATTTTATATGTATGAGTGTTTTGCATGCATGTATGTTAAGTGCACATGTGCATGCACTGATCATGGAGGCCAGAAGAGGGTGTCAGATCACCTGGAAATGGAGTTAGAGGAGGTTGTTGGGGGCTGAACCGAGTCCTGTACAAGAACAGCTAGTGCTCTTAACCAGTGTGTCTCAGTCCCTGACCCAGATAATTTGGAATCTATACCCACATGAAAATTTGCATGGTTACTTTTTTAGCAGCTTTATTTATGTGCCCTGACACTGGAAGCCATCAAGTTGTCCTTCAAAAGGGGATTGGGTAAACAAATAGTAATATGGCCATGAATAGAGTATTCTTCATCAATAAAAATAAATGAAATTTGAAGACACCAATATTAGCAAGCCTTTCATGCATATTTGTTAAAGAAGCTAGTCTGAGAAGACTGCACAGTGAGTTCTGTCTATGTGACATTCTGAAAAAGGAAAAACCATAGAGACAGTGGAAGGTCAGTGATTGCTATGGATCTGGGGAGGTAGAGGAGGGCTAAGTTGGTGAGACACAGAGTTTTCTGTCACTGAATCTGGCCTACATGATATTTAGGTGGTGGATGAGGTGGTGGACACATAGTCTTATGATTTATTAAAGTCAATATAACTGGGTAACACACAGTACACCTTAATGTACATTATGACCTTTAGTGAATAACTAAATACCAATATTAGCCCATTGAATGAGAAAACTAAGTTGGAATATGTGTGAACTCACCATACTCTCTACTTCCTGTGAACCTAAAGTACTTCAATATAAAGCATGTTGTGACGCTGGAGAGATGACTCAGTGGGTAAGAGCACTGGCTACTCTAGCAGAGGACCCTAGTTCAGTTCTTGGCACTCACATAGAAGTCACAGAGGTTCCAGGAAATTCGATCCCCTTCTGACCATCACAGGCATCGTAACCTGTAATAGCGAGTGCTCTTACATATATTGCTGGCAAAGCACTTGTGTTGGGGCAGCTTCAGCTGTTAGTTTGCCACACCTGGGAAGAGGGAACCTCAACTGGGAAATTTCCTCTATCAAATTGACCTGTAGGCACTTCTTGTGAGGCATTTTCTTATTTGCTGGTTAATATAGGATGGCCCATCCCATGGTGGGTAGTACCATCCCTTGGTAGATGGCCTTGGGCTGTGTAAGAAAGCAGGCTCTATTCCTCCATGGCCTGTACTTCAGCTCCTGCCTCCAGGTCCTTCCCTGAGTCCTTGCTTTGGCTTCCTTCCATGATAGACTGTGAATTATAAGGTAAAATCATCCCTTTTCTCCTAGGAGAGCACTCATACATAAAATAAAAATGAATAAGAAAAAAAATAAAAAATTTGAGTGTGTTATAACACAAAACATTTACTATATCACAAAACACAAAATTATGGGGAATAAATACGGCAACATATAAAAACTCTAACACTGAAAATTGAAAAACTTTGATGAAATTTAAAACCTAAGCAATGGCAATATTTTATTCAAATAATTAATGCAGGATGCATCACACATGCAAATATAAATGTTAGAATTATAAAATATATAGGAAAATATTCAAGAGAACATTCTAAACCTTTTGGAGTGGGAAATATTACTGAGACATGACATAAAAGTGCTAACCATGGAAGAAAATGGTTATGAATTCAACTTCACCAGTTTCTAAAAATTTTCATTATTAAAAGATACCATTACAGAAATGAGCAGAAGATTCACACACTGGAAAGAAATATTCACTATACACAGGAATGGCAAAGAGGTATTTTAAAAAATTATTTATTTAATAACCACATGATTAGAAGAAGGATTTCATTACAGCATTAATATATTCAATAAAATTTCCAGAGCAAAGATGTATCTCTTTCAAAATTGGCTGTAAATTTTTAGGTTCACAGTTGAATTAACACAGTTATACAATATTGAACTCAGTATAAACCATATAGGACATAAAATTGAATGAGGTTTTAACCTTTAAAAAAGATCTCTATTTCATTTTAAAATATACTGTTTCATACAGAAAAACTAATTTGTAATGCTACTAACACTTAGAGGTTTGCACATGTGTCTCTAATCTCTATATACCTGATTAATACTAGTGACAGTCAGTTACTGTCTGAGCTCCTTGGCACCTGAGCATGGATATAAAATCATCAGGTAGATTTCAATGGTAATGTGTTTCGCCTCTACTAATTAATATGAAGCAAATTTTTATGCTTCTTCCTCAAATATAAATTCACTTTTAAAATTTTGTTGATTTTTTTGTATTTCATACAGAACATCCCAAACAATATTTTCGTCTATATACCCACATCCCAAATGGTACCTTCCCATAGCTCCCCCCCAACACTGGAGCCCAAATACTCTGTAATCCCTGTTACTGTCCACTGTGTTGTTGGCTCCCCAAGCCATTCTCCAGTGCTTGTCCATCTGCTGAATCTAGTCAGCCTATCTAGAGTTCCTTGCTTTAGGAAGATCAGCTCTTCCTCATCTAGCAGCAATCAGTTGCCAATATTCCTTTAGATGAGATTGGGGTCTGCTGTTCATTTTCTCAGTTCTATGCTGGGTTACTGTCTGGGAGTCTCCTGGGCCACCCTGGCCAACAACTCAAAGGAAGGTATCTCTTTTCTGGCATAGTTTCCTGCTTTGTAGCCTTTAGCTATACACATAGACTCTTAAAGAATTATATTGATACATTTAATCTTTGGTTATACTTTCCTTTTGAGTGTTTAAGACCATAAAATTGGCCCAAATAAACCAATTTATTTTTACTCTTAAGATCATTTGAGGATCTGTTCCTCAGGGGTCACATGGGCTTGGGGGGAGCCCCTGTCTCCTTTCTTTCACCAGTTCCATCTATGTGAAGATCAGTCAAAGATCCTGCTTGACTGGCTGGCTTCACTTGGAAGCTTGGAAGAAATGTTTCCTCTGTGTTGACTCTCTTCTTTGTAGACTGGACACTGGTTCAAGTCCATTTGGTGGGGTCTCCATGGCCTCCTTGATCAATAGGACAGGTGACTCACCACAGCTACAGAACATTTTGAGAGATCTCATAGTTCCCTGGAGCTTAGTCAACCTAGGAGGGCAAGGAGAAAACTCTCCTTTATGATCCTCTCACCAAATTATTATAGGTCTCAAAGTATGACTGTTATACATCCAAGAAGGTTAGTTCCGCCAGTCTGGTGCTTTTAAGTACCATGTGATATGTAGATAAAGCTTGGGCAAAGACCAAACGTTCTCAGATAAATCTTGCCTAGACAAGTATTACATTCCTTGAGCTAGTTGTATGCATATTTTGTCAGTAGGTTGTTCAATTAATATGGCTCCCTCTGTTTTTTTTTTTTTTAAACTAGCTAGGCATTATTTATCTCTAGCATTGTCTAACCGTTCCACCATGGTTTCCCCATTTAAAGTGTCCCCATTTTTCCCATTTCTCCCTTAATAATACCCTTCTCCTATGGTCCCACCTCTCTTGAGCTCCTTCTTTCCCTTTATCCCCAAGATTCCTTGTATAACCCTCTCTTCCCCCTCCCCTTAAAGTAACCCCACTTTTATCTGTTACTCCCTTATTAACGTCTGTTTCCTACTGTTCTTCTCTTTCACATTCTTTCTTTTCCTTTACGTTCTTGGTTCCTCTTCATTATCCTGATTCCTGTAGTTATGTGTGGATACATACTCACTTACAAGGATTTGGTGCTAGGATCCACATATGAGGGAGAACATACGTTGTTGTTGTTGTTGTTGTTTTTTAGGAGTCTGGGTTACTTCACTTAGTATAACAGTTTCTAGATCCATCCATTTACGAGCAGCAACAAACATGGATATACAAGTGTCTCTGCAATAGGATGAGTTCTTTGGGTATATGCCAAGGAGCGGTATAATTGGGTCAAATGGTAGGTTTATTTGTAGTTTTTTAAGAGTTCTCCACACTGCTTTCCATAGAGGTTGAACCAGTTTGCAGCCCCACCAGCAGTGGATGAGTGTTCCCCTTTCCCCACATCCTCTCCAACATTTGGTATGATTTGTTCTGTTGACCTTAGCCAGTCTGATTGGGGTAAGATGAAATCTTAAAGTAGTTTTAATTTGAGTTTCCCTAATTATTAGTGATGTTGAAGATCTTTTAAGATGTTTCATAGCCATGTTTACTTCTTCTTGTGAGAACTCTCTGTTCAACGACTTAGCCTATCTTTGAACTGGGTTGCTTCTTGTCTTGATTCTCTGTTTTTTGAGTTAGTTGTATATTCTGGATATTAAACCTCTGTCTGATGTGTTGCTGGTAAATATTTTCTCCCATTCTGTGGGGTTTCTGATCGCTGCACTGGATGCCTCCTTTGATGTACAGAAGCTTCTTAGTTTAATGAGGTCCCATTTGTTGATTCTTGACATTGTTTCCTGAGCAATTGATGTCCAGTTTAGAAAATGCTTTCCAACACCTGTATCTTGTAGGTTTTTGCCAATGTTTATTTCTAACAGTTTTAGAGTTTCAGGCTATACATTTAGGTTTATGATCCATATGGAATTGATTTTTGTGCAAGGTGAAAGATAGGGGTTTAGCTTCATTCTTCTACAGGTGAAGATCCATTTTAGCCTGCACCATTTGCTGAACATACTGTCTTTCCTCCAGTGAATGTTCTTGGCCCCTTTCAAATATCAGGTGGCTGAAATTTCATGTACTGATATTTGGGTCTTCAATTTTGTTCCATTGATCTAAGGGTCTATTTTTGTGCCAGTACCATGTTGTTTTTGTGACTACAGCTCTGTAATACAGTTTAAAATTGGGTATAGTAATACCCTTGGCATTGCTCTTAGTGCTCAGGGTTGCTTTGGCTATCCCAGGTCTTTTGTGCTCTATATGAATCTTAGGATGTCTTTTTTCAATTCTGTGAAAAATATCATGGGGATTTTGATTGGCATTGCATTGAATCTCTATATGACTCTTGGTAGGATGGTCATTTTCACAATATTAATTCTTCCAATCCATGAGCATTGGAGGCCCTTCCATCTTCTGATGTCTTCCTCAATCTCTTTCTTTAAAGATTTAAAATTTTTATTGTAGAGCTCTTCACAGGTTTATTCTGAGATTTTATTTTTTTGTAGCTATTGTGAAGGGGAATGTTTCCATGTGCTCTTTCTCTGATTGCTTGTTATTGGTATACAAAAAACCTACAGACTTTTGTAGTTCAATTTTGTAACCTGCCACTTTACTGAATGTGTTAATGATTTCTAGGAATTTTCTGGTGTGATTTTTGGCATCTCTTAGATGTAATATCATATCATCTGCAAAAGGGATAATTTGATCTCTTCTTTTCCAATTATTACTCCTTTAATTTCCTGCTCTTGTCTTATTCCTCTTGCAAGAATTTCCAGCACTATATTAAAGAGGAGTGGAGACAGTGGACAGCCTTGTCTGGTCCCTGATTTTAATGGGAATGCTTCCAGTTTTTCTCCATTTAGAATGATGTTGGCTGCGGGTTTGTTATATATGGCTTTAATTTTGTTGATGTATGTTCCCTCCAGTCCCATTCACTC
Source organism: Nannospalax galili (assembly GCF_000622305.1). Lineage (NCBI taxonomy): Eukaryota > Metazoa > Chordata > Mammalia > Rodentia > Spalacidae > Nannospalax > Nannospalax galili. The sequence goes on from NW_008348568.1 coordinate 2,340,192, forward strand.
TAGGATTTTGAACATAAATGCATGTTGAGTTTTGATGAAGGCCTTCTCTGCATCTATTGAGATGACCATGTGGTTCTTGTCGTTGATCCCATTTATGTGATTTATGACGTTTATTGACTTACGTATATTGAACCATCCCTGCATCTCTGGAATAAAGCCAACTTGATCTTGGTGGATGATCCTTTTGATGTGTGTCTGTATGCAGTTTGCAAGTATCTTGTTGAGAATTTTGCATCTATGTTCATTAACAATATGGGTCTATAGTGTTCTTTTTTGGTTGTATCTTTACCTGGCTTTAGCATTAGCGTATTACTGAATTCATAGAAGGAATTTGGAGTGCTCCCTTCATTTCTATCTTTTTGAATAAATTAAGTAGCATTGGATGTAGATCTTCTTGAAATGTCTTGTAGAATTCTGCTGTAAATACATCTGTCCTGGGATTTTTTTCAGTCGGGAGGTTTTGTATTACTGTTTCAATTTCTTTTTGTGTTGTGTATCTGTTTAAGCTGTTATTCTCTTCTTGGTTTGGTTTTGGTGGTACCCGTGCCTTTATATATCCATCCACTTCTTTTAGGTTTTCAAATTTAGTAACATATGTTTTTAAAGTATTCTCTTAGAATGTTCTGAACCTTTCTGGTATATTGTGATGTTTCCCCTTTCATCTCTGATTTTGTTGATTTGGAGGTGCTCTTTCTTTCTTTTGGTTAGCTGGACTAACGGTCTGTCAATCTTGTTTATCTTTTCAAAGAACCAGCTCTTGGATTCGTTGATTCTTTGTATTGTTTTCTTTGTTTAGATTTCATTAATTTCTGCTCTTATTTTTGTTATTTCTTCTTGTCTTCTGGTTTGTGTCTCATTTGTTGTTGCTTCTCAAGTGTGTTGAGTTGCAATGTTAAGTCATTTCTTTGTGTTCTTTTTGATTTTTTAATGTAGACACTTACAGCTATAAACTTCCCTCTAAGGACAGCTTTCAGTGTTTTCCAGAGGTTTTGTTGTGTTGTATTGTCCTTTTCAGTTAGTTCCAGGAATACTTTTATTTCTTTCTTAATTTCTCTTTGAACCATTCATCGCTCAGGAGTGCATTGTTTTATCCCTATGTGTTCAGGTGGTGACTAGGGCTTCTTCCAGTGCTGATTTTAAATTTATTGCAATGTGGCCTGATAGAATGTATGGAATTATTTCAATCTTTTTGTATTTTTTGAGGTTTGTTTTGTGCCCCAGTATATGGTCAATTTTGGAAATGGTTACATGGGGAGCTGAATAGAAACTATGTCCTTTGGTGCTTTGGTGGAATACTTGGTAGATGTCTGTTAGGTCAATTTGATATATGGTATTGTTTAAATCAGATGTCTCTCTGTTAACTCTTTTCCCTGTTGACCTATCTAATGGAGACAGTGGGGTACTGAAGTCCTCTACTGTTAATGAGTTGGATTATTCTGGGTCTTAAATTCCTGTAGCATTGTTTTTATGAAGTTCGGTGCACCAGAGTTTGGTGAAAATATGTTCATGATTTTAATACCTTCTTGTTTTATTGTTCCTTTGATCAGAATGAAGTGGCATTTTTTATCTCGTCTGTTTAGTTTTAGTTTGAAGTCTATTTTTTCAGATATTAGGATTGCTACGCCTACTTTTTTCTTAGTACTATTCACTTGGTATTTTTTTTCCATCCTTTCACCTTAAGGTAGTGTCTGCCCTTGAAAGTGAGATGAGTTTCTTGCAGGCAACAAAAATATGGGTTTTGTTTCTTAACCCATTCAACTAGTCTGTGTCTTTTGACTGGGGAGTTTAGTCCATTGATATTTAAAGTTATTCCTGAATGTTGTGAATTGATCCCTGTCATTTTTATTTTCATTCACATTCTTGGTGTAGCTGTGCATTTCCATAGTTATACTTTCATTAAGTTTCTTTTTGTAACCCCTTGGGTATATTTGTTCCTTTCTTCATCTCTTTGTATTACTTTAAGAACTCTCTGAAGGGCTGGTTTTGTGGACATGAATTCTTTCAGCCTATTTATGTCAAGGAAGATTTTTCTTTCCCTTTCAAGTACAATAGACATTTTGGCTAGTAAAGTAATCTGGGTTGGCATCTGTGGTCATTTAGAACTGGGAATACTTTATTCCAGGCTCTTCTAGCTTTCATAGTTTGCACTGAAAGTCTGCTGTAACTCTAAGGGTTTTTCTTTGTATGTGATTTGTTTTTTTTCTTTTGCAGCTTTCAGTATTCTCTCTTTGTTCTGTACATTCAGTATTTTTACTATGATGTGCTGCGGAGAGTTTCTTTTATGGTCCTGTCTATTTGGTGTTCTATATTCTTGTATTTGTATGGGTATGTCTTTCTTTAATTTGGGGAAATTTTCTTCCACGATTCTGTTGAAGGGCTGGTCCATTCCGTTATCTTGGGATTCTTCTCCTTCCTGTATGCCTATGATTCATAAGTTTGGTCTTTTTATGGTGTCACACAATTCCTGCATATTTCATTTTTGTTTTTTCTTAAATTTTTCATAATCTTTGCTTGAGTGGTCTAGTTTATCCACTTTATCTACCAGTCTTGATGCTCAGTTTTCCATTTCATTCATCCTATTGTTGTGGTTTTCTCCTGTCATTTCTAATTGGCTTAGAGGTTGTTTCACTACCTTCTTCATTTCAGCCTTAGTATTCTTCACTATTTCTAACTCTTTTCTGAATTCATTTAGAAGTTTATCCCTGTCTTCTTTCAGTTCTTTGATTTCTTTCTTGTGTGTTGTTTAAATTCACTGAATTCTTTTATTATGTTTATAATTGTTCTTTTGAGTTCCATGTCCTATGTTATCTCTAGGGGATTCTTATTGTACTCCTCTAGATGACTGTTGGTACTTGGTTGGGATATATTATTTTGGCTTTTCATGTTATTTTTTTTCTATGTAACTTTGACATTTAGATTTCTTTTGTAGTTTCTGGTTCTTGTTTGAGACTCAAGCCAATTGTTGAGTTTGGTCTGCTTCTTTTTATAAACTTTATGTGACTTTGTGGTTTACTTGTTGGGCATGAAAAGCTGGTTGGTCTAGGCTTCAGGTTCTCTCTTTTGATTTTATATTGGAGTGGCCATATTGCTTTCATCTTGTTACTTAGGCATTCCCATAGAGGCCCAAGTCAGATGAGTACAAGATGCTCTCCATCTTTCTCCTAAGGTCTGGATCCTTCCAAGAAAAATGCTGGCCTCAGGAACTTGAAGGCTGGGCTGGCCTGTGAGCAGGACCCAGGAAAGATGCTGATCCCCACAATGAAAAGGGAAGTGGCAGAGAGAAGAGGCCCAAGAGCTCCTGGGTACTACAGGGAGGAATTGGGTTGGTCTGGATTCAAAGGATCAGGAAGCAGTGGGGATGTCAGTCCATGGATCTGGGGTGCCAAGACAAGAAATGAGCCAGTGCCCCTTCTAGGAGAGATGTGGTGGGGGAGCTGGGAGGGTGAATGTGGCTGGGGTAGTTAAGGCATAGGGGGTACAGCCTCTAAATTTACCCAGGCAAGCTGCTGGCTCCAGGAAGCTGGGGAGCTTGACTGCCAAGATATGCAAGGCAGGAGGTTTTTTTTTTTTAATCAAAATGTATAAAGAAAATCTTTCCGTTCATCATAAAAAGGTAAAAAAAAACAAAAACAAAAAAACCTCAAGAGAAAATAGACAAAAATATAAAAAACGATACTTCAAAAAGAGCACGGAAGTGTGACCAAAACAATATAAATATTACTGTATGTGGTCAGTATAAAGATACACTATTCACAAAGAAATAATTCATGTCATTTTAGGCTCATTAAAAAACCTAAAAGCACACACGTGCATAGTGGGAGCACTAAATAAACTCAGTGGGTTTAGAGAAGAGCACATGAAGGCAGAAGGAAACACATGGGGGGGAAGTTTGGAAGAGTGGGAGGGGAGGAAATGAGGGGGAATTTGATCAAAATACATTATATTCATGTATAAAATTTTCATACAATAAATTTTAAAAGATTTTTTAAAGAAAAAGAAATAGTGATTTTAATACCAGGAAGGTTTTTAAGCTTCTGGAACTGTACTTGGAAATATCAATATTAAATTACCTTGGAATCTGGAAGTTTCTTCAACAGTTAAACATATATCTTTTATGACCTAATCTCATTCTCAAGCATTTACATTAAAAAATCAAATTTATTACCACCCCCCCCCGGGGGGGGAACCTTCTTTACACACATTGTTACAGAAAATTTATTCATCAGGTTGAAATGTGATAAATCAACTGTCTTTCAGCAGGAAGATGGGTAACAAAGTGAGCTAAAGTGATACAATGGAATAGCAATCAGCAATAGAAAGGGATGAACTCATTCAGTGCAGTGACTTTCTCTCCCTCCCTACAGAGGAATTAGTGCTCACTAGAAAGAATCGTGATGGAACTTTCTGGTATTATGGGGATGTTCCATGTCTTTATTTGATTAATAATTAGTCAGATACACAACTATCAAAATTCATTCCAGAATACATTTAAAATCTTTGTATTTATCTGTACATTAATTATACCTATTTTGAGGTATACAAGGAGGAACAGTCCTAATAGTCTCAAATGAAATAAAATCACCATTCAAATAAAACTACAAAATGGAGAGAGAGGTGTGGTTCTTTTATAGTACTTATGAGAAATATTGCACTAAGGGAAGTTTGACAAGGCCTCCCTGAGGTGGTGATGCATGGCCCAACGCCTGAAAGCTGAGTACAGTTTAACCAAAAGTATGCTAGAGAGGAAGTGCATGAAGAGGACTGGACATTTGTGCAAGTTCTGTGATAAGTTTGATGTGGGAAAAACCAGGAGGCATGGGAATCAAGATTAGGATAGAGGGAAGCAGGCAGCATTACAAAACCAGTAAGGGGGTGTTTACCTAACACCCAAATGACATGATTTAATTTGCCTTTTAAAGAAACCAGTATGGCTGACTAAAGAGGATGCCTGATTGAAAGGGCTTAATTAGTTAAGAGGCTATTAAAATATCATATTAAATTAGTCAAAGTTATTAAGCTATTGGTGGCAACATGCAAAAAATTATCATAGTAAAATATAATGATAAGACTTGGTGAGCCTTTTGTTTTAGATGTGATGAAAAGGTTAAGACCATGTCAAGTTATTCTTGTTTCTTTTTGATGCTGTTTGTCTCTAAAATAAAAACATTTTGGAAAAGAATTAGATGTTCAATAGGGTGTTAAGGGACTTTACAGGTTTGCTTTGCAATATTGTATTTCAAGTCTTTTAGGGTGCTTCCATGACAAAGATTTTTTTTAAAGTTTATTTGGAGCTATCAAGAGGAGAGAGTAAGATTAGGAGGAAAAGCCCTGCTTGGGGTTTAGATTTGAAATAGACTGTGACAAATCACCAAGGAACTGTGGAATATTAGGAAGATACAGCCTGAACCAACTGAGAGTTCTTAGCTATGGACTTTATAAGGAGCCTCAGAACTTGGCTTGAAAGTTGAGACAGAAGCTAAATGTGTTGCATGCAGAGGCTGCCAGGCAATTTCTCTCTGCAAGGCAATGGCAAGGCCTTTCTTGGATGGAGATCCAAGCAGACACTTTGACAGCTGTTCCAAGTGTTTTGGAAGGGTCCAAAAAGTGACCATCACAATGAGAAAGACACTCTAAGAAGTCATCTCTATCTCCTAATCCAGTCTTACTCTTCTAACTCATAATTCCTTCTATATCCTAAGTGCATATCTACCAGACCATATAGGGGACTTTTATCGACATATATTTGTCTTGACAAATATTAGGCTTTCTACCTTGTAGAAATGACCAGAAAAACAATCTTTGGCTAGGTGCTTCAGCGGCTAATCATTTCACCAGTGCGGTCAGTGTATCTCCACGTTGACTTCAGTTCTCCCTAATTTTAGTTTAAAGAAGTGCAATTTGGAACCAACCTCAAGGAATACTAATTCCAGTGTTACATGCATATAAGTAATTTTCATGCAATTTATTTTTATTTTGAATTTCATGTTCCCCTATCCAGCAACGGGCTATGGTCTTTTGATAACTACATTACAATTTAATGATTTACCCCTGTGACACTCTTCAGAACACCTGATCATTAGGTTTTTCTTATAGTTTCTATCCATGAAGCTTTTTATTGTTCAGAAATGTCACAAAGATATGATTGAATGGACCCAATTTTTCAAAAAATTTTCCCTGTTTTACCCTATCTCTCATCAAACAATCTCTATCATTTTAAAATAAAAATGAATTAATTTTCCTCTTTTTAAAAAATAAACCATGTATGGCTTTCCCACCATGATAACCGAATATCATAATATGCTGCAAAAAACAGGCAGAAATGATGATGGCTAAAATATAGGGATATCAAAAAGACCTTCTGTATTTTTGTTAGTTTATACAGAAGGAATCTGTTAATAACTTCATAAAAATACTCTTTCAGTATTGTCCTGTCAGTTCTAGTTTATTTTTTGTCTAGAATTGCATTGAGGATTGAGTGATATCAAATAGGGTAGTCATAGGTAAAGGCCAAGTTTATATCTTCAGGGTAGAAGGACACATTTAACAAAATTTTAGTTCTTATATTCATCTTCAGACTGAAACTATAAAGTTTAAGAAATCTTAATGATTAAAGGATTTATTGTCATAGAGTTTTGTATGAATGGAATATCTGCACTGGATTATATTTGATTTCTGTCCAGGAAAGCAGAAAGAATTGTGAGTTCATCACAGGAAAATGATGACTAAAGAAATTATTGATTTTATTAATTTAATTATTCCTCATATTTGATCCCCATCTTTCTTGACTGCTGTTGTTTATCTCCATATTCCTGGGTTGGGATCTTGATCTACATTTGGAAAACACCAATATTGCAATAGTGTGCATTTTTCAATATTGCATTAACAATTTGGGTTGGTGCATTATATAATTCATTTACTGAATATCTGATAATGTACATTCTTTCCATTTCTCTATTCAAAATTGTTCTTCTTCTAATATTCTCAAACCTAATCCTTTAACATTTATAAATTTCTTATTACTTAAGTCAATTTTACATTCTCTTCCTAGATCTTGGTAGGGGTATATAATAAAAAACTCAGAAAAATTAATTTTGCATTATTCTGTGAAGCTGAAAACCTCCTTCATCTAATCTAGAAATTTCAGTCTAGGAATAGAACACAGAGAAATTCTTGCAGTTTATAAGCCAGAAGAACTTTTTGATATGTTCACCAGGAGACATGTTCAAAAACGTTTTCAATATAAAATATTATACCATAATGACAACAAATGAATCACAAGTACATGGACCAAAACAGATGAATTTCAAAACAGAAACATATCAAACAATAATATACTCAGAATGATAATTCTTTAATGCATAAAATATGCAAAATTGAATGTATACATTGTTATATATTTAATTAAATTACAGGGAAAAAGAAGTTAAATACAAATGTGAGGTAAAGCTCACCTCATTTTGGAGGCCAAGATTGGAATGAAGGAATAAGAATTGCACAGAGCTAAATTTATTAGCACACATAGTTCTCCACTAAAATCATGGTTGTTTATTTTGCTGGTATATTTTTATCTCTAATATACATTCAATTTACACTTGTACCCAAATCCTTTCATGATCAGTATTGAAATAAGTTATTCCTTAAAGCAAGTAAAGCATTATTCTAAAATTTATCTATTTTTCTGGCTGTTAATACAAATTTTTTAAGCCCAGGAATCTGTTGTCTGATATGTTTAAGAAATTGCAAGTTGGGTTAGAAATGTGGCTCAGTGCTAGAGTGCTTGCTTAGCAAGCACAAAGCCCTGGGTTCAGTCCCTAGGACAACATGGCTATAATTCAAGAGGTGAAGGCAGGAGGATTAGAGACTGAAGAGTGTCTAGACCTAAGCGGGACATCTATATCACACCCTCTCCTCCCATGGCTCAGGGGTCATCAAGGAATAAGGGATAGAAAGATAGTAAGAGCCAGTGGGGGTAGATAACTACCATGAGACAGTAGTTCATTTCAGTACAATGAAACACAACAGGGCAGTTGTGATAGCATGCACAAGGCATGTGCAAGGTCAGGCTAGACAAAATCCTAGCATGGAGAAGGGAGATAAATACAATCTCACCCCTTGCTGAGCTTCTGTTGGTATTTGATAGCTGCTGCAAGAAGTGGAGTCAATTTTCTTTAAAGATGTAGCCCTGGGTAGGCCCACCATGTTCCAATGGATAGACCCACACCAAAGGGAATTTAGGTAGCATTAATTGGACTCCGTGTATATAAAAAATAATTAAAAAGATACTAATTTGGGTAGGTTGGTAAAGGGGGGTGGTTGTTGGAGGAGTTGGGGAAGGTCAGTGAATATGATTAAAATACTCTGTATAAAATTCTGAATTAATAAAATATTTAAATAATATAAAAAGGGAAAAAACAGTAAGTTATAAAGCTTATTTATTATGAGATCCCTTTGGTTTTCCTCTTGTCATATTTTTATTCCAAATCTTTAAAAAAATTTAAGTGTTACAAATGATTTATGATGTTTTTCTTGTGATTAGTTTAGAATCACATTGCTACTTAGTTGTCTCTATATACTATATGCATTGTGACCATCAAAATTGTGAACTTCTTATGCAATTTCATAAACTTAACTCATCATGAAACAATGTGGCTTAGTGCATTATAGAATGCATTTGCTGAGTATTGCCTCTGATAATATCATCTCTTTCATTCTCTTTCCATTTCTCTGTTCAAAATTGTTCTGCTTGTGATTTTCTCAAACATAATCTTCTAAGATGCATAAAGCAGTTTTCTACCAATCTGCACACATCCCATCATTTCAAACTACCCTCTGACACCCCTAATGTAGCCTTGTTACATGTAATTTCCCTGCACTGGGAAAACCAAACCAAACAAAGAAAAAGAGTTCCAAATATTTTACTCAACTTATTTATTTGTCTGTTAGATTTATTGATTTCCCCCCCCCCAACAATTGTTGCCATTTTTCTAACTTTTAGCGGAAATGTTTAAGGGTTCACTGATTTTAGGAAAATAGACTTTCATCAAAGGACTGTTGATTTTGTCATTTATATGGGGTAATGGTCTAAGTTCCAAACAACTGACTCACAAACGACTTACAAATGCATTTTGGAGAAATTGATCAATAAACTTGGATCTGACAAATACTCCAGAATTTTACCACATTAGGCCATTTTCAACGATTAAATGCCCTCACCAGCTCTTCCGTCTCGGGAGTTTAGGTATTTCTGGACTCCATGGGCTTAGGCAGCTACCACATCTGGAAAAGTAGACAAAGGAGGACACCAAGACAGCTATTTTCTCCCTCTTTCCCTCTGTCCCTTATATTTTTATTTGGATTCTCATAGATAGTCTGTTTAAGGACCATCATTCAAATTTCATAAATATACCTTTTCAGATGCGCTCTGAGTTCATATCCTTGACTTTTCAGACATCGAATAGTACTGATTTCTCCTAGTAATTGGTGAGCCAGAGCTGGAATTTCAAAAAATTAATCTGCACGAGAACTGGAGAGATGGGTCAGCAGTTAAGAACGCTGGCTACTCTCACAGAGAACTCCTTGGTCACTGAGTCACATGGTAACTCACAGCCACCTGTAACTTCAGTTCCAGGGGAGTCAACACCCTCTTCTAGCCTCTGCAGGCAACAGGTGCAGACATAAATGCAGGTAAAACATTCATACACACAAAATAAAAACACTAAATCTTTAAAAAATAATCTTTATGTGCGTGTTTTCCATGAGCATGTGGCTTGCACATGAATACTTGTTGTTGTGTGTCTGCTCAGGCATGTTCCTATCTCTGTTGATACTTTCTGGAGTTAGAGCCAAGTTTTCTGCCTTGTGATTGCAAAGAAGGATGAGGGCAGATAGTAAAAGAGGGGCAAGCAATCAAAATTTATTAGAAGTAAATAAACAGCTCCCTGAAATTGGGAGGGAACTGAAAACCGTCAAGGAGCCTCTAGACTGGGGACTCTTTCCTGTCCTAGGAATAGACCAGTTTCATCCTACTGGTATATAAACTGGGAATCAATTTGGAATGAACCTTGTCAGTAATTTGAACATATATGGAGAATTTTAATTGTTCAGTGAGTTAGGTGAGAATATACAGACTCAGGAAAGGGGTGGTAAAAAGCCTGCCAGAAAGTTCAAAAGTCAAGGAAGAACAAGGCAGTAAAAAGAACAAAGACTGGATCATATGGTAGATATTTCTGAGCTTCGTGAGGAATCTCCACAGTGATTCCCACAGTGCTGTACCCACTCCCACCAGCCGTGGATAAGAGTTCCCTTTCTCACATGCTTGACAGTATTTGCCATTTTTTTGTTGTCATTGTTACTGTAGTATTTGTTTGTTTGTTTTTTATCTTAGTCATTCTGAGTAGGATAAGACGAAATCTCAAAGTAGTTTCAATTTGCATTTCCCTGATGTCTAAAGATAGTGAACATTTTCTTAAGAATGTCACAGCCATTTGCATTTTTTTCTTTACAGAACTTCTTCGGCTTCTATCCCCAATTTTAATTGTGTTGTTTGTTTTCTTGATGTTTAGTTTATTGAGTTCTTTGTATATTCTAGGTACTAACCCTCTGCAGAACTATAGCTGGTAAACACTTTTTCCATTCTGTGCATTCTCTTCACTCAAATGATAGTGTCCTTTGATGTGCAGAAGCTTTTTAGTTTCATGTGGTCCCATTTGTCAATTGTTGAACTTCCTAAAAACTGTACTATAGGAGTCTGGTTCAGAAAGTCCTTTCCTATGCCAATCAGTTCCAACGTATTCCCTACTTTCTTTACTTTTCTATCTGATGCAAGGGTATCAGGTCTACCCTACCACAGAAATGCCTATCCATCCATGTTGATTGCTGCCCTTTTAATAATAGCCAGAAGTTCGAAACAACCGAGACGTCCATCAACTGATAAATGGATACTGAAGATGTGATGCATATACATAAGAAATATTATGAAGGTGTGACACATATGCACAATGAAATATTACTCAGCTCTTTAAAACAAAGAAATTATGAAATTCACAGGTGAATGGATAGAACTGAAATTACACATACCGAGTAAAGTACCCAGACTCAGAAATACAAATACCACATGTTCTCTCTCGAAGCTGAATGCTAGCTTTGAAATCCTAGATATGCATGTTTCGATTTGAAAATAGAATGAAGCCAGGAAACTAATAAATGGCCATAAGTGGGGGCAGGATGCAGCGATATAAAGGGGAAGGGGGAATAATAAAGTAAGAAAGGTTAAACAGGGTGGGGACTAGGAGGGCAGGACAGAGGAAGGAGTATGGAGAGGGACAACAAACACTAAAGGCCTTTAAAGTCTTGTGGAAGCCTTCCACTGTAGAAGTTTCTTAAAGGACACACATATGCATTATAAAAGGAGGTTAAAGGAGTTACCTTATAAACAGGGTGGGGACTAGGAGGGCAGGACAGAGGAAGGAGGGACAACAAACACTAAAGGCCTTTAAAGTCTTGTGGAAGTCTTCCACTGTAGAAGTTTCTTAAAGGACACACATATGCATTATAAAAGGAGGTTAAAGGGGTTACCTTATAACAGGGACATTGCCCTTATTAGACACCATAGGGTAACAAAATAAAATCCCAATGCCAGGAATGGATTCCCTCTCTTGAAGCTGTTGATCAAGGATCCTATAGACTTTCACACAACACTGGCCATTGCCCCCGCTCTTGGTTACCCACCAGAGCCTCATGGTAAGACTGTATTACTGAAGACACTACATACATGAGCTGTAGAATAAACAAGGAGAAATCAAGTCAGTACTGGCCAGTTTTCACAGTGCTGAAAGTTGCTATGCATGCTTCTGGAAAGAAAAAAAAAAAAGTAATCATGAACGTTACTCAGCTCTGAATCCTACAAACTACAATAATACCTGGCCTGGAAAGATGTGCTTATTTGTGGAATACTGGCACAAATATTACAGAAGCAACCAACCACTTTCTAACTGGATTTAAGGTCTGCTTCATAAAATGAAGCACATACCTGACATTGATATCACGCCTAGGAACCTGAGGCTGCACAGGCCTTAGGGCATAAGTGAGAGCCTAATACAAGTTTTCTACTAAATAACTGTGGTTTTAAACTGACTCCTAATGGCTAGTTGGTATAGCCATAAGTTAATGCATCTCCAAACTCTCACCAGAAAAGCTTTGTTATGAGAAGATGGTGATTAACACAGAAACCCACAGTGGCTAATGTGCAGAGATCAATGTGCTAGCTGCAGAGTGCCTATCACTGAATAGGAAACCTGTATCAAACTTCTGTTTCCTAAGGCTTGGGGATCATCATGGAAAAGGGGGTGAAATGATTATAAGAGCTAGAGGTGTTGGATGACCACAAGAAAATAAAATTTCCAGACAGCTGATCAGTTACTTATATGAACTCACAGCACTGATGACGCCATGTACAAGAGCCATCCAAGCTCAAACTAAAGTCCCAGCATAGACGTAGGGAGATGGGTAAGAAAACCCAATCCTATCTGAGGAACTGTTGGCAACCAGTGGCTTCTGGGAGTGGAAGAGTCAGTCTCTTTCAAGGATGTGGTTCATGGTAAATTAAACAGTCTCCAGTGGATGGGCTCATACTGAAGGACATTTTGGGACAAAAATTCAACTTTATAGAACTTATTATATATACAGTAGTACATTAAATTGGGCAGTGTATTAGTCAGGGTTCTCCAAAGAAACAGAACCGGTAGAATGAATATACATGTATAGAGATTTATCAGCTTAGCTCACAGGATAGAGTATAAGTAGTTCAACAATGGCTGCACCACACTGGAGAGGCTGAGAATCTGTAGTCGCGCAGTCCACAAGGCTGGATGTCTCAGGAGTCCCAATCTGGTGCTGAAGGTCTGACAAATTCCAAAAGATCAGCTAGTGTTCAGTCTACAGCAGCAAGACGAACTCATTAGTGAGAGAGAAGGCAAGCAGCAAGAAGCCAGGTGTTCTCCTCTGCCATGGCCTTTTATACCGGCTGCCATCAGAAGGTAACACCCACATTTAGGGCGTGTCTTCCGGCTTTAGATGATCCAATTAAAAAGGTCTCTTCATTTCAGTTAATCCCAGATCCAGTCAAGTTTACCCCCAGGATTAGCCATCACAGGCAAGGACAGTAAGAGGAGGTACAGGTAGAGAAGGGGATCTAAATATCATTAAATTATATTGTACGAAAATCACAAAAAAATTCAATAAAAACTAAAATAGAAAAAGAACAGAGACTACTGATTAGCCAGGACTCTCATGAGTCAGGGATTTTTGGATTTTGGTTTCTGATCTCACCAACTGGGACACTTACTGTAAAACTTTGGTACTCTGAGAGCTGACTATATCTTTGAATTGCTTACAAAAGAGCACTGTCTTGCTCTTCACTCCTATTACTACCATGGACATGTGGAGGTCAGAAAGCAACTGAGGGTACAATGACTGAAAAAGTATAAACACTGCTACCTGTACCAGGCTCACGGCCCCACAACCCTCCTGGAATCTCCTTTCTCTGCCTCCAGTCTTCCCATAGGAGCTCTGGCGTTACCAATGATGGTCTTACTGAATCTCACTTTTACTTTGTTCTGGGCACCCAAACCCAAACCTTCACACCTGCATTGCGGACACCTTCCTCACTGAGCTATCCCCAGACAGAGCGTTCATGAGCTAACTGCACAGCTGTCTTTCCATGTATATCTGAGATCAGTATGTTGGGAGTATTTACACTTAGAAAATTGAAAAGTGTTATCAATTATGGTTTTTTGTTTGTTTGTTTGATTGCTTAATTTGGTGAGCTGGCTTGGAAGCACACAGAATTACCTGTATTATCACATTTGTGTGACATTATACAAGTTATGTTCTCTGAAATTTATTATGAGAAAGATAATCCGTTTTCTTGCTAGTCTGCACAGGCACACTGGGGCTGATGTAAATGTCTGTGCACATGTTTTATAATGGCAAACAACCAGATAAGCTTAAAAAATCTGAATCTCTGTATACCTGGTCCTAAGCCTATACTCTAAATCTGTTCTAGAGCTTAATTCTTACTCTAGTAGACTGTGACTTTAATACCTCATAACGTTGTCTAAGATGCTCTATCATCCTGTTGGTTCTAAGCCTGTCTGTGTGGTAAACCTTCACCAGTAGAATGAGATGGGAGAGATGCTGTATCAACATTAGACTACACTTTAAGAAGCCTAGGAAGTGCTTCTTTGGTGAAGTCACATATAACGTAAGACAGTGCATTCTCTGAAGTACACTTGGCTAAGATGTGAAAATTTAAGTGATGCAAAAGATGCTCTGTCTACCACGCCAGCTTGACTACACAGTGAGCGTCAGGAGCATCACATCACTGCATCACTTGTGGTTCTAACATAAAATAGAGGATGGCACAGAGAAATGTCATCTCACCCAATTTCTGCTCAGACTGAAGAATTTTGAACAAACAGTTGTTGTCATTTTATTCATTTGTTATTGTGATATTCTACATTCCTTTTTAAATTGAATTTTTGCGATTTTCACAGAACATAGTTTGATGGTATTCAGATCCCCTCCCCCATTTTCATCTCCTCCCATTCTCCTGTTCCTGACCAAATTCAATGCACTCTTTTATACATACAAATAATGTGGGTCCATAGAATCCAATCTGTGCCACCAAATGCCCTTCAGTATGTATCCATTCACTAGGCCCACTAGGAATCCCATCTCTGCAAGACACTGTCCTTCCCCCTCCCAGCAGCCATCAATTGCCAGAAGTTCCTTAGGTTGGGTTGGGATTTCTTACCCACTTTCCCATGTCACTACCAGTTACTTTTTGGTGGTTTGCTGACACAAGGTGAATAACCAAAATACTAGTAAATCTTCAAGAAAATAGCTTCATTCCTATATTTTAATTAGAGAATCTTATGGCTTCAAAGTGGCAAATAGCTTGCCCAAGCTTGTGCTACAAGTAAATGTTAGATTTTGTTTAAAATTCTAGTGTCTACACTGTACTGATGTGAAATGCCCTTCCATTTACTTCATTCAGTAGTGACTAGGTTTTCAGTGAAAACACAAACCTTGATAGTATAACAAGCTCTGTTTTGAATTTATCCTCCTTCACTGTGACCACATAGCAATGCACACAGCTACTAACAAGAGGCTCAGGAGACAAGGAAGTTTATTGGAAATGGAGACACACAAAAGGGCTGTCTTATCCTAGATTAATTGCATTAGGGCTCTCTAAAAAAACAGACAAATGAAATGTTCATCTGTATGGCATGGGTTGCCATTTTCACAGTTGTCTCACATGATTATGAAGGCAAGTTCAGTTAGCTGAGAGTGTCAGGATGCAGAGCCAGGGATGAACTGATATCATAGTTTAAACCCAAAGCCGTCTGCTCTGGAATTTTCTCTTGGTCCTACGAGGCCAATCTTCTCATTCAAAGCTTTCGATAACTGCATGAGCCCATCCATACCATAGAGCACAGTCTTGCTTTACTCAAAAGTCACCGATTGCAATGTCAGTCTCAGTCAAAGACAGCCTCATAGAAACACCCGGAATAATGTCTGGCCAAGTTTCTATCTGGTGGTTCACTCAGATAGAATATGAAGTTGAGTATCACACAGCAATAATCATTCTCCAACTGTGGTCTCTTAAGATTTTGGAGCCACAGATCTCTTTAGAATGATGGGCATTTATCTTGCAGAGTTATCTGGGTGCCTAGATTTGGTAAGGTAAAAACCCAGCAAAAAGTCAGGCATACCTGCCAGTTCCTTACATAATAATGGGCATTCAGGCACATGAAATTAATATAGACACTGAGTTTTTGAGAAGCTATTCAAGGTAGGAAACACCACTGTGAGGGAATTCCTTGCTTTTGCTTCAGGAAGCTCTTTTCTTAGGGAGAAAGCACACACCAGGAAGCCCCAACTGCACAGATTGTGTTACAATGCAAGCTCACTTTGATCTGACTGCATCAAACAGGCTCAGTTGCACACCTGCACAATCTTTTTTCTCCTTTGAAAAAAGGAAAAGGGAAAAAAGCCACCTAAGGTTTCAAATTGCTTCCCATTATAAAATGTGTGTGGCCACAAATCCCTGGCCACCTCCACTGCCTGCTCCTCCAAGAACATCTTGTTTCCCAATGTTTTACCCACTTTATGAAATTATCCATTGACCTGAGCTGCCTTCCACCAAGTTAGAACTCACTTAACTGATCATGGTCCTTTTCTTGTCTGGGTTACCAGCAGCTACTCTTTTACCCTGGTGAAGTCCTATAGACACAAACTGTGAGGCCTGTAGTTCCTAGAATTTAATCCATGAGGATTAAAGTTTTGATCCCCTCAAAAATAAGAATTTGGAAGAGCTCTGGCACCTCAGACATTTAATTTAGTACAATGGAGTTTGTGTGTGTGTGTGTGTGTGTGTGTGTGTGTGTGTTAATTAAATGGAACCTTGAACATGAAAGAAAGTAAAACAGGATAAATAACAAAATAGGAAACTTCCATCACTTAAAAACCTCATTAAAAGTGACCATTATTTAGCGGAGACCAGGGACCCGAATGCTCGCTCTTCGTTCTTGCTTGGGAAGCCCAGGGAGTCTGCACTGTCAAAAAGGAGACAGAAATTTACATTTCCTTTAAATATAGGAGAGGCTGGCTTGGTGACTGGAAAAATATTCATTACTCAAAGAATAAATTCTTTATTGCATAGAACTCTCACTGACCTTATAGGCTGAGTGTATGTTACAGGGAGAAAATATGTATCATAACAAATTAACCTAAATCCTTGAATTTTAATGTTACCCCAGTTGCTTCTATTCTGGTCCCTCAAGGGAGGAAGCTCAAGAGTGTTACTGTGATTATTTACTTTTCTCATTGTGCTGACAAAGTACCTGACAGAAGTAATATAGGGGAGAAAAGATTTATTTGGGCCTACCAAAAGAAGTTCCAATTCATTATAACACAGAAGATGTGGTAGAGCTCATGGAGGTGGCTGCGTGGGGACAGACAGGAAGCAGAGTGAGAACAGAGCCAGTGGGACGTGCAACCTTCAAGGCCTTACCTCCAAAAGGCTCCACAGTACCTTCAAAGTAATGCTACAAGAAGGGAATCCAGCATTCAGTACCTGAGCATTTGGGAGATATTTCAAATTCAAAGTGTAACAGTCAGTGAATTCAACTTTCAGAAAGGTGAAGTTCCCTACCAAAGTCAAGAAGTGCTCCTCAGGGTTGAAAGCTCTCTGTGCTTGTTACTTTTCTCATTATAATTTAGGCATAGGATGAGGGTCGCAGATGGCAGTTTAGCTGAAAATGAAAAGTAAGCCTTGCAGTCCTGGCACTGGATGGCACAAGGTAAACGAACCCTTGCAGCCCCAGATAACCACTGTGTGTGTGCTGTCCATGATTGCACAGCACAGCTCAGACTTAACTTGTATTTTGTTAATCACATAGTAAGCGTGGAAATACCTTTTATAAAGTAATACAGATATACTGTTTTACACAGATGCCCCTTAGTTGGGAAATTTTAATATTTGATAGTATAAACTGCTAATGAGGATAAGAAACAATAAAAGCTATTATGCACTGCCGTGGAACATGTAGATAGATGTAACTGCCTTGGAGAAGAACAGTTAAAGAACAGTTAAAGATGGACATATCTTTATGACACAGAAAATATCAGGAAAAAACATTCCTATGTGTGCTCAAGGTGACATTTATAAGAGTCTTCATTACACTATTAATATTTAAATTGAGTTCTAAAACCCAAACAATCCTGTGACCATTAACTCAGCAATTTACCTTTCACACATTTAGTGTGTGTGTGTGTGTGTGTGTGTGTGTGTGTGTGTGTGTGTGTACATAGCATATACTATCATTCAGGTGATTTTCTATGTACTGGGAAGTAACCCAAATGAAAAGAAAAAGCTTGATATTCATTATATTTTGATAGGAATAAGCTTAAAAGAAGGAATTAAATATTTGGGATTAAACTTCCAAGACATTAGACTTAAGTCCATATAAATTGTTCTTTAGGCAATTATTACTCATTGATGATTTTGTTTCTAATCAGAAACTGCTGCCCAGATGTAAGGCTTGAAATCTTGGTCTACAATACTGTAGTGCCCACCTGTAGCTAAGGGAGACAGCTCACTATTGTTCTAAAATGATGGATAAATTTGTTCTCCCCCTATCTAGCCACTCCAACAGCTATCAAAGTACCTGAAAACAAATCCTGAGTCCATCACTCTCAAGTCCAGCCTTGGCAAACAAAAGAAAAATGAGGAAGAACCCAATGGAGGGATCCTTTTGGAAGCTCTCATCAAGAAATTCCAATGGACTCTGATGTGAACATTTGAGATTTGCTGTTTTGACTTTTTTCTGGTTCCCTGTCTAGAACTTGTAATGGTAATTATTCTTGCCTTTGCTTCTCCACATCTCCTAGGCACCAGTCAAGGACTTTCTTTTCTCCCTACAGTTAAGTATTATGCAATTTGGGAGTCTTTTAGATAGACCCACTGAAAGGTACTCCAATTGCCTCACCCTGCCTCCCTGTTCAGTATGAAGAAGCCAGAGCAGTCTGTGTCCTGCTTCCCTATCAGCAACTTGGGTAACCTCTTCAGGGGATGGTGTGATAAGAATAGGAGGTAGAAATTGGCTAGGCAGTTAGGGTAAAAAGACCCTAAGGAAAGTAGCCAGTTTCTTGACTAAAACTCAAAATGTCCTTGGGCCTCTTAGCAACATACTCTGTTCCAAGGGCCAAAAGTATCAAAAGTATTTGGGAGCTCTTCTCTAATTCCTAAAAGATTTTAGGGTTACCTCTTCAGAGAGGAGAATGTTAGGGTAGCAAAAAGCCCCATATAAAAAGAAAGAGTACATGAAGTTTTTCAGGAAAAAGTGATATTGGAGGAGCTGAAGGGGAGGGAGTGGGCGTGGATTTGATCAAAACACCTTATATGCCTGTATGAAATTGTCAATAAGTTGTTTTTAAAAGTTAAAAAAGAAGGAATTAAATAATTAATTTTAGAAGCATAAGTGCTGGTAAGCAAATTTGAAGAGAGAGTTGGAAAAGGACCATTTCTTGACCTATTAATCAGTTTGGATGTCCTCTTTTCAATCAAGAGCAATATATAAGCAGATGATTGGCTGGAGGTTGAGAGCAAGACTGAGGGAATGACGATCCCTGGATACCTGTGTGTGTGTGTGGCGGGGGGTTGAGGTGGCCATGAGGAGGAAAGTAAGTATAAGGCAGTGAATTCTTCAGGAAGAGAGATTCTGATGGGATTGTGTTTGAATTAATGAAATCCCGATGTACAGGACACAACCAGAGCTCAGGAGGTATGTGTGCAGAATGCAAAGAACTAAAGACAAATCAACCTTATTGATTGCAGGATTTACTTGTACAGTATTCTGCACAGCGCAATAAGCAATATATGATTTAAAAAGGGGTCAGCTGAACCTAGGCTATTGTAGGAATTGACCTAGATTGTCAATAATAATTGACATTTAATCAGTGTTTCACATGTTAATTTTTATAAGCTAATTCATTTATATGATTGTTCAGAATGAATTAGTTTTTGTTAGAAATCGGTCATCCAGGCATTAGCATCTTTGATTTACAGATGATGAAGTAAGAAGCTTGAAGCATATAAGAAGTCAGATAAGTTCCAAAGATAAGATTTGAACCTAGCTGTACACATTCATTGCTTCATTGAAGAACTGGGTGCTGCTATTAGAAGTCCTTGTTTTCTTCCTTGGCAGGACAAGTTAATGAAAAATACTGCAGGCATCTCCATTTGAATGGCGTCTCCCTTGTCTCCTTAGGTCGTGGGTATTTCTCATCTCTTCAGCTGATCTTGGTGGGAGAAGGGCTGAAATATAAAATATACAGGTAAATTTAGAATCTGAAACAGTACTTACAGGATCAGATCTTTGAGAATGACAAAGCTTCTGTCCATTTTCCTTTCAATGTATGTTTTTCAGATTGAGACTGTTTGCATCTGCCTGTGCCTTATAGTTCCCAATCTGGGGAAGGGAGGATAAGAAGAAAAATGGATTTACTTTTACATGCTCATCCCAAAAAACTGCGAGAGGCTGTATTGTGTATAGACCTAAGAAAGATTCTTAAAAGGTATAAGAGATGTTATTGGCAGGTGGAACAGTTGAGAGGAATTGGCACTGTCTGTGACCACACTGGCAGAAGAAAGGCCTTGGAAACCCATCTCACTCTCTTGAAGGGCAGGCATGGGATCCTTTGAAGCAGAACTCAATTTGTTTCCAGTAGTAACCTAATCCCTTGCAGCACAAATCTCTCTCAAATACCTCTTCAAACATTTTTCATGGCTAGATTTTGTCCAACCCACATCTCCTGTTTTTTGATTATTGTTTTCTTCATTTGTTCAAGACTTTCCCTATTAATACATAACAAACAGCAAGAGATCGGCTACCCAGGTAACCAGGGGTGTGTCTCTCCTGGTCCATTTTGGCTGGGACTTGTCTATACTTGGATGGATTCTTAAAGGGCTCTTCAATGACTTCACTCGAGCCTGTGAGATACAGAAATAATGAAGGATACTTCTCCTCTGTCCAACAGACTGAGATTAGTTCATAAATACACTGCCTTAATCACAATTTCCAATATTGTATTTTTTATTTTCAATCTCAATATCAAATATGATGAAATACAATGCATCTAAATGGAGAAATTCCACAATATTTCGCACCATCTATAGCATCTAACACATCCAACTATAGATTACCAGTGTATAACTCAATTTACACTCCCATATATGGAACAGTTCTAATGCAGAAACCTCCCATTTTTATTTATATTTTCAAACACACCATGAAAAAAGCTCATGGCAGCAAACGGAGCCTTGTGGTGCACGCCTTTAATTCCAGCACTTTGGCGGCAGAGGCAAGTGAATCTCTGTGAGATGAAGGCCAGCCTGGTCTACATAGTGAGTTCCAGGACAGCTGAGGCTACAGGGAGACTCTATCTCAACAAATAAAGAAGCGAGCAAAATTTTAACAATCTCAAGTTGTGTCTTAATATATTAGAATACAAGATCTAAAGAAATCAGTGATCTAGTAATTGGTCAATCTACTTACTCTTTAGTAATTCAGGTATATACTTACCATCCTCAAGATAATGGGATCCTAGCTGAAAACTGACAAGAATTTCAGACTATATAGGAAGTAAAAATAAAATATTCAATGTTCAGTTTTTTCAATTTGTTTTTTGACAAATATATACCCCCACAGGGTCAGATGGTTGAACACTTGGCCTTTAGCTGGTGGCATTGTTTTAGAAGGTGGTGGAACCTTTGGGATGTGGGGCCTAACTAGCGGTAGGAAGTGGATCTCTGAGGGTAGGTGTTTTGGTTTCTAATCATGTGATAGTTACTACTGTCAACCTGACAGGATCTAGAATCACCTAGGAGAGTAGCCTCAAGGCTCACTATGAAGGATTATTTCTATTAGGTTAGCCTTAGAGCATGTCTATGAGACATTATCTTGATTAGGTTAACTGAGGTAGGAAAACCTACCCAAGATATAGGTACCATCACTTCATGGTGAGGATATGGACCTGAATGAAAAGGAGAAGCAAGCCATGCTCTCTCTGTTTCCTGACTTCAATGTGACATGACCAGCTGCCCCAAATTCCTGTCACCATGATTTCCCTGTCACAACAAACTGTGCCCTTGAACTCTGAGCCAAAATAAAACCTCCCCTCCTTCCTTAAGTTGCTTTTTACAGGATATTTTGTAACAGCAACAGAAAAAGTAAGACCATCCACAACCCATATCCTGTCCCATTTCTACTTCCTGTCCATCGGGATGTGAGCCAGCTGCTCCATGTTCTGCTGCCAAGCCTTCCCCTCCATGATGGGCTGTAGCCTCTAAACTGGGAGTCAAATAAGTTCTTCCTTCCTAAGTTGCATTCATTTTGAATAGGGAATATTACTGCATTTTATTTAGTTTGTCTTATAATATGAAAATGTAACACTTGTGTGTACATATGTGTGAGGATAGCTTTTGTGAGGGATAACTCGGGTCATTTTAATATGGATTGGCTTGTTTCAACTGCTAGCCTAAACGTGTATATCAGAAAGAACTAACAAAGATGGAGGTTTTCTTGCTCTCCAGCATATATTGTCAGCTCAGGAAAGACCAGCACTTCATTGGATAACCCAAAGTCCATCACACTTGCATTACTGAGCATACTGTCAATTCCTGGAGTATCTGATTTGGAGCACCAATCAGGTCCACAAGCAGACATTCTTGACCATGTGTGGAGAATGTTTCCCTGCTTGTTTCTTAGGCATTTGTCCACAAGAAAGCCATCATCTTCTGACTGAAGTGTTTCCCCTTTTGCTTATCTTGGCAAATTTATTTTTACTTTGAATAATAGCAGCTATTATATGAAACTTCCTATGTCAAATTTCTGAAAACTTTCAGACTATATGGAAATCAAAAAATAAAGAATTCAATATTTAGCGTTTTCAGCTATTTGCTGACTTGAAACAACAAAACGCTGGCTCTAAGACTATCTTAAAAGTTGCTCTTGCTCAGTCCTGTTGGACTTGGAGAAACTTGACCTTGTGCCGTCTTTTCTCCATCCACCTGATCTCGGTCTCCTATTCCTTTTCTAGCTTCTTCTGACCTCCAAAATGTGGTGCATTTTTGTGAAGATTGTTCTCAGGAAAATTAACTTCATGTTGTAAAGATCTCTCCTCAATTTCTAAATCAGAAAGAAATACAAAATTTCATTTAAATCCTAGTTTAGGAAAGTTGAGGGCTGTAGTTATTTATCTTTTATAGTTATTTTTTAAACTACAAAAATATGCCAGGATTGTCCATAGAATCTTGGATTTCATTAAATATTGTCTGAAATAAAACTGCTGGATTTGTTTGTTAAATTATTTTCCTTTGGAAAAGTAGATAAAAGTAGAAAACCAGGTGAGAATTTAAATCATCTTATGGGGAATGTTTTTGAAATAGCCTTCAGAAGGCAATAAAATATATTAAATAAAATGTATTACACAAAAGCCATTTAAGAAAGTCTCTCAAGAGTAATTGGATAAGAAAATAAAATAGTTAGATAAAGATGTATCAGTAGCAGTCTCAGTAAATGACTTTGTGAACCTTTCCAGTAGTATTTGGATTGGGCACAATATTTCAAGTTAATGAAAGCTCGTAGTTTCTTTTTATAAGTATGTTCAGACATACATAAGTAGACTTTATCAGAAAAAAATAGTTAAATGTGGGCTGCAGGTAAAGCTTAGTCATATAGTACTTGCCTATCATGCACAAGGCCCTGGATTTGATCTCCAGAACCACTGAAAGGAATATATATATATATATATTCACAGTTAGACTTTTGGAAACACAAAAGACTCAACTTGACAGTGGAATTTATGCTACAATAGAATATCCAGAGGAGATGTGTAAGAAGTGGGTCTGGAGTTTCAAGAAAATGACCACATCCAAGTGTTTGGGCAGAGTAAAACTTTTGCTTCTATAAATTGAGTGTGTAGCCATGCCAAATCACATCTTGTTTTTCAAGGAATGGTGTAGGAATGTCCAACTGACATAGTTAAATGGCTTGCTAGCAAAAATGTTGATTGTTTTCAATAAACAATATAAATTAATTACATGTATTATTAGAGTTAAAGTGATATTGACATGAGATTTAGAGACATTTAATACTGAAATCACACTGACATAAAGAATACAATGAACATTTGTTTTCTGGATCAAGGCATAAACTACGGTAGGTTCGGTGAGCTATTCCATGTTGTTAACAGCTGTTGTAGGGCTGTCCAGTCTTCTGACATTGTGACATGACATCAGCAAAGTTCACACTCCAGAACTGTGCAACTGAGTTATTTAGAAAGTCACCAAAACAATCTCATAGTGTTTTAAGTAAGCTTATGGTTTTGTTAGACTGCATTCAAGGTTGTTCTTGACCACCAGTAGCCCCTGGCTGTGCACTGGACTATGGTACTTTCCTCTTCTGCTGCCTCCTTTCTGGGGTTAGGTGAGTGTGCGTATCCAAAGCCCTTAAGGACAGACAGGTCTGTACCTCGGTCACTGCTATAATATGTACTCAGTGCAGTACAGACAGGCCTACGGGGCACACACTAAATATGTGTGAATTGAGTGAATGAGGCTGCCGTCCAGAATACCGTTCCATGTTTGGTCCAGTCCTGAGTCCTCCATTCCACTTCCAGTTTAGTTTCTAAGCCTGTTCCCACAAAGAGGGCCAGTAGGCTTCAGCCTTACCCTTGGGCTCTGTAGACTAGTTATTCCCTCTCCGAATGTACATATTTCCTGAATTTGATAAGAAACCCTGCTGATACCTTCACTGCAGATCCTGATCTTACCTAACCCATACCTATACTTCCCCAATCACTCTCAGGCCCTGCCTGTCTCCAAGCTCCTTTCTATCTGCTCTGACACCTGCCCTCACACTTCACTCTGTCCATCTTTTTTCTCTGGATATTTCTTATCTTTCTTTTCTCTCTTTCTCTCTCTCTTTCTTTCTACACTATTGTTTTTAAAAAAGGAAAGCTCTTCATTTGAGGAAATCTGCTAGCGTTTTGAGTTCTAATGTGTTCTTTACGTATTCTATCTCTGTATCGAAGTTTTCCTCATAAATATTCAGGGGTTAGGGTTAATTATTTAACAATTTCTTGAATTACATATAAAATACATTTATGTATAGATAGGCTACAACATGATCATATTGGGAAGGTTTTTATACAAATAATAATAGTTCTTTTGCTGTGTATTTGTGGAAAATGAAAGCAAATGTCATATTTTCTATCAAAGGAATAAATAAAATGAACACATCTATTTAAAGAAATATGCCATGTGTGGTGGCACATACCTTTAGTCCGAGCACTTGGGAGGCAGAGGCAGGTTATCTCTGTGAGATTGAGGCCAGCCTGGTCTATATAGTCCATTCCAGACCACCTGGGCCTATGGGAGTTCCTGTTTCGATTGATCGATCGATCGATCGATCAATAGATAGATGATAGATAGATAATAGATGATACATAGATAGATAGATGATAGATAGATGGATGATGGATAGATGAAAGATAGATAGATAGATAGATAGATAGATGATAGATAGATAAATAATAAAGATGCCACTTTGCAGAAATTCAAATTCCTCCAGAGTTAGCACTTCTTTAAAACAAAACAGGTGCTCAAGGTTGCACTTGGTGCTCACAATTACTCAGAGTGAGGCACAAGACACACTAAAATGTTTCTTAGTTCCATGAAAATTTTTATCAATAAGTTGAAGGTTCAAAGAAAAGAGATAACATTAACATCACAAAACTAATTTTTAGCACATTATCATGCTAAGTTACTGGTCTAAACACAATCCTAACCTTGACCTTTTGTACTACAGAAAGACAATTCTCTAGGGAAGTTAAAAGATTCAATTAAAGACACACAAATTTTGAAGCAAATTAAAGATACGCTGTAAACAATTGGCCTTTTAAAATATTGGGGGATGAAGAGATGGCTTGGCAGTTAAAAAACAAAAAAACAAAAAACAGTGCTCTGGCAAAGAACCTGGGTTTGCTTTCCAGCATCTATCTGATGGCTAACTCCAGTTCCAAGGGGTCCTATGCCTTCTTCTGGACTCTGTGGGCATTGTATGAAATGGGCACACTTACGTGCATGCAGTCAAAACATTCATACATATAAAATAAATAGTAAAGAAATAAGGATTTAACAAATAAGCTGTCCGAGAACACCAGAATCTAGCAGAGCATAATATTTCCCTTCTCAAACAGGAAAGCAGTTCCCAAGTTGAGGAGACTCCCACAGTCTGGGGCACAGCCACAGGAGAAAGCACTGATGGGCACTGCCACAGTATAAAGCACTGGTGGACACAGACGCAGTGTGAAGCACTGGTGGGCGCAGACGCAGTGTGAAGCACTGGTGGGCGCAGACGCGGTGTGAAGCACTGGTGGACACAGACGCGGTGTGAAGCACTGGTGGGCGCAGACGCAGTGTGAAGCACTGAAGGGGAGACTTTCCCACATGTGCTCCTCTCTATTTCTGCAATTAAAACTAAAAGTTAGACATAGGACCCTTCAATATTTCCTGGTGGGTTTATGAAATTGCCTTCTACTATGGCTTATGAATATGTGCTGATCATAGTATGTTTATTTGCCTTCTACTCCCAAAAGTTATGTTGCTCAGAGTGGCTGAAAACCAAATAACATGCCACTGAAATTACAGTGACAGATATCTGTGAACTGTATTTAACTTTGCCCACTAATCTGAAATTCACTGTCATTATCAACTCCAAACCTCTACAAGGCTAGAAAAGGCCTGTCACAGTTATAAGTTTGCAACAGTTGGGACCTTTGCTGGAGGAGCTCTGGAAGTGATTGTTCTGATGACGCCCAGCAGTTAAAATGTGCTAGAATCACAGAACAAGCTAAGACCATTGCTAAACAGCTTCCTAATAAAAAAAGGAGGCAACAAAGGTCCTCTACATATATGACCTCACCATTGTCACCCATATCACATCCTTTCCACTTACTATAGTTTTGTGACCATATCTGTGTATTTGATGACTTCAGTTTATACTCTCTAACAAGGAAGCATTGAAAGCAGACTTAAGGAGCTACCCAAATTGGGCAGATGAGCCTATGCTGTATAGGAAAGCAGGCTGAGCATAGGTCATAGGAGCAAGCCAGTAAGCAGTGTTTCTCCTTGACCTGTGCTTCAACTCCTGACTCCAGGTTCCTGCTCCGAGTTCCTACCTTGGACTCCTTCAGTGATGAATTGTGACCTGGGAGATGTAAGCCAAATTAAACCCTTTCCTCCCCAAGTTGATATTGGTCAGAGTATTTTGTCACAGCAATGGAGAAACAAAATAGAAAAATAGGTATCTACTTTCTAGAGTTGTAAGTTATCCTTTGATAACCAATGATTCAATAATTCAACAATAGAAACAGAAGAAAATGATCCTGATCACACTGGAAGTAATACCTTTGTAAATGAAGCTTCATTAAGAATAGTAGCAGCTCATATGGATGCCTTCATTTGTTATGGAATTATATCCTGATAAATCCATTATATGTTGAAAATGTCATAAGTTGAAAATGTGTTCCGTGCAGTTAAGCTTCTCAACATTAGTTCAGCAATATGGTACACTGCTATTCATTTGCCTTTGTGGGCTGGAGTTATCATCTCACATTATGAGAGTGTTGTGCTGTACTGTGCAGCAACAACCTGGAAAAGAGCATAATTCAAAGTATGGTTTCTACCTGATGTAAATTACTCTTGTGTAATCATAAAGCTGGAAGGTCCCAAGTGGAACCACTGCAAAATCTGGGTCTGTATACTGAGGTCTCTTCTATAGCTCCTAGTAAAGGAGGAACAAAATGAGGAACTGAGCTCAGGAAATGCAGTTGCTATGCTCCTAATAAAGAGGAAATTTTTGTAGTCATGGAAACCAGTACCCATTAGAACTTACTTTAAATCTCTTAATCAATCAATGACAATACCATGCCTATAGAACAAGTAATTTTCAGAAACCATTTGAACTTATTAAATGATTCAACAACTTGATTCAATGATCACCCTACTGAGACCACATCTAAAATCAGAATCATTCTGTCTCATTTATGAAAGTCAAACAACTGAACACAGACTCATTGTAATAGACTTCTTAGCGTTAAACTTCTATAGATGATGCCACCCTCCTAGGCTTCTGAAGATCTTCCAGAACTCCATGTTTTCTAGACCTTTCCTAATACAAATGTGCACTCTCCAATGCTGGAGTAGTCTATACTTCATCTATCCAGAAAGATCCATGGGCTGTAATTAAAGCAATACAATCCAGAGATAAACATGGATTTATTGCCCAGTAGGTTTTGAGTGGTATTTTGATCCATAATTCCTTCATTTATTCAACCACTATTAGTTGATCTGCTATGTGTAAACTAGTGTGCTAAGGTCCTGAAATTTTGAAATGTGTGCCCCTAAGTGAATCATTCAGCCTCTTGGAGATGAGGGTGTTCATAGTGAGGACTGATGAGGCAAATCGCTCAGTGGTATTCAGAATGACACCCAGGGCAATTTTCCCTTTTTTGCATTCTTTTAGAGGTTTGTTATATGCTGTTACAACTCTATAGGAATTACCATCATGTCCTGTGCATTTAACTTACTTTTATATGCATCTTAATCATATCAATAAATTAATACATACTGAAAAAAGTAAAAAAGTAATTCCTTAGCGTTGAAACTGACATTTCCCTTTAGAGATTTTTGTTTATTTAGATTAGTAATTATACATTCAGCTTTCTATGGATTTAAGATAAATATAGCATATCTGTCTAATGATGTGTTCAGAGATAGCCTCCCTTTTTTATAGCCCATACTCATAGTAAGCATATAAAAATCATGTGGTCACATTGTTCTAGTTGGTGATATAATATCCTCCCTAGATCCCATTCAAGATTTACATGAATAAGAACCAATGAGTTCAGTTTAGTACAGTTTATTGTTGAATAAAGATTGATTGAGGTATCTATGAAACAGACCAGGAAGGGGGCTGTAAAATTCTGAATAAAGGAGAACACGTTTGTCTCAGTGAAGGGATCATTAGTTAAAAAATGTAAAGGGATATTGCAACTTCCACAATATTCCTTGAGGAGAAAGAAAAATGTTTCAGAAACATGTGATGGGAAAAGAATAAACTGTCAGAAAATCATAGTATCATGAATGTTATTTTGGAGAAAAATGTGTTTGGAAAATGACTAGAATCATAAAAACAATTTTGGGACAAAAAGAGGAATTAGTCTAGATGACTTCAGAAGTTTCAGACTGCATACCACTGGTGGAGAATGAAGTATGTATATTGGCATGCATGTATGTGTGTATTACAATGAAAATTAAACATAGACCAACATATGTAAGCCTAGGTGATTTTCAGTAAAATCATCGAAACAATTCATTGTGTATAGTTTAGAGCTGGACAAAGAGTTCTCACACATGACACCAAAAGCATGATAAAAGATTCATAAATTTGGCTTCATTACAATGAAAAGAATTTGCTCCTTAAGAGATGCAAATAAAAGGACATAAATGCTACAAAATGGGAAAAGGTATTTGCTAACACATAGTGGCAAAAGACTAATATCAAGAATGTAAAGAACTTGAGCCCATCCTGTTCTTATGACTCTCACTGGGCCTTGGCCCCTTCATACTTAGACTGTTGGAGAGTGCCTGACTAGCCATGACAAGGGTAGCTCTCACCACTCAACAAAGAAACTTCATGGAGACTAACACTGAGTTCCACAGCTGGTCAAGTGCAAAGAATGACTGAAAGACACTTGGCCCTGGGTGACACATTTTCAGTGCAACCTCTACGCATGAGATGAATGCATCATTTGGCTCTCACTGGAGAGGTTTCCTTGTGTAACACATGGTGATTGGCACAGAAACCCTCAAATGGCCAATGTGCAGAGAATAGGAGGCTGTCCACTGCTCAGTATTTTGATCTTCTGCCTCCCAAGATTCAGGGATCATTGAGGAAGGGGGAGCCGAAAGATCGTGGGAGCTAGATTTGGTGGATGACCATAGGGAAGTAGAGTTTTCCAGACAGCTTGTCAGTTACACATATGAACTTGCAGCGATGATGAAGACATGCACAAGTCCTATGCAAATTCAAGTCAGATAAAATCCCAGCATAGATATGGGGAGGTGGGTGGAACATCCCAACCCAACCTAAAGAACTTTTGGCAACTGATGACTGCTGGAAAGGGGAGAGACAGTCTCTTGCAGGAACAGGACTTTTGGTGGATTGGACAGGTTCCAGTGGATCACCCACACTGAGAGGCATGTGGGGACTTGGGTCAAACTCTGTTGTATATATGGTAGAATGCACTGAATTGGATTGGGGACAGTAGCAGGGACTGTGGATGGGGGAAGGGATCTGGGTGTCATTGGGTTGTGTTGTATGAGGGTCACAAGAATTAAATGGATGATTAGAAGAAAAAAAGAAAAAAATATATAAAAACTAAATTTAAAGCATCACCAACAAAACACAGCAATGGTAAAAATCTTACAGGGGAATTTTATGGAGTCAGGTACATAGGACCAGTGACAGCTTTGTTCATGAAAAATGATCTATATCACTGGTTGTTGAACAAAAAATACAAGTTAAAACCACCAGGGACTAGAGAGATTGCTCAGCGGCCGAGAGCATCATCTGCTCCATCAGAGACCTGGATTTGGTTCTCAGCACTCACATTGCAGCTAACAATTATCCATAACTCGGGTTCCATGGGATCTGATGCCCAGTTCTGGCCTCCATGGGCACTATATGCACATGGGTGGTATACTATTATGCATGCAAAGCACTCACATATATAAAATCAAAATAAATCAAATTCTTAAAAAAAATGTAGAAAAACCACAAGAGACACTGCTCCACACCTCCTGGAGGAACTACAGGTTTTTAAAGAAACGGTGACAGCACCAGTTCTGGGAAAGGTGAAGGGAAACTGATTCACTCAGTTATGGGTGGTGGGAATGTCAGGTTGTACAGCTGCTCTGGAAAACTGGTGGGTTTTTAAAAACAAAGTCTGAAACTACTATGTGACCCAACAACTGCATTTATCCTGGAGTAAAGCAGGCATCTATACATACAAATATTTGCACATAAATTCCTGTGGCAGATTTATTAAAATAGCCCCAAATTGGAAATAATTCAGGTGTCAATCAGTGTGTGAATGATCAAACCACCCGCATCATGTGAATACCATGCAATACCATGCAGCAATGCAAAAGAAGCAAACCACTGATACATGCGGCAATCTGGATGAATCTTCAGAGAACTGGACTGAGGGAATAAGAAGCCAGTCCTATTAGTTCCACATTATCAGATTCAATTGAAAAAATATTCCTTAATTTACAAAACTGTAGAAATCATGAAGACATTACTACTAGTGAACTGTTAAGGAAGAAGAAGAAGCCTGAACACGGGAGTATGTGAGTATGTCTTCATACTGTGAAGAGAGTGTAAAGGGTGTTTATAGTGATAGAAATTCTCTATATCTTCACTGTAAATGTCAATATTTGGGCTTGCTATTGTGCCATGGTGTACCAAGATGTTACCATTAAGAGAAATGGTAAATTATATACAAGATCTCCCTAAATTACTTCTCTTGAACGTGCATGAATCCAAAATAAAGAACTAGATTAAAGCATCGACAAATATTTACTCACAAAGTAATTGTTTGCTTTAGAAAGTAAGGTAAAGAATGGTAATGATTTTTTTCTCATTCCTTCTTCATTAATCAAAAATTTTAAGAAGGCAGGAAACTCCATTAATCCAAACTGATATAAAAGCAAGGTCATTTGTGTTTAGGAAGATCTAAGTGCAAAGCCTAGACCTACTGAACCCGCTACTCAAAATTTCTGAGAACTGAGTATTTGGTTCATGAACCTGGGCAGATAATACCAATTTCACTGACTTGCTATGAGTACTGCATGTGATAAATTATGTGAAAACGAGAGATCTTAGCTTAGCAAATTACCAGGGCTCAGCAAATGTGAAGTCTGATCTATTCCCCTTTCTGAGTAGGGGGAACTGTAACTTTATTTTGCACATAAAATCAAATACAAGAAGGAAAAAACTTATACTATGTCTATAGCACAAATTTCCTTGGGAAAAGAAAATGAAGATGACTTACAGAGTGAAGAAATAATTTTCCCAGAAGAGCTCAAAGAGACTTGGAAATGGACTCCATGAGACAAGATTTCATTAAACAGGGAAATGCGAAAAACATGAAAAGCGGTGGCAGTCCTTCCCCGGGAGTGTAAAAGCCGATTTCCTCTAGCAGCTATTTATTACATGATAGTTTTTTGTTGCCCTGATTATAAGCCACTAGGAGATTTTTGGATGACCTGCTAGACAGGTGTGCTTTCTATATTCTTCCCTTTGCCAACTGGCTCTGACACCATGTTCCCACTACTGACAAACTAACCTCTGTTGGCCGACAACTTTCTGTAGGATGGAAGGATATTGAAGGAAATATATATTTGCTGTCAGTGGTGGTGAGGGGAAAATGTAAGACAAACTTCGGGTGCAATAAAAGGGAATTGAAGTAGGAACATCAGAAAATTAATTTTCTCACTCCAAGTGTTATTGGATTGTAGCTCAACAATCCACCTGGGATGTGTTAGAAGTTTATCATGGGAAATAGGTAAACTGAGCAGCTAGAAATACCAGTGATGAGCCACAAAAAGATGTCTAAGCAAGCCAAGATCCAAGCAACCCCCAAGCCCTGACTTGCTTGTTTCTATGGTATGAGAAAATTTTTTAAAGATTCGTTTGTTTCTTTTTTATGTGTATAAGTGTTTTGCTGACATATATACAATTGTACCATGCTGCACACATGTCTGGTGTCTGCAGAGGCAAGAAGGCGACAGAGTCCCTTGAGCTGGAGTTGCAGACCCCTTGAGCCACAACTTTGGTGCTGGGATCAAAATTCAGGACCTCTGCAAGAGTAGCAAGTGTTTTTAACCCCTGAGAAATTCCCCAAACCCTGATACAGGAATTTTTATGTTGCCTGATGCCCAGCTGCCTTAAATGAGTCAATTTCTTGAGAAAGGTGATTTTTATTTTGAGGAGCGACTTGGGCACCAGCCATCGGATATCTTCTTAACTGTTTGGAGCTGTCCTGGCAGCAATTTGTTGATTTGTCTAGTGTCTTGCCACTTTTGTCACATTAATATAATTTAACTGGGCCAAGTAGATTTCAGACTACACTAGCAATTCAAGAAAATGTTGCTCACCAATCTCTTTTACCTCAGGCCAGAAAGATGTGCCTGTAGATCTAAAGTCCTTCATAACTACAAATACTCAACTGAGCATACTTAAATAACACACTATAAAACAGTTCTCTCAAAGTTGTCTTTTTAGATTTACATGAAATCTTCATAAATTAAGCATAGCATATGATATTATGTAGGTAATTATCTACAGATGAGTAAACTGAGGCTTGAAAAAATGATTGCCTAATTTACCAAAAAGAAAGCCAGAAAAGTTATGACCACTGGTGCAATAGTGGCAGGAATGTTATGGGAGTAACCAACAATTCTCTGCTTGGATATAAGGCCCACTTCACAGGATGGAGCCTCTACCTGGCACTGATATCAGGTCTAGGAACCCATTGTTCAACAGGTCATAGGCCATAGGGGAGAACCTATTACTATTAATCTGCTAGATGAACATAGTATTAAACCAACTCCTAATGACTTTTCGTTATGCCCATATATTAATGCATCCCTCAGCTATCACTGAAAGATTTTCTTGAGAATATGGCAGTTAATAGAGACCCACGACTGTTTGACACACAAAGAATAAGAGACTGTGAAGTGTTCAGCCCTGAATGGAACACCTATATTGCCCCCTCTCCTCCAAAAGCTCTGGGATCATTGCAGAAGAAGGGGTGGATTTTAAGACCCAGAATTGGTAGATGACTGTGAGAAAACAATGTTTTACAGACAACAGGGCAGCTATTCATATAAAGTTACAGCAATTGTGACAGCATGCACAAGACTTACAAAAGCTCTACCAGACAATATCCAAACATAGAGGGCAGATGGGTAAGAAGCCCCAACTGTAGCTAAGGAACTATTGTCAACTGTTGCTGCTGGGAGAGGGAGAGTCAATTTTAATCAAGGGTCTGACGCTGGGTAAGTTGACCGGGTTCCAGAGTGTGGATCCACACTGAAGGTCATTCAGGGACACAAATTAAACTCTACAGGACTTTTAAAAAGAGAACATAAAGTTAGGTATTGAGTAATAAGGGGGGTGCATATAGGGGAAGAGTCTGAATATGATCAAAATATGTTGCATGAAATTCTCAAAAGTTCAACAAAAATGTATTTAAAGAAGAAAGGCAGAAATAGGTACTCCAACCTCTAATACAACCACTACTTAACAACAGCACTTTGAAGGTGTGGATTATTTCACTATCTTCTGCATCTTCCTTTCCTGGGGGAATGCACAATCAAAATGACATTGATGGTGATGACATTGTACTTCATATTTTAGAAAGCTCAGCCTCAGTCCTGGTCCAGTCAGCAAGAACATTAATCTGTCTTGGGAACAGAATACGCAGTCATTAAATCATTTATGACTCCTGGAAGGGATGTCTGAATATGGGCTGAAAAGAGGAGAGAGACAAAGCTGCTGGTAAAATTCATGTAATAACATGGCACTAGGATACAGCGTATAAGAAGACAGCTTAATGTTGACAGCTACATACAAACAAAGACAGAGAACTGCAGGAATATGAACAGAGGACAGAAGGGTACAGCGTAGCCCAGTGAAGAAACAATTTGAGCACAAGCATGTAGTGGGTCATGCGTAAGGGTGTAACGAAGGGATAATTGGGCAAAAGCAAAATTATGGTGGCCCTAACCACAGGAAACACTACTCTAAATCTTTCTTTGGTTATCCACAGACAAAATTCTATGATCAGATATCACTACAGAGATCAGAACACTGTATTCTATTTCTATAAGGCAAGCCAATGTTGACCTTCAGACTAGGAATATCAAGAGTGGAAAGGATCTTGGAGGCTGCCCAGTATTCTGTCTACATTATCAGTTCTAGTGGGATCTTGCAACCTTAGGTGCTGTTAAGGGGCCTGTGGTTTCATCAGGCAGTACTAATGTAAGGGGCCAATAGTTGAAGTAGGATAGTAGTAGTCTGTACACTCTGCTGAAGACCATAGCCCAAATACATAGTTACTGTGAAGTCCTGAGCTGAGAATGCTGCTAAGAAAGCTGATGACTAAAGGCCTTATTCAAGATTTCCTGACACTCATATAGGTGTTCTTTTATATATCATTATTTCCCAAAATAATGTTCTATAAGAATACTAGTCCTGTAAGGTGTTCTACAGAAAGAGAGAGGGAGGCGTGAGGATAAGCC
The DNA here is from genome assembly GCF_000622305.1 of Nannospalax galili. NCBI lineage: Eukaryota > Metazoa > Chordata > Mammalia > Rodentia > Spalacidae > Nannospalax > Nannospalax galili. Next base: position 2,375,191 of record NW_008348568.1, read on the forward strand.
AAGATGAGTAAACATGGGCAATGTATATATCACATTCTATCATATCATTTGTAGCACACAGTCCTCAGGTAAAAAATTTTAAGTTATAGCTGGATGTGCTGGTGCAGGATCTCTGTGAGTTCAAGGTCAGCCTGGTCTACATAACAAGTTCAAAGCCAGTTGGAGCTACAGGAAGACCTTGTCTCAAGAAAAATTTTAATTTATTCAAATTAATTTTTTCTACTTTTGTAAAAAATGAACTTTCATATGAATTTTCTTTTATCATAAAACATCATTTCATGTAGTAAAAGTTAATAACCTGCAGAGTTAGTGTCTAATATACATACCCTATGCAAAGAACTATACTGCACAATTTACTATCTTGAAAAAAATTGAAAACCAGTAAGAACAAAATAACTGGCCAAAATGTACAGACTAAGAGACTGTAGAGTGTGTGTCCCTAGATATGACTCCTACATTAAACCTCACCTACCAAGGGCTCAAGGACCATTGTAGAAGAGGGGGCAGAAAGATTGTAAGAGCCAGGGTTGGTGAATGAACACAAGGAAACAGAGGCTTTATAGGCCTCTGGGACCTTGCTCATATGAACTTACAGCAATGGTGACAGGATGCACAAGACCCATGCCAACTCAGTCAGACAAAAACCTAGCATAGAACTAGGGAAATGGTCAAGAAGCTGAGGAACTATTAGCAGCTGATCACGGCTGGGTAAGGGAGAATTGATCTTCTTTGAAGGAGTGATGCTAGATAGGCTGACCAGGCTCCAGTGGATGAACTCATACCAAGGGACATCTAGGGACACAAACTCGACTCGATAGGCCTTAATATATATGACAAAATGCATAGAATCCTGTGGGCGGGCTATGGGTGGTGTAGATAGGGGCGGAGCTCTAAATATGATTATGATGTGTTGTTTGACGTCTAGAAAAATTCAATTAAAATATATATATATATATATTGAAAAAATTATAGGCCAAAAGGCTATGATTAGATCATTAGAACATTGTCTACTTTAAATAAATTTATAGTGATAAAACTCAACATGTCCCTGTTCAAATTCATTATTTTAACTGGTTAAAGTCACATTGTCATTCAAATGTGTTCTCTTATAAAGCACATTGGGTAAGGAAGAAAATTGGAGATACCTAGCTAATGGTATCCTCTTTATTTAACAGTTTACCTTCCTTCAAGCCACCATTATTAATACAATAAAATCATTTTGGCTTCAGTTAAGATTTATAACCTCAAAATATTTAGAAAAGAATTCAATACTTAATTGTATAGAGTGGGGAAGTTTGGTATTTTAAAAGCAATTTAAGAAGGCATAAAAAGGAATTAATGGTACAAAATTTTATATTTCCATATATGAAAAATAGCTCCAACCAAATACTATAAGGGATTTATGGTTAAGTATGGCATCAAATTATACTTATCTTAAATACAGAAATGGCTCACATAAATAGAAAGCAGCTTACTGACTAATAGCAACTGCAGACCTCCTTCAGAGAATGATAGGAAAAAAGATCAAGGACATGAACAGGGAAAATAGAAACACACAGTGTGAATAAAGGTGCTAATTGACTTTGCTACTGCCAGCTTTGCCACAGGCCACCCTTTCCACTGCATGCACTGACCCTGCTGAATCACTTTTCATAAACCTATTTTCATCTTCTTTGCACCAGCTGGGTAATGACTCTTAGTGATCTGGGACCAGGGACTACAGCACCCGCAGCAATCACTATTAGTTATTTTCTAATGGTTTTTGTTCTTTGTGAGGAAACTTGCCATTATACATAAAAGTCTGTTTTTCAGCTCTGAGCATTCAGTTTACAAAAAATATTTAAAGAGATATTACATAATAAAAAGGGACTTCTGACAGACGTGGTGACCTTGGAATAAACTTACTTAGAAAAAGCCTTACAGGTTAAGAGAACCTCACTGAGTGAGCTGGTTTCAGAAAGAGACAAGAGAAAACCTTTGTCTCAAACTGTCCACTGTTCTCTGTCAGCAGTACTTGATTAACTTGGCTTCACATTTCTCATTATCATCTTGTCAAATCATCACTGTTCATCTTTGGAGAAGAAAGAAATCCCTGGTAACTTTACGTAGTCTAACATCCTCTGTTTGAGGCACTGATGTCAATCAATCCTCTTATATGTGTCTCAGAGAGGAGAATTAAATTATTTTCTTGATCATTTCTTTTATCAGTTGCCACATAATTAACTACCTCCAAGTTCAGTGTTTTAAGACCAAAATTCATAATTACCTCTAGTGAGCTCACTGGGGTTTATACATCTGGCTTTCTCTGGGATTTCTCATGGAAATTCAGCCAATAGTGGTGGAGACTGGTGCCACAAGTGGCCTCCAGTGAGATGGATATGAAAGATGTCTCTCAGTTGTCCTGGACCTTGTTTCTGCCCCAAGCAACCTCTCTCCTAGCAAAGTGACTGATCTTCTTATGTAAGATCTTAGGTAGGCAAGGAGTGTCCGTAGAATCAGTGTTTTGCAAGTTCAGGCAGAAGCCACCCTATTCTCCAGCCTCCAAACAAGATCAGAACATCGCTTCTACTGAATTCTGCTGGTCCCAAGTCACCAAGGCCATCTCAGATTAAAGATGAAGGAAATTAGACATCTTCCAATAGGCCTGCACAAGTTAAAAATGGATTGTGCCCAATCATCCTTTAAGGATGTTTACCATTCTGACATTCATTTCTTATTTTTTCTCCTCTTGATTTTGTTTTTGGGTGAACACTCTGCTTCTGTATTAATTTATATCTTGACTACATCATTCCTTACCATATTTCATAGGAATCATTAAAAAATACAATCTAGGGTTAATCAATGTAATCTCTGCCCCAGAGAGTTCTGGGTTCTTTCTTGTTTTATTCATCAAAGTGATTGATAGGAACTAAAGCTAGAGAACATGTCCTTTGTGCATAAAGAGGGTGGTTTGGGAACGAGAAGAAATTAGATTTCACTCTCTTGCTTCTGTGTAGAATGCACTCCCCTTGGATTTGCCTTTGGAGAGCTCCTGTTTTGAATTGACTTGAATTTCTCTCTTTGAATTTCTTCTGCCTTTGAATTTCTTCTTTGCATTTTCAGATCCCTAATTGGGCCAGGGAGAACCAGATTCTATATTTGCTTGGGAAGAGTTCTTCCCTCCATCTTAGAAGTCTGATTACAAACCAGTGATTTTCAGAAAGATTAAGAGGAATTATTTAGATCTACAGACAGAGCCATCTCAGAGTCCAGCATCCCAGGAAAAAATTTAATTTTAGGACTCCTGTTTACATAGTCAAATATGTTTTATATAT
>NW_008348568.1:2378542-2387655 GCF_000622305.1 Nannospalax galili
TAGTCAAATATGTTTTATATATATATATATAATATATTACAAAATGTATGGTTATGTGGAAGAATTATTGCTGAAGCTTTAAAATAATGAATAATGTGTTCAATGTCTAATGTCCTAACATGGATGGATTCATTGTTATATTGAGCCACTGTCTTGCTCTGTTAAACATACAAGAACCATGTCTTCATGGATGTTATTGTTAATTGTACCATTCTTGGACAAATTTATAATCCTTTCTATGAGTAAAAGACATTGCAGTTATCGCTCATAAAGTCTTGGATTTTATAACTCATTTATATTGAAACATTGTTTGTCTTCTTCTTTCTGTACATCCCTATACCATTTATTTGATGCTGGTCACATCAATGCTTAGAATGCTTCATCATCCACAATACTGACCATAACTATGGCTTCCGAGGACTCAGGTATCTTACAATGCTTTGTTGATGGTGATAAAAGATGCAAGTTACCCGAAGTATTCAGGAAAGAATGAATGATTGTAAAATTTAGGACTCTAAATAAACTGACTAGACTCTAGGGGATGAGCCTACACTGAGGGACATCTGGGTACAAATTCTTGGCCAGATAAGACTTAACATGTATGATAGAATGCATGAAATCTAGTGGGGTGGTATGGATGGGGGAGAGGGAATGGAATTCGATTAAGATCTATTATATGAAATGAATAAAAACTCAAAATATTTATACATAAATATAAAAGATGGAAAATAACATCTTGTAATATGAAGGTTGACTAACATACCTTTCAATCACATCTTTTCTTGAACCCTTTAATTGGTAATCATGTATATCAGAGATTGTGACCTTGTATATTGTGAACCACACTTTTGCGTTCCATAAACTACCACCAGAACGGAGAAAAGTAACATCCAAAGTCCTGTAAGTACAAAGGATGACATGGACTGAGTAGTGTACAGTAATAACAAATTGATCTGAAGCAAATGAAGCTTCAATCAAAGGATGTATTGGCATTAGCAACAGAATTGTAAATAAAACCCTCTTGGGGGGAAAGCTTAACTACTGTCTGGCACTGAGCAAATACACTTTGGGTACACAGAGTACAGGGCAACTGCTGCCACACTTGTCACCCTCGAGTGATGTGCAGAAGTAGATTCATGGTAGGAATACAAGAGACTGATGGTCAAGGGTATACTCATAGACAAAACTGAAGTGCAAGACTCAGAATGGACATCCAATAATTCAAGAACTCCAAATTGATTCACCAAGACTGACTAAAACCAGTATGCGTGTGCCATGTTGACACTCAGTCTTATTGAAAACAACATAGCTTGACGGTCAGTGGAATCAGTCTGCTGCCTTTCTGGAACCAGGTTATAAAAGAAGAAATGGCAGAGATTCCTCAGGCATCTGGTCAACCCTATGTACTTGGTGTAGTACATGGTGAGCATCCTGAGGTGGAATAACAGAGACTGGAGCCAACTCTAGTTCCAGCTGCTTCTGGAGTTAGAGGGCAACTTGGAATGATTAGAGGGAGTTCCTCTGAAGTACAAGGCATTCCTGAGGAACAGCACTGTGAACAGTGGCCCTAGCTGTTGTATCTAAAACTCATACTCATTCATCACTGCTCTATACATTAGGTAAGAAGCTGAAACTTTCATTCTGAGCTGGCTTTACCAGATGTTGACCTGTTAGCATTCATTAGACTGGTCTGAGCAAATTCCCAGCAGCAGGGACTTGAAAGGGCAGCTTATTAAGGCTTCTTCGACTAGAAGAACAGACCCTTTTGAAATGTGAAGCTCATTAAGCCTGGGTGCATGGGCTTCAGTCTCAGACTTGTGCTCCAGGTAAAAGAATACAGTGTGTGATACCAGTTTCACAACAATTCAAGCCCGTTATTTATGTTTTCAAGTTTTAGTGATATAGGAAACCTCTTAAAACTCATTAGTACTCAGGCTTATGAGGTTTCCATCATCCTTTCTTTCTACTGCATTTTTGTTTTTGTTTTTCTGTTTCATCTCTGCTCAGAAAAGCATAATAAACGTACTAAGATGGAACCCAGCTTGGAACTGAGTCAAGAGAAGACTAGAGTAACAGTACCAATAGGAATGGAACATTTGCTGTAAGCAAACAACTGCAAAATCTCAATGACTTAACACACTAAATGCTGATTTCTTTATTTCTTTATTATTATTCTGCTTTATGAGTGTATTGCCTGCAGGTACATAAGTGCACCTGTGTTGTGTAATGACTGCAGAGGTCAGAAGAGGGCTTCAGATTCCCTGGAACTAGAGTTACAGATAGTTATTAGCCACCATGTGAGTGCTGGGAATTCAACCCAGGTCCTCTACAAGAGCAGCCCATGCCCTTAACTGCCGAGTCATCTCTCTAGCCCCTAAATACTGATTTCATACTCAAAGTTCAGTACCATTTTCAGAGGATACCAAGGCATGCTATGCCCACAGAAGGTCTTAAGACCTTAGGCTCCTTCCAACTTTTACCACTCAGGTCTGTTTGCTGCACTGGCTCTTCTGTGCCTGTGCAGCATGAAATGAACAAAGCTTGTCTGCTCTGGGGGTTAGGAAATTAATTCCTGAGTTGAGGAGGGTTCATCTCAAAATAGGCCAAGTTTCAAGCTTCAAGCTGCCAGACTTCTGGTGCTAGACATTGCTGTGTATATTCATATTTTTTCCATTTGACTTTCTTTACTTTTCCTGTTTCTGCCTTTTGAAAAACAAGTTTATGAAGCTGGAATTTAGTCCAGGGGAAATTGAGTTAGATTCTGACACACTTAAAAAAATAAAATGTAATGAAATATTATTGATCTGTTGGATATAAGAAGTATTACACAAGTCACAAGTATTCTGGGAATTTGCTCATATTGATCTGTTGGATATAAGAAGTATTACACAAGTCACAAGTATTCTGGGAATTTGCTCATATGAATTTAAAGCAATCGTGTCAGTTTGTACAAGACCCATGCAAACTAAATTGGACAAAAAATCAGCATAGAGCCATGTAAATGGGCAGGAAGCCCAAACTTTAACTGAGGAACTATTGGCAGCTGATCATTGCTGGGTGAAGGAGACCTGATTTTCTTTAAGTGAGTGAATCTAGATAGGGTGAACAGGCTCCAGTAAATAAACTCACACCGTGGATATCTGGGTACACAAAGTTGACTTGTTAGGCCTTAACATATATGACAGAATGCATTAAATCCTGTGGGTGGGCTATGTGGGATGATGTAGATGGGGAGAAGTTTTAAATATAAATAATATGTATTGTATGAAATGCACAAAATTCAGTAAAAATACATTGAAAAGAAATTTGAGTAAACATGGTGTTCAGTGTTTGTTCAAGGGTACGCTGGTTTCACGGAGCTCCTGGTGGCACGGGCTTTAGAAATTCCAGTAACTTAATGCTGTGGGATTCAGATGTAAAATGAAATGAGCGAAAGGAGCTAAAGGTAGACCCTGCAGACACAGTCATTTGTACTTAATACTGGGGGTTCACTCTGAGAAGTACATCCTTAGTCTATCGTGCCATATGCAAACGCAAATTAAAACAGTTACAAGTCACCAGGTTAAGTATCAGAACTTAACACCAATTCCTCTGGACAAAGTTCCAATTTAATATTTGATTTTGAAATCTGGAGAAAAGGAAATGAACATGAAGTGAAAGAATTATAATAATGTGCATGAGTGCCAAGCGGTAGAGGCGAGAAACATGAATAATGAAGCTTGACCCATTTTTAAGAAGACTCCAAATACCTGCTACTGCTATGTATATAGTCTGTTTTGACTGAAATGCCACTAGGTAGAAAATGAGGTTTTGAGACCATATATTTTGTTGGAAGCTTGCCTTAAACACACACACACACACACACACACACACACACACACATGCACACACACACACGGGCTGGAGAGATGGCTCAGAGGTTATGAACACTGACTGTTCTTGCAGAAGATCTGGGTTCGAATCCCAGCATTCACATGGCTTCTAACAACTGTCCGTAACTCCAGTTTCAGGAGATCCGACAGCCTCTTCTGTCCTCTGTGGGCATTGCACGGCACGGGTGCACTTACTTACATGCAGGCAATACACTCATACACATAAAATAAAAATAATAAATAAAATATTTTAAAAAATACACACATACATACACATACACCTACTCAATATTTAGTCATACTACAATGCATACAACATATCCCTCATCACGTGTTCAAGATCTGTTGATATGCTCTGTGTCCCAAGTACCAACATAGTCTAAAAATGTTGCATTGCCTCTCTGACAGGGAGAGGTCACAGGAAACTAGAAAGAGAGATTAGTATATTTTGTATTAGGACTGGAGACCATGAGGAGCAAAGTTTAGGCTGGTGTGTGCCATTTTTCGCAATACTATAAAATACTCCATTTAGGTAGTGATTTAATGCTTTAGACCACTCTCAATGCATTTTGGATTCAACCTATAAAATGCATAGTGTAATAATTAAAGTCTCAGTGGGACATTGGCCTGTTTGAGTTTTAGATTACCTAAATAATTGACAAGAATTGATCACTGCAGTGAAATCTAAGAAGTTGTCTCCTTTAGCCTCCATTCTTGGAGATGGCCTGTATATTATAAATAAAGATTTATTGAAACACAGACATACCTATTTGCTTATATATTTTCTCTAGCAGCCTTCATCCCACAACAGCCAAGTTGAATACGCATGCTGGACACCAGAGGGCCTCTGTCACACTGAAGCCATTTACTAACTCTATACAGGCATGTTTGCCAAACCCTGAACTCTATCAGTTCTCAGGAAATACATATTTTCTGCCTTAGTCTGTGACTAGCAATTTAATATGACTTTACATTATAACCCACTGTGCTTTAGAACACATTCACTCAGAAATTATACTTTACAAAATTTATTTTATTGTACACTATGGTAGTGGACATATTTGATCCTGTAATTTCTTCACTTTGAATACCATATCTGCTGTGGTTTGAAGCTTTCTTTAACACAGTTTCCTGTTCTTATTTTTGTTTGTTCTCTGACTTCCATCCTTCATACCATAAAACCGCATAGGAATCAAAGTTTGTCGTAAGAACAAGAAAACATGGTGGAAGAAAGCTAATCTTGCCATGTACGTAGGCAAAATGTGTCACTGATCTTCCCAGGTTTCTCTTAGCGACCTGGAGCCCAAACACAGCTATATACGTATGTATGTAGCTGCTATGACTTCCATTATTGCACACTCACCCTGTTTTGAAGTTGTATTTGAGGAAATGGAAGCTCGGAAATGCTAAGCCATTTACCTAATGTTGCACAACCAATAAATGACAAACCAGACTTTAGCTCCAACATTATCTGACTTCAAAATATGTGCTTTTGATAAAAAGCCTCTTATCTACTATGCAAATTTGTGCAGCTTGCCTGCTGTCCATACCAAGTTTGAGACCAGTGGAGGAATGGAAGTTTCTAATTTTGTCTCCCCACAGTCAAACAGAAGCAAAATAATGGGAAGAAATTCATTTAATACTATCTGTGACTGCGTACATCACAACCAAAATAGGTGTTTTCTCTTTCTTTTCTTTTTTTTTTGTTATTTCCTTTCTATGTTCGGGATTATATTAAAGCCAGTCATTATGTTTAACAAATAAAAAGAAAATAACAGAGTTATGTTTGGTGGTTACAGGTCCTTGGAGGTACATGCATGCCCTTGTGCCTTCCACAAATCACCTCTATGATGAATTCTTTCTTTCTTCTTCACATTCTTAGTCAATTTGTAAATATATCTGCAATTATTCAGATCATATGAGAAACTATTGGATTCATATATAAGTCACAGAACTAAAACAAGAAGGAGAAAAAGGACACCATGTCCTCCAACGCCATGTTGAATGAGCTGATTTTCCTTCTCAGAGGAGCTGTGTTCTTCCTTCCTTCCAGAAGGATTCGTTGGCTCTACCAACAAACGCTGATTGCACTTGAGAATTACAGGAGAATTTGAAATCTAATTTCTTCTGAAAGTGACTGTAATCTTGAACAGGCTACCACTATTACACATTTCAGCAAATCATCAAAGTATAACTTTAGAAACCTTTAAATTGTGCTAACACAGCTCCTTCCCGTGTGCATATTATGTTGATAGCATGGATAAAATCATAGTTTCTTGATGTTTTGCTTAATAATCTATTTTAATGTGTCAAAAGACATATTAATTCAGAAAAATGCTGATTTTAGCATTAGTTATGGTTGTAAAAAGAAGTCAAGGCAAAATATTAAATTTAAGAGAAAACCATTCACCATTTGCATAGTGTAGATGGTTGGATAGAGAACAGAGAAAAGTTTGGAAGAACTCTAAGCAACGGATTCACAGTGATCAGTGGAAAACATGTCACCACAGACAGGTATTGTCATGGTTAAGTATTAAGTATGGAAATTTGAGACAGGCTAGCACAGGGAAAAGCTTGGCAACTTGCTACACAAATTGACTAGGCAATAAGCACACCCCTTTTCTGATAATAAACCTAGAAACAAGTTAGCAACCTGGGGCCCTCACCTATGTCAGTATCAATATTAATATCAATATATATGTACCTATGCCTGTTAAGGAATGGAAACAAGTTACTTCCCTTAGCAATCTCTCTATTCAAACATGTCTTTGATACATCCTGTATGGGGAGACAGAGGACCAATCCAACTTTGACTAGCTTGGGACCTATGCACAGTAAGGCATACTATATCCTCTGAACAAACTTTTAGACAAAAGTCCCTATTTACCATCCTATCTCTATGCATAATTGAGCATACATATGATTAAAATCAGATGCATCATGGGAAGGGACATGTGCAGTACACAAAAAGTCTCTGTCTGCCATAACAGAGGCTGAAGCTATGTCCCTAGCAGCCAGCTCCTCTTCTTTTGCACCCCATAGAAGGACAACCCATACTTTGTAAGCACAGCCACTGAGTGCTCTCTCTAGAATGGCCCTGTCTCTCCTGGCAGTGCATCTAAAATTTGGACTTTCACTTTTCTCTTAACAAAAGTTCATGCTTTATTTTTTCTGTATCATTTCCAGTTCTTTTAACAAGGTGCCAAGAACCTATCCCACTGAGAGAGAGACAGAGACAGAGAGACAGAGAGAGACAGAGACAGAGAGACAGAGACAGAGAGAGACAGAGAGAGAGAGAAAGAGAGAGAGAGCCCATTGGTAGCAAGATGGCAAAGATTCTTATGTGGAAGACAAGAGGTCAAGATACAAAGAAAGGAGAGTCCTGAAAATATCAAATATATATTTCTTCCTTAAGTGTCTCCAATAATTTTAATTCCTACACAACAATGTATTTGCACGGTAGTCCCTAGAAATCATTAACATCACTTTGAAGTTATTTTTAAAATATTTTATTATTTTCATTTTATGTGTCTGAGTGTATTACTTGCCAGTACATAGGTGCACCCCTGTCGTGCAATGTCCACAGAAGTCAGAATACATTAGATCCCTTGGAACTGGAATTATAGGTGGTTGTTAGCTGCCATGTGGGTGCTGGGAATCAAACCTCAGTACTCTTTCCCACTGAGCCATGTCTTCAGCCCCAGAAGTTATTTTTTTAAAAAAATGTGATTTCAGCCCTTTCTTGGACTCACTAATCAGAAATTCTGGTGGTACAGTAATCTAGTGACCATGTCCTGAAAAAAATTCTAACGTGAGATTTCCTAACTTCGGCATTGCATGTGTCATATCAATCAGAAATGTTTCCAGAAATTTCCAATTATCTTCTGAGAGGAGTAGGCAAAATTATTCCCAGTTGAGAGCCACTGACCCAGAACGTTAATTTACAAGCTTAGCCTCACATTAGACACTTAAAAAGTTGTTGATGTTTATATTCTGAACACAGAGAGCCCTTTTTAATTAAATGAACGTTATTTACCAGAGGCATATCTTATATGAGAATAGTATAGTTATCAAAATACTAACACTGATATAATACTCTTGACTAGCATGTAGACAAAATTCAAATTGCCCTTATTTCCCACTAATGGACCATTCTGCTCCAAGTCATAGTCTGGGAACCACATCGCTCTTGTCATGGCATTGCTGATCGGTGTTTTCCTTGTCTGCCACGGCCTTGGTCAGATATCCCTCCTGTTAGGTTTATGTGATATTTTCTCTGCAGCAGACTTACACAGTTTGAGAAGAACATCAAGATGATGAATCTTTTTCTTTTTGGTAGATGGTGGGGGCAAAGTTTATTGCACCTTACAACTTATACTCCATCACTGAGGGAAGCCAGGGTAGGAACTCAAGGCAGGAACCTGGAGGCAGGAACTGAAGCAGAGGCCATGGACAAATGCTGCTTACTGGCTTGTTTCCCCTTGCTTGCTCAGCTTTCTTTCTTATACATCCTAAAATGATGAAATCTTATCCTGGACTTCTGATTCCAACATGGCATATTACTGCTGATATAAATTTTGATCACCTGCAAAAGAGACTATCACTAGGTTTCCTCTCTATAGTCTCTATTTATCCTTTTACAATCTGTACTCAAGAGGTAAAGGTATGATGTCTTAGAGGAAGAATATTAAAGTTTGTACAATATGTTAAAATGCCAAAACTTGTGGGGCGTGGTGGTGCACACCTTTAATTCTGGCACTCACCAGGCAGAGACAGGCAGATCTCTGTGAGTTCAAGGCCAGCTTGGTCTACGTAGCTAGTTACAGGTCAGTTGGGGCTACAGGGAGACCCTCCCTCAAAAAGATAAATAAATAAATAATTAATTAATTAAATAAAGCCAAAACTAATCAATTTAAGGAATAGCATTTTTAAAACTTTTGCTGAATAATTTTGTCTTTCAACAATAGATATTGCTTGCAGTAACTACAACTGTGGTCATGTAGTGTTGATTACTCACTCCCTTTCATATTTATTGGGATTTTCCCCTTCTCTGTCATTTAGTTATTTACTTCCCTATTTTATATTACTGTGGACTCATGGGTATTTATTCTTTGATTAATAACCCAATGCCTTTACCCAAGCAACTGGCTACTTTTCTTTGGGGTCTTTTGACCCTAACTGCCTAGCCAATTCCTACCTCCTCTTCTTATCACACCATCCTCTGAAGAGGTTACCCAAATT
>NW_008348568.1:2387679-2389702 GCF_000622305.1 Nannospalax galili
CTGACCGCTCTGGCTTCTTCCATGTTGAACAGGGACGCAGGGTGAGGCAAGTATAGTACCCCTTCTTTGGGTCTATCTAAAAGACTCCCAAATTGCATAACTCTTAATTGTAGAGAGAAAAGAAAGCTCTTGACTGGCGCCTAGGAGATGTGAAGGAGAAGTAAAAGCAAGAGTACTTAGCATTACAAGATCTAGACAGGAAACCAGAAAAAAAGTCAGAACAGGGCAACTTTCAAATGTTCATATCAGAGTCCATTGGAATTTCTTGATGAGAGCTTCCGAAAGCATCCCTTTACTGGGTTTCTCCTCAGTTTTCTTTTGTCTGCCAAGGCTGGACTCGAGAGTGATTAACTCAGGATTTGTTTTCATGCACTTTGATAGCTGCTGTAGTGGCTAGAATCAGTGCCAGTTCCCTCTAGGAACTTCTAGATAGGGGAGAAAACAAATGTAGCCATTATTTTAGAACAATAGTGGGTTGTCTCCCTTAGCTACAAGTGGGCACTATAGTATTGCCAACCAAGATTTGAAGTCTTGGCAGCTGGAGAGATGGCTCAGAGTGTAAGAACACTGGTTGTTCTTGCAGACGACCTGGGTTCGAATCCCAGCACTCACACGGAACCTAACAGCTATCCATAACTCCAGTCCCAGGGGACCTGACAGCCTCTTCTGATCTCCGCAGGCATTGCATGACATGGGTGCACTTATCTACATGCAGGCAATATATGCATGCATACATATAAAATAAAAAAATAATAATTTTTTTAAGTTTAAAAAAAGATTTGAAGTCTTACATCTGAGCAGCACTTTCTTATTAGAAACAAAATAATCAATGAGAAATAATTGTTTAAATAACAATTTATATGGACTTAAGTCTAATGTCTGGGAAGTGTAATCCCTTGAACTCTTAAAGAAATATACTGATCACTTTATGCCCCGGCCCACGGGGTCTGCAACTAGGTACCTGGATTGGGGAGTGGGGCTGAATTGAGGAGTGGGGATGTGGATGGGATGGGGCAAGAGACAAGAGAAATGGAGACAAGACAGGATTCTGATCAAGTCTCATTTATTGAAACACAAGCATGAGTTTAAATAGAGAATGAAAACAAGGGAGCAAGGAGTGGGTAATCACATCAGTCAGAACACAGAGGTCCTGATGTACTCTAAGGGAGGAATCTACTGATTAACCAAGCCTCCTCTTTGTAGACTGGACACTGGTTCAAATCCATCTGCTGGGGTCTCCATGGCTTCCCTGAACAAGAGGACAGGTGACTCACTACAGTTACATTTTAGAACATACTCTGTTCCAAAGGCCAAAAATGTCAAAAGTATTTGGGCACTCTTATGTAATATGTAAAAGACTTTAGGGTTACTTCTTCAGATGGGGGAATGCTAGAGTAGAAAAAGTCCCATAATTTTAACTGGTCAAGACTAAAAAATCCCTAGTCTATCTGTTGGAGGACCTACCTTTCCAATCTCACTGGTCAATCACCTGGTGGTAGAATCACCCCTTGGAAGGCATGTTCACCTTAAGTTATGTTAAATAGATGGACAGAATATCTGGTGTGTTAATGAGGTAGTGATTTTCTCCTGCCTGGAATCCTGCCTTGTAATGCAGAACTCTGCAGAACTTTTGACCAGCCACAGTCATGTAGGTTTCTGTGTCTGTCTGCTTTCTGCCATTTGGGTCCATTCTTCAATTCTTTTGTGAATGAGACTAAGAACCCTTTAGGGGACCCTCTTTCCCCTCATTTCAGAACAGCCTCAAACCATGGACATATGGTGTCTTACTTTAATTAAGAGACAAAATGACCTACAGTAGCATTATGTGAAGGTGCTTTGTAGACAATGATAGACTGGCACCATCCTTTGAAATACTCTGGAAAAAAAATTCATTTTGTACCCTTTTATGTTCAGAATGTAGCATTATCAGAAACCCTCAAAAAATAAAATGAAATCGAATTTTTAAAAGAATAAAGAAGAAGAAGAAGAAGAAGGAGGAGGAGGAGGAGGAGGAGGAGGAGGA
>NW_008348568.1:2389777-2393198 GCF_000622305.1 Nannospalax galili
AAGAAGAAGAAGAAGAAGAAGAAGAAGAAGAAGAAGAAGAGGCAAATGGGCTGGCCAGCACTCTGGAAACAGAGACAATAGCATCAAGAGTTCCTTGCTTAAACTTAGACCACAAGACTATCTGAGGCTACATGAGACTCTGCCTCAAGAAATAAGAACAATAACAAAGAAAAAGTGATGGTGTTTAAGCTGGGGTATGAAGGAAGAGGAGACAGGAAGATATGTCACTGCAAGGAGATGGAAGCAGTCCATGTCCAGGCTTGCTTAGGATGTATGAGAGATCAGGTGGTACAAAACTCCACAAGAGTAAATGTGGTGGCCACGTATGGTGGCTCCTGCTTATAATCTCAGCACTCAGAGTGCCCAGGAAGAATTGGTATGAGTTGGAGGCCAGTAACTTCCAAGCTAGCTACAGCATGAGATCAAGAACAACAGCAACAAAAAAATAAAATTTTAAAAAAGAGTTAAAAAAAAACAATGCTATCGTACTTATACTGTCATTCAAATTGTAATAGCTTGGGCCATTGGAAGTGTGTTGGTTTGAATGAGAAATATTGCCTATAGGATCAAATATAACACTTTTTCCCCCAGTTGATGATGCTGTTTGGAGGGGTCATGGGATCTTTAGGAGGCACAGTCTTACTGGAGGAAATATGTCACTGAGGGTGAGCTTTGAGGGTTACAGCCTCGCCTCACTTCCATCTCATTCACATTCTGTCTCTGGTGTTTGTGACTGAAGATATGAGCTCTCAGCTTCCTCCTCTGCCACAATGGACTCTTATCTCTCTGAAACCATAATCCAAAATAAACTCTCTTCTTTAAATTTCTTTGGTCATGGTGTTTTATCACAAGAACAGAAAAGTTACTCACACAGGATGCTTTCTCAACAGGGTGACTTTCTCTTTAGCATAGTCTTGCCTTTTAAATTTACATTTAAAATTTTCCTTTCTTTTCTTTTTAACATTTTCACATTTGCTGGCCTTAAAACTATTATTCAGCTGGAGAGATGACTCAGTGGGTAAAGCACGCTATGCAAGCATGAGGATCTGACCTGTGTTTGGATTTGCAGAACACATGTAAGTTGGACGCGGTAGTGCATGTCTATTACTCCAGTGGTTCTACGGCAGATGGAAGGTGAGATTGAGTGAATCCCTAGACATGCATGGGGAACTAGTCTGATGTACTCAGAGTACCAGCGAACAAGAAACCAATTCTAAAACAAAGTAGAAGACAAGAGCCAGTACCTGGGTCTGTCCACTGACCTTCACATGTCTCCACTCACATATATGAACATGCACACAAACAGCCACCACATACAAAGGTTAGATTAAACATATTCTCCAGATTCATCTTGTTTTTATGACTCTCATTCCTGGAATCAGATATTTACTAAGGAGTCCTGACTCCCTTTACTGCATAATAGGATAGTCTACCACTGTCTGGGTACAGTTGTGCTCATAGCTCCTGGGAAACACTGATGTTAGGTTATCTTTATATCAATAAAGCTGGGAAATGTATGTGTACAAAGCCACCTACATCTATTCTCTATCTAGTAGAGGGGAGAGATATATCAATGATTTATAAATGATAGATTGACAGATACATGCCAAATATCTCCAGATGGTAGAAAATGTAGCTGTGAGTTTGTATTGCTATCTCAAACAGCACCACAGGGTTCACTGTAGCCTGCTCTAATTTCTTGTCCTCTTACTTACTCCTAATTTTTTTTTCTGACAATGAAGAATCTGGATCCTGTTATCTGTGATTTCTTCTTATATTTAGCTCCAGTGCAGCATATTCAGAATTGCTAAACTGTAACACAGTAAAAAATAAATCTTAAACTAGAATATAGTATTAGCGTACACCCTTTATCTCTAACTTTGAAAAATCAATTTCCCATAGATGCTTGGATCAGCTATTTTTTTCTCTCTCATTTTGTCAGCGAAACAATAAAATGCATATGTAATAAAGTGAAATTCATTTGGTGTATATTTGATCCTGGGATCCCCTGGCATTGCAGAAGTTTTATTAATTTCCGTATAGTTAAGTTTTCTCTTTGTTGTTTTTGTTCAAAGGATTTTCACAAGTGCATAGACTCATGTATCTTCTATTACAATAGTCTAAGTCATAGTCCTGTTGTCCTAAAGTTCATTGGTAGGACACTTTGTAGTCAAACTCTCAGTCAACACATATGAACTACTGATCTCATTTTTCATTTAGAGTTGTGCCTTTCCCAAAATACTGTAGAAATAGAATTGTGAAATATATAGGGGCTTCATTTGACTTCCATTTCACAGCATGTAAACTTGAAGATTTAGCCAAGACTTTGCCTGAGTCAATGGTTCTTTCCTTTTAGTTACTAAACTGCGTTTTATTATCTGGATATACTAGAATTTTTTATATTAAATACATTGTCCTCTTTAAAAACATTGTGCTGCTCCAACCCGCAGGCCTCTCTCCGGGGTAAGTCCATTGCACCCTCCGAGCCTTCACTCCCCCAGCCTCATTCATCCTCCCATCTCTCCCCATGGTCTTTCCTCCTAGTTTGGGTCGTGTCCCATTCCTTGTCTTGGGGCCCCAGACACCTGGGGAACCACTACTGCTTCTTGATCCTTTTCATCCAGACCAACTTAGTGCCTTCTCTGGTCCCCAGGAGCACTGCTTCTGGGCCTGGCCCTGTCCTCCCCTTCCTCTGCTTACCTGGGCCTGCAGGACCAACAGGCCTCTCTCCAGGGTAAGTTCATCACCCCATGGGCCACCTCCTTATTCACCCTCCCATCTCCTCCACTGGTCTCTCCTCCTTATTTGGGTCCTGTCCCCTTCCTTGTCTTGGGGCCCCAATCACCTGGGGAAACAATATTGTTTCCTGATCCTTTTCATCCAGACCAACTCAGTGCCTTCTTGGGTCCCCAAGAGCACTGCTTCAGGGCCTGGCCTCGCCCTCACCTCCCTCTGCTTCCCTGGGCCTGCACCACCCACCAGCCTCTTTCCAGGATTCAGGGGCTGACCTTTCCTCTTCCTGATCCTCTGCATCCAGACCAACCCAGGTCCTCAGTGCAGTCCCCAGGAGTCCTTGGGGCCACTACCTGCCCCCATCTGCCTTTGCATCTCTGGGTGGCACTGCCACCAGCTGCCCTAGACCAGCATTTTTCATGGGCCTGGCTCCCAGGCCAGTCCACCTGCCAAATTCCTGAGGACAAAATCTTTCCTGGAGGGATCCAGACCTTAGGAGAAAGCCTGAGAGCATCTGATCCTCATTTGACTTGGGCCTCTGTGGGAACGCCTGAACAAAAGCAATCTGGCAACTCCAATATAAAATCAAAAGAGAGAAATGGAAGCTTAGAGGAACCAGCTTTTCATGCCCAAAAAGTAAACCACAAAGACAGATAAAGTTTACAAAAAGAAGTATACCTAAACTTGA
>NW_008348568.1:2393439-2394142 GCF_000622305.1 Nannospalax galili
AATAGGATGAATGAAATGGAAAACAGTGTCAAGACTGGAAGATAAAGTGGATGAACTAGATCACTCAAGCGAGGATTACAAAAAATTTAAGAAATCACAAGAATGGAATATGCAGGAATTGTGTGACACCATAAAAAGACCAAACTTATGAATTATAGGCATACAGGAAGGAGAAGAATCCCAAGATAATGGCATGGACAAGATCTGAAACAGATTCATGGAAGAAAATTTCCCAAAATTAAAGAAAGACATGCCCATACAAATACAAGAACCATATGGAACACCAAACAGACAGGTCCAGAAAAGAAACTCTCCACGGCACATCGTAGTAAAAACACTAAACGTACAAAACAAAAAGACAATACTAAACGTTGCAAAAGAGAAACAAGTCACATATAAAGGAAAACCCATTAGGATTACAGCTGGCTTTTCGGTGCAAACTATGAAAGCCAGAAGAGCCTGGACCAAAGTATTCCCAGTTTTAAATGACCACAGATGCCAACCCAGATTACTATACCAAGCCAAAATATCTATTAAAGTTGATGGGGAAAGAAAAATCTTCCATGATATAAATAGGCTGAGGGAATTCATGTTCAAAAAACCAGCCAATCAGAGAGTTCTGGAAACAATATAAAGAGCTGAAGAAAGGAATGACTATACCCAAGGGGTTGTGGAAAGAAATTCAATGAAGGTATAACTGTGG
>NW_008348568.1:2395019-2396092 GCF_000622305.1 Nannospalax galili
CAATACAACAACAACGAAAAAAACTCTGGGACACACTAAAAGCTGTCCTTAGAGGGAAGTTTATAGCTCTAAGTGCCTGCATGAAAAAATCGGAAAGAACACAAATAAATGACTTAACATTGCAACTCAACACACTTGAAAAGCAACAGCAAATGAAACCCAAACCCAGCAGACAAAAAGAAATAACAAAAATCAGGGCAGAAATTAATGAAATTGAAACAAAGAAAACAATACAAAGAATCAACAATTCCAAGAGATGGTTCTTTGAAAAGAAAAACAAGATTGACAGACCCCAGCTCAGTTAACCAAAAGAAAGAGCACCTCCAAATCAATAAAATCAGAGATGAAAGGGGAAACATCACAACAGACACCAGAAAGATACAGAGCATTATAAGGGAATACTTTAAAAACCTATATGCTACAAAATTTGAAAACCTGCAAGAAATGGACTGATATCTAAAGGCATAGCAACCACCAAAACTAAACCAAGAAGAGATTAACAGCTTAAACAGACCCATAACACAAAAAGAAATTGAAACAGTAATACTAATCCTCCTGACTAAGAAAGCCCAGGACCAGATGGATTTACAGCAGAATTCTATCAGACATTTTAAAAATATCTGCATCCAATACTACTTACTTTATTCAAAAACATAGAAATGGAGGGAGAACTTTCAAATTCCTTCTATGAAGCCAGGATCACTCCGATACCAAAGCCAGGTAAAGATACAACCAAAAAAGAAAACTATAGACCCATATCCTTAATGAACATAGATGCAAAAATTCTCAACAAGATACTTGCAAACCACATACAGACACACATCAAAATGATTATCCACAATGATCAAGTCTGCTTTATCCCAGAGATGCAGGGATGGTTCAATATACGTAGGTCAATAAATGTCATAAGTCATATAAATGTGCTCAAAGACAAGAACCACATGGTCATTTTAATAGATACAGGGAAGGCCTTTGACAAAATTGAACATGCATTTATGTTCAAAGTCCTAGAGGGAACTGGACTGGAGAGAACATACCTCAACATAATTAAAGCCATATATAACAAACGAACA
>NW_008348568.1:2396491-2398224 GCF_000622305.1 Nannospalax galili
TAAAAAGCTCTACAACGAAAATTTTAAATCTTTAAAGAAAGAAATTGAGGAAGACATTAGAAGATGGTAGGAACTCCCATGCTCATGGATTGGAAGAATTAATATTGTGAAAATGACCATCCTACCAAAAGCCATTTATAGATTCAATGCAATGTCAAACAAAATCCCCATGACATTTTTCACAGAATTGTAAAAAATTATCCTAAGATTCTTATGTAAACACAAAAGACCTCAGATAGCCAAAACAACCCCGAGGACTAAGAGCAATGCCGGGGGGATTACTATACCAGATTTTAAGCTGTATTACAGAGCTAGAGTAATAAAAACAAGATGATACTGGCACAAAATAGACCCAAAGATCAATGGAACAAAATTGAAAACCCAAATATGCATAAATGCAATTTCAGCCACCTGATATTTGACAAAGGAATATTCGCTGGAGGAAAGACAGCATATTCAGCTAATGGTGTTGGCAAAACTGGATCTCCACTTGTAGAAGAATGAAACTAAACCCCTATCTTTCACCTTGAACAAAAGTCAATTCCAAATGGCTCAAAGACCTCAATGTAAAGCCTGAAACTCTAAAACTCTTAGAAGAAAATGTTGGAACAAACCTACAAGATATAGGTGTAGGAAAGGACTTTCTAAACCGGACACCAATAGCCCAGGAAACAAGGGCAAGGATTAGCATATGCGACCTCATCAAACTAAAAAGCTTCTGTACATTAAAGGAGACAACCAAGGAAACAAACAGAAAACCCACAGAATGGGAGAAAATCCAGAATGGGAGAAAATCTTCACCAGCGACACATCTGATAGAGGTTTAACATCCAGAATATATAAAGAACTCAAAAAACAAATAATCAAGAAAGCAAGTAACCCAGTTAAAAGATGGGCTACGGAGCTGAACAGAGAGTTCTCAAAAGAAGAAGTAAAGATGGCTATGAAACACCTTAAAAGATGTTCAACATCACTAATAATTAGGGAAATGCAAATTAAAACCACTTTAAGATTTTATCTTACCACAGTCAGACTGTCTAAGATCAAGAGAAGAAATGATACCCAATGTTGGAGAGGATGTTGGAAAAGGGGAACACTCATCCACTGCTGGTGGGGCTGCAAACTTGTTCAACCCCTATGGAAAGCAGTGTGGAGAACTCTTTAAGAACTACAAATGAACCTACCATTTGACCCAGTTATACTGCTCCTTGGCATATACCCAAATAACTCATTCTTTTGCAGAGACACTTGTACATCCATGTTTGTTGCTGCTCTTTTCACAGTAGCTAAGAGATGGAAGAAACCTAGGTGTCCCTCAATTGACAAGTGGATAATGAAAATGTGGTTCATTCATATGATGCAGTTTTACTCAGCAGTAAAGAAAGTTGAAATCATGAAATTTGCAGGTTAATGGATGGAAGTAGAAACTTTTATACTAAGTGAAGTAAAACAGACTCAGAAAAAAATTGACATATTCTCCCTCATATGTGGATCTCTAGAACCAGACTCTGATAAATGAGTATGTAACCAGACATAACTACAGGAACCAGGATAATGGAAAGGGAACAGGGAGGTAAAGGAAAAGAAAGAACCTGAAGAGAAGAACAGTAGGAAACAGGCCTTAATAATTGAGATTTGGATAAAAATTGGGTTAGTTTAAGGGATGGGGGAGGGAAGGATAAAAAAGGAACCTAGGGGATAAAGGGAAAGAAGGAGCTCAAGAGAGGTGGGAC
>NW_008348568.1:2398837-2399392 GCF_000622305.1 Nannospalax galili
TGCCTCCATCTCTGAGATAGCCCCTGGAAAATCATCATTTTCTTGTGCCTCTTCTCCTCCAGCATATTTTCAACTACATCAACTCCTTTAAAATTGATTGTTGTGGAAAGATTGTAAGAGCCAGGGAGGAGGTACAAGACCATATGGAAACAGAGTCCCACAAGCTCCTGGGAACCTGCTCATATGATTATATGGCAATGGTGTCAGACTACACAAACCACATGCAAACTCAGGTAGACAAAATCCCTGCATAGAACTGGGAAAATGAACAGCAGACCCCAGTCTTATCTAAAGGAATATTGACAACTGATTGCTGCTAGATGAAGAACAGCTGACCCTCCTAAAACAAAGACCTCTAGATAGGCTGACTAGATTCACCAGAAGGACAAGTAGTGTGGAAGGGCTGGGGGTGTCGACAACACAGCACACAAAAGCAGGGATATCAAGTATAAGGGCTCTAGTGGGTGGAGGGAGACTATGGGAGGCTGCTACCTGGGAAGTGGGTGTGTAGTTTAATGAGATGGTTTGGGATGTTCTGTGTGATACACACACACA
>NW_008348568.1:2399676-2399941 GCF_000622305.1 Nannospalax galili
ATCTACTTGTGGAAGAGATGTACTGTTGCTCTGGAGTGTGTTACCGAATATGTTAAAGCTGTAGTGAAAAGCTTCTAATCATGTAGTTATTAAAAATAAAAAAAGTATAGTGATTAAAAAAACAATAATTCTTCAAAGCATAAAAATTTGCTCCTTAATAATTAGTAGATGTGAAAAACGTTACCATTTAAATCTACCTGATGACTTCATATCCATGCTCAGATGCCAAGGAGCTCAGAAAGTAACCGACTGTGACTAGTAATAA
>NW_008348568.1:2399968-2404201 GCF_000622305.1 Nannospalax galili
GATTAGAGATGCATGTGCCAACATCTCAGTGTTAGTAGCAAAAACAATGAGTCTTTCTGCAACGAACGATATATTCTAAAATGAAATGGAGATCTTTTCTAAAGGTTAAAAACTCATTCAATTTTATTTCTTACAGGGCTTATACTGAGTACAATATTGTATAACTGTAATAACTCAACAGTAAACCTAAAAATGTACAATCAATTTTGTAAGAGATGCATCCTAGCTCAGAAAATTGTTATTGAATATGTCAATGTTGATTTAATGAAATGCTTCTTCTAAGTATGTGGTTATTAAATAAATAATTTTAAAAAACTATTGTGTTTTTCTATTTGTTGTTGATAAAAATAAAATGAATATTAACCATTATGCACATCACTGCATAAGCATAAATTTTCAGTTCATTTGATCAAATTTTTGGAGTGGGACTCATAAGTAGATGTTTATTTACTAAGACATTAACAAACTTCTGAAATGACTCTACAATTTTATAATTCATCCCTATTAATAAGTTATAACATTGTGCTGCTCATCAGTGTTTCATATTATCAGTCCCCTCTCCCTTCTATTTTAACATGGTCATGGCCATTATAAGCTTAACTCACATTCTTGATTGACTTATGAAGTCATCTTTTCGTTTATTTGTAAATAGACTGTTTAGAGAAATATTTATTCATTTTTTTACCCATTTTTAATGCTGTTGTTGAATTTGAAGAGTATGGTCATGTTATAGGCATCTCATTATATGATTTGAAAATAAGTTCTGCTAGTCTATGCCTTGTCTTTTCATTCTCTTAATAGTCTCTGTTATAAATATTTTAGTTTTTTGGAAATTCAAGTTATCTTTTTATTTATAACATGCATTTAGGGTTTTATCTAAAAATTATTGCCTGGCCAAAGGTCACATAAATGTTTTTTCCTATGTTTTAACATCTGTGTCATACTCGAGTCAGTTCTGTGATTGCTTTGTTTCTTGAAAAAAAAAATCTGCTTTTCTTTGTCTTGTAGTTTTGTTGAAAACAGAAACTCTTATGATGCCAAAGGCAAATAAAAATAAATTTATGCTTGGAAATTGGTAACATTCCTTTCTTCCTTCCTTTGGCTAAGCATTATTAGAAGGATACTAAATCGGCCTAGATAGAATCTGAGGTGGATTTTTATTTTGATGTTGCTGTGGTTATACTCAGCCCACCATGGGGTTCAAATTCCTTAGCATTGTGTGTTCTCTATGGGAGCTGGATCACCACAGAAATGTTCTTAGTGTTACTCCACCTTCAGCTTCAGACTCTTCCTGTCCATCTGCACCTCAATGTATAAGATCTTTCACATGCTCTTGACCTCCCCATTGCAAGCAGGTGTGTGTGTGTGTGTGTGTGTGTGTGTGTGTGTGTGTGTGTTTACACAGGAGGGAAGGCTCAAAGGAGTGGTTTTTACTGAATTTAGTCTTATTCACAGGCAACATTCTGGTCTTGGACTTCAGACGTGATTATTCTCTTTATCTGTTACATGGGGAAACAATGGCGATCCTACCCCTCACTCAAAGTACAGAGTCTTTAAAGTTCTAACTGCAAGAAATAATCCTCCCTCATCCCAAGGTCTTCCTAGTCATTTCTCCATTAGGTCTTGACCTATGACCCAAAATAGTGCAGTTTGAATCCATTCCTCATGTGCTTTAAGTTTTTAATCCATAGAAGAAATAGAGAAAGAAGATTCTGCAGGGTCATGTCCCTTTTCTTCAGCATCTGTTGCTCTGTCTTCCAAGTCTATACTACAAGAGTTACCTAACTCACATTTCACCCTAAACTTTCCCTCAACTTTAGATGGACCTGATGGAGGGGTTGTCAGAGAGCCTAAGAATGGATGTGAGCACTCTTTGCTTCACTGTCTCCCAGGGACAAGATCCACATGCTGGATTACACTCAGTAATTAGGTTCCATTTTGTGCCTTCTCTCTGGTTTGCATGGCATCTGGTGTCTACTGCAAGAACCTGCATCTGTTCTCTTCTGGAATCGCCTGCCTTTGCTGAGATGTAGTAGTGTTTGTCTTACAATTTCATCTTTTTGATAGAGTCAAGAAAAGTTGTGACTTTACAAATTATTCAGTGTTTTTGGTTGTAAAAGTGAGAAATACACTCTCCAACTTTCTACATTTAAAAAAGAAACTGGATATCTTCTATTTTATTTTGAGAAAAATGGCCATTAAAAGTTTTTGAGCTGGAGCGAGAAGATTATATTTAATTTTTTAGAAAAAAAAAAACCTGATTGCATCCTGCAGAGTGGGTTAGGGAGATCCCAAGTTTGAGGGCATATTAGGAGGCTTTGAAAAATAATTTGGACAAATGATGAGCCAGTTGCAAACACAGCATGGGCTAGGGCAAAAGGATGAAGATATTTTGAGAAACTTCAGATTCAGCAGGACTTCCTGACAGATTGCAGGGGTGGGTACATGTATGCATATTCATGTACTTAGTTGCTCAAGCGTGGTGTAAAAAAGAAGGAAGATTCAAAATTTGTGCCTATGTTTCTAGAGAACAAGGGGAACAATAGCAAAGGAGTCAAGACAATTCTAAAACTTTAAGTTAAACAGGGTGTAGGCAGTTTGTGGAAAAGATTGACAGCAAGACAGGGGACTTCAATATTAATTACAGACAACGCAGTGAAAAAAGAACGGAAAGAAAGAAAAAAGAAGAGAATGGAAGAGAGGAGGGGAAAGGGATGAGAGAGAGAGAGAGAGAGAGAAAGAGAGAGATGGATTAGATAGAGAGAGAGGTAGAATAGGTGAGAGAGAGACCTAGAATTTCAATTTGGAATTGCCTCTGTTGAATAAGACTGATTTCCTTTTTCATCATTCCAGCAAGGGTAGAGGTTTTGTCTATTGAAAATTCTATGGGAATAACTTATGTGAACTGAAATGCTCCCATCAATGTGAGCAGACTGCCTACTGTTCTTTCTGACTGAGAAGCTGAGGGGCTGTCAAAGCCTTCCTTATCAGTGGAATTTCCAAATACTCTGTGCTAATTACATGGGATGATTAGTAGAAAATTCAATTTGGTATACTATGCCTGAATCCAATTAATAAAGCTAATATATCGCTCTCAGATTTGGGGACAATTAGGAGACATTCATAGTGCAAAAGCTTTTAAGATTGCCTGTTAGGAGAGATGAGAAACGTTTAATGCTCAGCTCCCTACCATAGATTTTGTCTTGTTGTATTGTTCTTTTCACTTAATTCTAGGAATACTTTTATTTCTTTCTTAATTTCTCTTTTGAACAATTCATCATTCAGGAGTGTGTTGTTTAATCTCCATGTGTTCATGTGGTGATTAGGGCTTCTTCTGGTGTTGATTGCAAACCTTATTGCATTGTGGTCTAATAGAATGCATGGAATTATTTTAATCTTTTTGTATTTCTTGAGGTTTGTTTTGTGCCCCAGTATATGGTCCATTTTGGAGAAGGTTCCATGGAGTACTGAGTAGAAAGTATATCCTTTGGTGCTTGGGTGGAATACTTGGTAGTTGTCTGTTAAGTCCATTTTATATATGGTATTGTTTAATTCAGATGTCTCTCTGTTATCTCTCTGCCCTGTTGACCTATCTAGTGGAGACAGTAGGGTATTGAAGTCCCCTACTATTAATGAGTTGAGGTTAATCTGGGTCTTAAAGTCCTGTAGTATTGTTTTTATGAAGTTGGGTGCACCAGAGTTTGCTGAATATATGTTCATGATTGTAATATCTTCTTGATTGATTGTTCCTTTGATCAAAATGAAATAGCGCTCTTTGTTTTTTCTGGTTAGTTTCAGTTTAAAGTCTATTTTGTCAGATATTAGGATTGCTACGCCTGCTTTTTTCTTAGTGCCATTTGCTTGGTATATTTTGTTCCATCCTTTCACTTTGAGATAGTGTCTGTCCTTGAAAGTGAGATGAGTTTCTTGCAGACAACAAAAAGATGGTTTTTGTTTCTTAATCCGTTCATATAGTCTGTGTCTTTTGATTGGGGAGTTCAATCCATTAATGTTTAAAGTTATTAATGAAAGATGAGTATTGAATCCTGTCTTTTTTTTTGTTTACATTCTTGCTATAGCTGTACTTTTACACTGTTATACCCTCATTGGAATACTTTCTGCAACCCCTTGGGTATAGTCATTCCTTTCTTCAGCTCTTTGTATTGCTCCCAGAACTCTCTGAAGGGCTGGTTTTGTGGACAAGAATTCCTTCAGCCTATTTATGTCATGGAA
>NW_008348568.1:2404891-2426723 GCF_000622305.1 Nannospalax galili
TGTCTTTGTGGTTTACTGTTTGGTCATGAAAAGCTGGTTTGTCTAAGCTCCGGTTCTCTCTTTTGATTTTGTATTGGAGTGGCCTGATTGCTTTTGTCTTCAGGAGTTCCCACAGAGGCCCAATTTCAATGAGGGTCAGATATTTTTAGGCTTTCCCCCCATTTCTGGATCCCTCCAGGAACGATTTTGCCCTCAGGGATTTGGGGGTTGGACTGGTCTGGGAGCCTGGCCCAGGAAAGGTGCTGGTCTAGGGCAGCTGGTGGCCGTGCCACCCAGCTATGCAAAGGCAGATGGGGTGGGAAGAGGCCCCAAAGACTCCTGGGGACTGCACTGAGGAGCTGGGTTGGTCTGGATGCAAAGGATCAGGAAAAGGATAGGTCAGCCCCATGTCCCAGTAAGAGACTGGTGGGTGGTGCAGGCCCAGGGAAGCAGAGGGAGGTGAGGGCAGGAGGTGCCACCCAACTATGCAAAGGCAGATGGAGTGGGAAGAGGCACCTAAGACTCCTGGGGACTGCACTGAGGAGCTGGGTTGGTCTGGATGCAAAGGATCAGGAAAAGGATAGGTCAGCCCCATGTCCCAGTAAGAGACTGGTGGGTGGTGCAGGCCCAGGGAAGCAGAGGGAGGTGAGGGCAGGGCCCGGCCCAGTAGCAGTGCTCCTGGGGACCGAGAAGGCACTAATTTGATCTTGATGAAAAGGATCAAGGAGCAGTATTTGTTCCCCAGGTGCCTGAGGCCCCAAGACAAGGAGTGGGGCAGGACCCAAACTAGGAGGAGAGACCAGTGGGGGAGATGGGAGGGTAAATGAGGTTGTGGGAGTCAAGGCGGGGAGTCAGTTCCTTAAGGTCCAGGGAAGCAGAGGGAGGTGAGGGTAGGGCCAGGCCCAGAAGCAGTGCTCCTGGGGCCCAGAGAAGGCACTATGTTGGTCTGGATGAAAAGGATCAGGAAGAAGTATTAGTTCCCCAGGTGTCTGGGGCCCCAAGACAAGGAATGGGGCAGGACCCAATCTAGGAGGAGAAAACAGAGATGGGAGGGTGAATGAGGCTGGGGGATTCAAGGTGTGGAGGGCGCAATGGACTTATCCCAGAGAGAGGCCTGCGGGTGTGGTCTATTTACATCATTTTATAAGAGACTTTTACTATTAGCATTAGTATTGTGATCACTCCTTAATATCCTTCTGTGCTGAAAATATTGCCACATATGCTCTAGTTTAAAACATAAAATATGCCATATTAGAGTACTAGGGTTCAAAAGTTCAAAAGAAAATTTACTAAACTAAGAAAAAAGGGCCAGAAACATTGGGCTCCTTCCAGAATGTACTTCTCTAGTTTCCCATCCCCTCCTGCTGTCTGTACTTGCTGGCTTGTGGCTCCTTCTCCATAGTATGCACTAGCAGTGCACCCGTATGTGACTGCCACTACCTCTCTTGTGCCCTCTTTATTTTGTAAGTGTCCTTGTGAAGACATTGCATGCAGTATAATAATTTCCAATGCCATCTTGTCACATAACATTTTTAAAGGATCCAAAATTACAGCATGACCATCTTTGGGAAACAATTTTTCTATCTACCACAATCACCTCTCTATCAATAATCTGTTACTATAAGATATGTGGCCAAACTCATCGTCAGTGTGGGAAGGCACCACCAAACAGTGTAAATATATAGATACCTGAGAAACTGGGTTCATTTATGAAAGTAGAAAGGAGGGTACTGGGGAGAGGAAGGGGACCACCAAGAGGATCAGGGTGTTGGAGAGGGACATAGAGGAGGTATAGTAGCAAAAACAATGTATAAAAATGCCAAAAGGCAACCCATTACTTTACAAGCTAATTTAAACACTAATAAATTAAAGTTCTTAGAACAGACACATTTTTCAAAAAGTCAGGGTTTAACTTGATGTTTCTCATGACAGTTTCTCTGGGTTAGGAATTCGCATGACTTAACTGGACCTTCTAATCCAGGGTCCCCCATAAATCACACCCAAGGAGTCCATGAGAACTACAGTCATTCCATCCAAGGTGTCCATGAGAATGACAGTGATTCTATCCAGGGTGTCAATGAGAACTACAGTCATTTCATCCAGGGTGTCCATGAGAATTACAGTCATTCCACACAAGGTGTCCATGAGAACTACAGTCATTCCACATCTTGGGAGAAGAGGGAGAGAGTGAGGATTTACTTTCAGGTTCACTTCTCTAGTTGTAGGCAGAACACAGTCCCCATGACCCACTGATCAAAGACTTCTGTTATGGTTTCAATATGGAGGGTCCCCATAAAAGGCTCATGTGCTAAAGACTTGCATATCGGTTGGTGGGAATTGAGGAAGTGAATGGAATATGAGGATTCTGACCTAATCAATCAACAGATTAATTCATTGATGAACTGATGACTGGACAGACTTTTGGGAGGTGGTAGAAACTGCAGAATGTGGGCACTAGCTAGAAGAGGTGGGTACCTGGAGATGTTATTTGGAAACATATATATTTTCTTGTGGTGGGGATCAAATGTAGAGTTTTGTACCTGCTAGGCAAAGCTCTCCCACTAGTCCGCATCCAGCCTTGAAGAACATTTATTGTCCTTGGCTTCCCAGCTTCTTCTCAGCTATGTTTCCTCCTGGTTTCTTTGAGGTGAGTAGCCTCAGCCTCACATTCCTGATGCCATGATACTCTGCCTTTCCTTAGGCCCAAAGCAACAAATGCAGCTGATCTTGTACTCAAACCTGTGAAAACATTTGTCAGACTAAATCCATCCTTCTTTTCCCATCATTTATGTCTGGTAACAGAGATGAACAGTTAACACAGTGAACTTACACATGGGTCTTTTCCCAGGGCAACTCTCTACATGGAATCTGGCATTATCAGAGTGTCAGAGAGAGCACTGATGAAGAACAAGTGTGTTTATATGTTTGCTGTGTGTGTGTGTGTGTGAGAGAGAGAGAGAGAGAGAGAGAGAGAGAGAGAGAGAGAGGGAGAGAGAGAGGGAGACTAATTTGTAACAAACCCTTAGAGGTAATATTAGTTCATCTTTTCCCTATCTTATTCATTAGAAGAAAATCACCAGAGTCATCTCACATTGAAGAGTATGAAAACTAGAAGGAAAAAAATCATTGGAAGCCATCTTAGAAATCTCCCTTCAACAACCTTTTTTTTTTTTTTTTAACAGTACCTGTTCACTCTCCTCTCTTCCCTTGGTGACTTTTGAGCCTCAAATACTTTTTCCATGCATTATATCTGAAAATTAAAGGTAAAGCCTAGGCCCTGTATCAGGACTCCCCCCACACCCCTATCTCTCTCTGTCTTTCCTTCCCTCCCCCCCTCCTTTCCCCCCTGCCTCCCTCTTTCTTCCTCCCTCTCTCTGGTTTTACTGTACAGCCATTCTCAGAACCACAGCTCTGAGTGTATGTCACTACAATAGTAATTTACTTACGGTGAACCATGACTAAGTCATTAGCCATTCAAAGGCTCTTCAAGACATTTTTTTATCATTTGCAGTAGAAAATGTAAGTGCTATACTGCTTAAAACCCCTCTTTGGCTAAACCCTTCCTCTCTGGCTTTGCCTAAGCCATTTCCCCCTCATCGTGTATATACCTTCAACTCCTCTCCTTCCCAAGCACTGGGCTGCATGACTCTTCTGTGATTTTGTTAGTTTTTTCCTTCTGCCCACCTAGTCCAAGCAACCCCAAGACAAAAGTTCTTGTACAATGTGTGTAGAACACATTTTGAGAAGACTTTGACCTGCCAGTAACCATACACAGAACAGTATGAGCAAACAAGGAATGTTGTCTTTAACCAAAGTGTCTGTTTACTGGCTTGTATATCATCCTTACACTTATCTTGAAGATCATCTTCAACTCAATTTTTATAGACAATTTTCTTTTCTCTAAAATTGAACATGTATGCTTATACTTCTAAATATTATTACTGTCTACATATATTTGCTGCATAGGATAGTATGTACACAGTAACATCATCATGTAATAAACAGATTAATTTTTTTTCAGACACAGGTCTGGCTATGAACACACCCAAAATTACCTCAAATTCCTAATTCTCGTGCCTCAGACCTCCAAGTGCTGGGATTGCAGGCATGCTCCATCACGCCAGTCTTATGGTAAGCAGTTTGGTAAACCTGTCTGGATTTTCTGTCTATGCATGGATCTGGGATAATGCCAGCATTTTTGCTTCAAATGCATTATTGCTATGAAATTATGGATTGTGTTCCGTGGAGTATGTGTGAAGATGTTTCCTTGAGGTAGATACCTAGGAATGGATTTGAGAGTTCATCTGCTGTGTGATGAGCAATTTATCACATATCACCAAAGGGCTTTCCAGTATATTTATACTGATATGCATGCCTGCTCCAGTATATGAATGCTCCTGCAGCTGACTTCATGTTGTAGACTTTAAATTTCTGCAAATTAATAAATTTTCAGAGCAGAACATCTTTTCACTTGTTTCTTCATCATTCAAATTCCCTCTTCCCCAAATGACATCGGATCTTAATTATGTTCTTTTTTAAAATTTGTAGGAGACTTAATGTATTTTGAACCCTAATAAAACATTTTGTAGTTCACATTTTATCTTGTTTATTTTGTGTTTTGATCAGCAGATGCTAATATTTTTAAGTTGTCAGTTTGAATTTTCTGTCAAAATTATGACCTAATTTTCATGTGTTTTTTTTTTTGAAGGAAGTCTTCCCTATTCATGGTCAGAAAATGCTCATGGTATCTTCTGAAAATATAATGCTTTAAAATTGTATGTAATTATTTCTTGATACAGGGCTGCATGTAGCCCAGACTGTCCTCAATATCACTATGTAACTGAGGTTGGCCTTGAACTCCTGGTTTTCCTTCCTCCACCTCCCACCGAGTGCTGGCATGGCAGGTATGTGTTACCATATGGGGCTCTGACTCAATTCTCTATGTGGAATTAAATCTTACGTTTGAGGTAAATATTAAACTTCATCACTTCTATTAAATGTAACCAGCTTTTATAATATTCAGTTTATTAATATAGGTGTCAAGAAAAATACAATATACCTGGGAATAAATTTAACAGAATATCTAAAATATTTTTAAGGAAAAATTAATGTATTTTTCTTGACACCTTTGTAAATATTTTCTGTTTATTATTTTCTAACTGGCACTATTGTATAGAATTACCATTGGTTTTATAATTGATTTTGTATCTGACAAAGTTGCTTAATTATCTTATAAGTGTAATAAATTTTGTACATTTCTTTTACATTTTCTATAGAGACACTTTTACAAGAATTATGATAGGTTTATTTCTTCCATTTCAATCCTTATAATTTATAAATCACCCTGACTTTACTGTACTGGTCAGGGTTTCCAGGAAAAATGTTAAATACAAGGAGTGATTAGAGATATTCTTGTCTAATACTCAAATTAAAGGAAATTATTTTAACTCTTCATTATGTATGACATTTTAAGTGCTTTTTTAAATACCCAATTTCAAAGGCCTATCTATCAATACATTTTAAATGAATAATTATTAAGATATATCTAATAATTTTCTATATCTAATGATAGGTTTTTATAATTTATTCTCTCTTGCAAGCTTCATATTGAATTTCTAATGTTAACCCAATTTTTATTTTTTGGAATTAGCCAATTTTAATCATGATATATTTGCTTCTTAATAGGTTTCCATATTCAGTTACCAATATTTTATTTATAATTTGCTTTTATGTTCAAGTACTATACTGGCCTATAATTTTTCCTTTACTATATTGTCTTCAGAAGGTGTTGGTAATAAGGTTATAATAAATGTACTGGAAGTATCCCTTTCTACTCCTTGGGAATAGTGTACGTTGAAAGGTTTTCATTAACATTTGGTAGATCTTTGCAAAAATATTTTAACTACCTTTCAATAACTTTAGTTTAGTGTTGAAAAATTATTCAAGCCTGTCTTTTCTTTGTAAATCAAATTTAGTACTATTTTTTTCAAGGTTTCTTCAATTGAAGTAAATATTTTGACTTTATTATCACAAGGTTGTTCAAATCTTTTGATTGTTTTCTATAACTACATCATCTTCAGTCAATCTCTATTTTGTGCCATGTTTACCCTTCTCTTTTTTCATGATCAATTTTGTTATGTTTGTTAATTCTATTAATTGTATTAGTCTACCATGCTTTCTGTAACAACGTACCACATATCTGATACCTTAAAATTACACAAATTTCTTTAATTTCAGTTCTGGAAGACAGTAGTCCACAATACATCGCATGGGGATAAACATCAAGGTGGCAGTGAGATCATGTTGTTTCTGGGACTCCAAGACAGAATTTATTTCTTCCACCTTCAAGATTAAATCATCTCTGGCATTTGGAGTATAAAATGAGGGTTTTCTAGAGACTCAGAAGCAACAGAAAAAGGGATAAAATATGTGTAATTGTATCACAATATTAATTAACACATTATACATTAATGTAACATATTTGGATTTAGGTTACATGATCATATAGACTGAGTTGCCCCATGATCCACAGTCAGTAAGTTGGAAACCTAAAGATGCTAAAGTTCTAGTTAAAGACTGAGTACAAAAGTCTGAGAGCCAAATAGTCAATGATTTAAGTTCAAGCACAAAGCCAGAAGGGTCAAAACCTAAGAACAACCAGTATATCAATTCTATTCCTGAGGCAGAAGATGCATGCCCTGCCTGGAATAGTCAGAGAAAGGAAGTTCCCACCTATGCAGGCTTTTCAGTGAGTTCAGGTCTCTGCTGGAGTAGATGAGGTCCTGCATTAAGGAGGTAATTGCCTTACTCAATCTGCTGATCCAAATGTTGATCTCATTCAAGACCAGCCTGAGAGACGTTCCCAGAATAATGTTTGAGCAAAAATTTCTGAACATTGGATGACCCAGTACAGTTGACAAATGAAATTAGCCATCATATTTAGCTTCACCACACCAGTGTCTGGTGCTCCCTTTATGACTGCATCTGCCATAAAAGCGTTCTGTAAATAATTATTGAACTAAACAGCTGCATGCGGCTAGCTTTTAAAAATATTTCCTTCTAGGGGCTGGAGAGATTTCTCAGTGGTTAAGAACACAGGCCGCTTTTTGAGAGAACCCAGTTTCTATTCCCAGCACCCACATGACTGCTAACAACTGTTCATGACTCCAGTTTCAGGGTATCCAGTCTCCTTTTCTGACCTTCATGGGCACTAGACAACATCGGTGTATTCACATCCATGCAGGCAATACACTCTTACACATAAAATAAAAATAAATAAAATATTTTTTTAAATCTTTCCTGCCAACTGTCCTCTTCCATGTAAGTAATATTTACTGCACTCCAGAAATAATGTCAACTTAATACATTAAAATTAATGGAAGGAAGGGTAAAGTTTCTACTTTATTAAGAAAACGTCAATGCAGAGGAGGGCTGGAGCTAGGTCACCCAAATTGGGCAGCTCACAATAACCTATAACTCCAGCTCAAAGGATTTGACACCTTATTTTGGCCTCGATAGAAAAACAGAGACTCACACTGACACATAAACATGAATAAAAATAAGTATAAAAAAAGAAAATAAAATGTCAAGGGGAAAAAGAAGCATTTTATTTCTAGGTTTTATTTCCCACAGCTAAACTGTATTTTTTTTTCTAGGTCAATGAATTCAGTACATGCAGCCCCTGAATTTGACATTTGACTCTTTTAAAAAAAAGTTTATTGAGCTTTTATACATTTCATACAACAGTTCTTAATCAAATTTAGACCCCCTCCCCCATCCATGTCCCCCTACTCCCCCCCCACCAGACCTCATGTATTCTGCTATACATGATAAGTCTTATCCAGGTCAGTTCCTGCTCCATTGCTCCAAGTCCTGTATCTAAAGTATGTTCTGTATACAGCAGTAGGGTCTTATTTTCCAGTTCTGGGAGAAAATCAAGAGCTCTGGGAATAGCTTGTATTATTTCGGGAGTCTCTTGGACTACTCTGACCAACACTCGAAGGGAGGTCTCTCCTGTCTGGCACTGCATTCCTTGCCACAGAGCCCTGAGGTATACATAGGAACTAATGTTCAGGTGCCATATGCACATTTCTCAGGGATGTCTGAGGCAACACCTTTCCCTCTGACTCCCCTAGCCCTCCAAGGTCCATTCATCTGTGCTCTTTTTCCCCCATCTAACCTCTCTCCTCAATCCAAGTGTCCCCATTACCCTCTCCCTTACCCCAATAACACCCACCTACCTCCAGCCATCCCCCCCCCCTCCCGAGTTCCCTCCTTTCCCACCATGAGCCCCTGCATGTCCCTCTCCTGCTCTCCCAGCCTTATACTCCCACTTTCCCCACCTCCCCCTATTAACATCTGTTTCCCTACTCTTTCTGGTTCTTTCTTTTCCTTTACCTCCGTGTTTCCTTTTCATTTTTCTGGCTCCTGGTGTTACATCAGGATATGTACTCACATATAGGGGATTGGTGCTATGATCCACAAATAAGGGAGAACATATGTTGCTTGCTTTTTTGTGCTTGTGTTACTTTACTTAGTATATAAATGTCTCTAGAGATTCAACTCTTGACAGATGTATGTGCTTTAATTCTACTGGAACAAGTTGAGTCATTAAATAGTTCAACTCTAAGGCATCTTGGAAAATACTAAGCTACAATAATGTTCATATCTTTGAAATAGAGAAAAAAGCAATTTGAAATGATACATACTTAAGAGTCAGGAAAAAAATTAGAAATCTTTTATCCAGGAACTTTTTCATATTCTTTCTCTAGGGATCCAAGCAAGAATTTTAATTTTTGCTTGAATATGTCCTGTGGCAGAGAACTCAATAGCCAAAAACTTAAAGCTCAGTATTCTCACCTGTGAGGCACAAGCTTCTGTGGTGGTGAGTTTAGTAATAAAGGAAATAGAACAGATGCTTTTATTTTAACTTAGCTACAGTCTTTTTCCCAAATTTGCATGGTCTGTTTTTCCCAGTCTTGAGCAGAGTCACCATAGCAGGAGTTTATGTGCTGTAAAAGACAACACCCTGAACCAAGGAAACATTCCTTTTTTTATTTTTAAAATTCTTTATTGAATTTTTGCAATTTTCAAACATTATACTTTGCTGTCATTTAAAATATTTTCCAATTAAAAATTCTATTCAAAGGGCCAGGCATGGTGGCGCACGCCCTTAATCCCAGCACTCGAGAGGCAGAGGCAGGAGGATCTCTGTGAGTTCAAGGCCAGCCTGGTCTATATAGTGAGTTCCAGGACAGCTGGGGATACAGGGAGACCCTGTCTCAAAAAGACAAAAAAAAAAATTCTATTCAAAAATTCAAACTTGGACTGCTCAAAAAACAAGTGGGTATTTGCACTAAACCTACATTAAAGAATCTCTCAGCTGTATTCTTCACAGAAATCAAAATTTTGATTAGAATGTACACATGAAAATCTAAAAGAATTAGAATATTAAAAAGCAGTCTGTGGGTCTAAATATGATTAAAATGTATTGTATCAAATGCACAAAATGGCAATAAAAATACATACTGGAAATAAAAAGATAAAGGCAAGTTTGGAAGATTCACAATAACCAGTTCAAACATTGCATTTCACTTCTTGACGCTTTTAAAGTTGATTTTTGTCCATGGTCAGAGATGGGGACTTCGCTTTATTCTTGTGCATGTGAATGAACTGGTTTCCCAGTACAATATTTTTTTAAAATAGTGTTCTTTCTTTACATGTTCTTGGCATCATTTGGTTGAAGATCAATAGACTGAGTATGTGGGTTTTGTGTCTGGGCTCTGTGTTCTCTTCCAGTGAGTCTTCTGCTTATTTTTGTACTGATGCCACATTGTTCTGATTGATGTCACTCCAGAGTGTTCTTAAGATCAGGTGCTGTGGTGTTTCTGATCATTCTTTTTCAAACTGTTTGACCACACACAGTCTTTTGCAGATCCATAGAAATTTTGAGATTTTGTTTGTTTCTGTAAGGGGTGTCTTGGAGTTTTGATGATTATTTCACTAAGACTTTGGTTCATTTGGTGGTGTAAACATTTCGGCAACGTTAGTTCCTATAGCCAACAAATATGCTATGTATTTTCATCCGATTGTTCCATATCTTTCCTCAGTGTCATGTGGTTTTTCCCTATGTAGGCCTTTCATCTTCTTGGTTGGATATATTGTTAGATGTTTTACATGGTTATTGTTGATTGTATTGTTAACTTGATCTGTTACTTGATTGTTTTTGAAATAGCTCATCATGGAGACATGGAAATTCTGCTTGTTTTGATGTCCTGAAATTTTATCAAGTTTCCTTAATAGTCCCATTACAAAGTTGCTTTAGAAGACTAGCATTTTCTATACAGGAAAATAAATAACATGATTGACTGTTGATCAGAAGGTATAAACTTATGATTGGAATAGTTTAAGGTCTGTCTTACTTGCCAATGCAAATTGTATTGTGTGCAACACATTATTTTGAAATAAATATACATTCTAGAATGACTAAATAGAGCTAATTAACAAAAATATTTCTCTATTTGAATCACAACCAACATTAGATAGTGATATCTATCACTGAAATTAATTGACCTGCACTAAAACCTTAATAGTACCTAATTATAGTCACAGACGTTTTGAATTCTGGAGTGTTTCAAATCCAGAATTAGGAAATTCTGAAATACAGTTTAGCTTTCATAATTCAAAGTATATTGAGTAACATTTGAATGTCTCCAAATATACACATTCTTGGTGAGAATATTCTAGAAGTATGGTAAAATTAGGGACTATGAACATTAATACAGTCTAGAAAATGGAAGCAACACAAGTGCCCCTCAACTAATGAGTGGATAATGAAAATGTGTTACATTTACATAGTGTAGTTCTACTCAACAGGAAAGTAAGATGAAATCATAAAATGTGCACGTAAATGAATGAACCTAGAAACTGTTATGCTAAGTGAAGTTAACAGAGACTCAGGAAAATAAATAACGTATATGCTCCCTCATTTGTGGATCTTAGCATTAAATCCTTACGTGTGAGTATATGTCCTGATGTAACTGCAGCTCTTTCTTCATTGACCGGTGGTAGTGGGGTTGGATCGTATAACATTTTCCCCTCTGTGAGTTAGAAGGATGTTGTTTATCCACAGTGGATGGTGAGTAAGAGCAGCAGGCTTTTCTCTTTGGTTTCTGTGCCACTGTTCCTTCTGGCTCCAGCAATACTCAGCCTGCAGGAGGGACAACCCTGCCACTCAGGACTTATAACATGCTTCAGTGTAACCTTAATGGTGGGTATTCTGGTGGGACCCATCAGCCTCTCAGCCAGCTTCCTAGGGAGCTAAATGGAACCTTCTGAGGGATTTGTTGACAAGCTCTGTAGGAGCCCACCAGACTGCCACTGTTCCTTCTGGCTCCAGCAATACTCAGCCTGCAGGAGGGACAGCCTTGCCACTCAGGACTTATAACATGCTTCAGTGTAACCTTAATGGTGGGTATTCTGGTGGGACCCATCAGCCTCTCAGCCAGCTTCCTAGGGAGCTAAATGGAACCTTCTGAGGGATTTGTTGACAAGCTCTGTAGGAGCCCACCAGACTTCACAATAGGTCACTCAAATGATCTAGTGTGTTCTGTGGTACCCAGTTGATTTTCAGGAGTAGGCATCCCAGGGAGTGTTTGCTGTTGAGCTTCAGTAGAATTCCCGGGAATCCTTCTCAGAGGGCACCTAGCTTTCTGCACGCTTTATAGACACCCAGTAAAGTTTTTCTGATCATTGTCATGGATCTACAAATGTCAATAAACTTCCCATAACCCAGGGGCAACAGTCATACTTTCTTCAACAAAGTCTCCATTTTCCTTTTCCCTAGTGAGGTGGGGGGGACCCCTGGACTCTCTATCTCTGCATTATAAATCAAGACTTTACATGCTTATGTTACATATCTATTTTTTAAAAATATTGTATTTATTATTGTTATTTTATGTGTATGAGTGTATTGCCTGCATGTGTGTAAGTGCAACCGTGTAGAGCAATGCCTGCGGAGGTCAGAAGAAGGCATCAGATTCCCCCAGAACTGGAGTTATAGATGGTTGTTAGCCACCATGTGTGTGCTGAGAATCAAACCTGGGTCCTCTGCAAGATCAGTCAATGCTCTTAACCACTGAGCCATCTCTCCAGCCCCAGTTACATATTTATTTATTAAGTGCCCACATTGTCATTTTATAATTATTTTCATTAGTATTTTCCTGTTTGTCTTGTAAGCATTTCCTCTGATGGAAACACACCTTCCTGGAGGAAAGATGGAGGCCCACAATGCTCAAGAGGATCAGAAAAGTACAAGATTCACAAGGCCCATACCCAAGGTTATATACACAGTAAACAATTTTAGGGGAAGAAGAGGTTCTCTTTGGCAGAGCTAGCATGGCCTCAAGTTATAGGAGCTATAGGGATGCAAATTTTAGTGTTGTTACCCATGCTTGGGTGGGCTTTTCAGTGATGTGGCATCGAGTCACTGATGTTCCGTAAATAACTCTCACCCATGCTGTTTCAAATCTCTTCAACAACCAGTTCCCCAAGCACACTGGGGTAGGTTCATTTCTTAGATCCATTGCCAGTGCTCTGTCTAGGGTAAATAGACAGTTGTTTGTATGTCCTCAGGAAAAATCGTACAACATAAAGCACTATACTCTATGACTTCCATCTCCTGACTAGATCCTGACTAATATATTCTAAGACCCAGACAGTTTTAAAAAAGACTCACATCGAATTTCAAAGTATCATTAATACACTCATACACATAAAATAGAAACAATAAATAAAAATTTAAATAATACTAATTTTCCTATGTCATCCAGAAGGGGAAAGGAATGTTTGTGGTTCTAGAGTAATTGACACCCTCAATCTACATTAGGACAATACATAGGAACACAGGTCCATGCCCTTTGATAGATGAATCTGTAAACATGCTGTGTTTTGTACATACAATGGATTAAATATTCAGCAACAATGAAGATGCATATTTTGAGAGAGGGAGAAAGGAATGCAGAGGCAGAGCACAGCAGGGTTTAGAGCAGTAAAACCACTTTGTATGCCACTAAAATGGTGGGTATATGCCATTATACAAACCCTTAGAAGTTATAAAGCATGAACTCTGAAATGCACTGAATTTTAGATAATGTATCAGCCTCGAATCTTCAGTTTTAATACATCTGGCATGCTGATGTATTACAAATAAGGAAACCTAGAATTGGCCGGAAAATATGGGAACTCCCTATATGCTCAACTTGATGTTTATGCATCCTAAAACTGCTTAAAATGTTCATTAAAAATAACATTCCAGGGGCTGGAGAGACAGCTCAGCTGGTGAACTACTTGCTACACAGCCATGAGGATGGAGTTGAGATCCCCAACATCCATGTAAAATCCAGATATGGCAGCACATGTCTGCAATCCCAGTGCTGGGGAGACAGAGTAGGGCAGATCACTGGAGTTCTCTGGCCAGTCAGTTGGTCTAGTGGAATCTGTGAGGTCCAGGTTCAGCAAGAGACTCTGTCTCAAAAATAAACAAACACACAAATGATTAATCAATTATTTAATTAATTAATTAAAATGGAGAGCATCATCAGGAAGGTACTAAGCTCCACATCCATAGGCAAATACATGCACACACATAAACAAGTACATACACATATACCATATATACACATAAAATGTAATCCCAGACCTACTTCATTTATTAACATAAATTACAGTATATAAAAGTGAATATTAGGTAAATGAACTCAGTATTATTTACATACTAATTAATGATGGGTTAAGAGTCTTATCAGTAGTAATAGAATGAATATGCAAATTAAGTATAATTTATTTTGTTACTAGTAAAAAGGAAAATCACTTGGTTTTATTAACTGGTTCATTAACATATCAGATGAACTTCAGTACCATTTATGACAAGCTGTCACAAATCAGGTAAGAAAGGGACTTTCTTAATGTGATGAAGCTATCTCCTGAAAACTGAAGGCAAACAATTATAAATAGATATTAAAGAAATGTGAAAATTGTCTTTTTACAGAAAGAATGTTTTACTTTTTAATGAATACCTTACAGAATCAACAAGCTGTAAGGTTGAAAGTAAAATTAAAATGTTCTGATCATAGAAAAACCACTACTTATTCAAGAAATAAGCAATTTAGATAGTAGAAAATAAGATTATTCAAAAAACATAAACTATGTACAAATTTACCTAATAAAATGTGAACATGTTTACTGAGACATTTTATAATCTTATTAAAGCCATAAAGTAGATCTCAGTAAATGGAAGCATTACTACATTCACTAGAATTTGACTTAACATTATAAAAAACGTCAATTCTCCTCCAAATTATTGTTTCAATTTCATTATCACTGGCTACTACATCATTCTTCCAAATTTCGCCCTGGTTGGAAAGAGACAGGAAGACATGGATCTGAGGTTCCTGCTGTCATTTTATACACCTATTAATCGTACAAAATCATGAGCTTCATTGGGACATTGTTTTTCATACATGTGTATAATGTACTTTGGATCTGAGGATTTCACAGTTTGAATTTAAAAATAAACAGAAAAACTGAGAAACAAATTGAGACCTAAAGATGATTCGTGATTTAACATGGGTGGAACTGGCACATGGTGTAGAAAACCTATACCACAGCCAGGGAAAAGTGTATTTATTATTGTTATTTTATGTGTATGAGTGTATTGCCTGCATGTGTGTAAGTGCACCCATGTCGTGCAATGCCACGGAGGTCAGAAGAGAGCTTCAGATTCCCCTGGAACTGGAGTTAAGGATGGTTCATAGCCGCCATGTGGGTGCTGGGAAATGACATGCAAGAGCAGTCAGTGCTCTTAACCCCTGAGCCATCTCTTCAGTCCAGATTGATTGACTATTCTTAGTGCCAAAAATTATATATTTTCTTTTACATTATTCTACCAAAGAATATTTTGAATAAGTAAAGATTTAAGGGTTTGGAGATTCAGCTCAATGATAGAGCACTTGCTTGGAAAGATCAAGGCCCGGGGTCCAGTCCTTAGTTCTTGGGGGGGGGGAGACATAATCATATAAAGGACCCAAAAAACTAAATAAAATAAAAACAAATAACCTGATTTCTAAAGTCAGCTATCTAGATTTTAAAATAAATCAAAATTAAGATTGACATTTAAATATACACATTATATTATGTAAGGGGGAAATAAAATTTAGCAATCCACATCTTTAAATTTTTATATGTAAAATGTATTTAATTAATATGCCCCGGATATGTAACAACAGTTATTTTAAAACATGGACTTATTAAGGCAAATTATCTCAGGAAATAATTTTACAGAGTAGGCCTGAACAAACCTCTTGGACCATTGAACTTGTTCTGAAGTGTCTCTGAGAAACATAAAAGTCTAGAATGTCACTCAAAGCTCTGTGACTGCTGGAGTTGGCTGGATGAAAATTACAGCAAAACAGAAACTGGAAACGTTTCTGCACATAACAATGAAACAGGTGTACATTTAAAGAACTTGCAAAGCTTATCATTATGCATTATTCTCAAAAATTAAGGGAAAGTAAGATAGTAAATGTAGGAATAACGAGAGAAAAGTAGAGTGCCACCAAGCACCAGGTTTATGATAGGTGCCCAAGAACTTCCTTTTAGAGAGTTGGCACAACCCCTCCCCAAATTGCGGAGCAAAGCACGGAGGATCAAGTTTCTTACAAAGAAAACTCTAAAATTCATTTAGTTATTTCAAGTATTTCAACTGAAAGTTCATATTACCATATATGAACTCCTAAGAAAAAACCTAAGCATTTTATAAGTAATTAGGCAGATGATTATGTAAAATATTACTCTTAGTAGAATATTATTGTTTGTAACTTTTTATTATCCCTGAAACACCTATTAAAATATTCTATTGGCAACACTATAAAAAGATTTATTTTTATTTATGTGTGTATAAGTGTCTCTGTAAGTGTACATCATGTTTGTGCCAGTGACCACGGAGGCCAGAAAAAGTCATCAGATCCTCTAAACTGGGGGTATAAGTGATTGTGAACTGCCCAATGTGGGTGCTAGGAACTGACCTTGGCAGAGCAGCAAGAGCTCCTAATTGTTGGGTCACCTCTACAGTTCCTAATTTCTATAGTTTTAAATAAAATTTGTTTTGATAGCATTTTTATGCTCATAGCAAAACTGAGCAGAAAGAATATAATTCCAATATTTCCCATAATCCCAGACAAATGACATCAGCATCTCACATCATAATGATACATGTTAAAG
Source organism: Nannospalax galili (assembly GCF_000622305.1). Taxonomy (NCBI): domain Eukaryota; kingdom Metazoa; phylum Chordata; class Mammalia; order Rodentia; family Spalacidae; genus Nannospalax; species Nannospalax galili. The sequence continues at coordinate 2,421,149 of NW_008348568.1, forward strand.
GAGATGAACCTATATCAATTCATTGCTCCTGGCCAAAGTCTCTAATTTATATTAGAGTTTGCTCTTGACATGAATTCCATGACCAATATGCATACCCATAATAGTATTGTTGCTCTTGAGATCTTCTGAGTCTTACTTACTTAGGCTCCCTTTGAGCCTCTAAAAACCTCTGATTATTTTTCCTACTGTTTTTAACATTTTAAAATTACACAACGTGTAGCATCCAGGGGTCTTCTTTTATCTATTAATCTGCATTTAAAATTCCACCATATCTTTTCATGTCTTTGCAGTTAATTTCTTTTTAGTGTTGAATAATGTTCCATTGTCTGGATATGTCACAATTTATTTGCCTATTCACTTTCTGAAATACATTACAGTTTCTGCCAAGTTAGAATCATTTTGAAAAAAACAGCCACTGTGAACACCTTGGTGTGTGTGTATGTAGGATTACCAGGTCACACTAAGACACCGTGTTTAGACTTATTTCAAATAGCAAAATTGCCTTGTAAAGTGTCTATACTATCTTGCATTGTCAACAACAATGAATTTCTTTGTTTATTTGGGGATTTTTGCATCTTTATGCATGTGTTGTGTGTGTGCCTGAGTGCTATATATTGCATATGTGTGTGTGTGTGCGTGTGTGTGTGTGTGTGTGTGTGTGTGTGCGTGTGTGTGTGTGCATGAAGGCTTTATGTTGCAGTCAGGTCTCTTTTCTCAAGCACTCTCCCCCTGTAGATTGAGGTAGGGTCTCTCATGGGACCCAGCGCTCACCATTTCCTCTACCCTAGCCAGCCTGCTCTCGAGATCATGTCTTTGCCTCCTGCACACTGGGATTACAGGCAGACTGCCAAACCTACCTGGTTTATATGTGAGCTCTGGGGATTTAAACTCTGGACCTCATGCTTCCATGACAAGTGTTTTAACCACTGGACAATCTCCCCACCCCAGAGAAGTTTTGCTCCACATTCTCAACAGCATTTGGTGTTCATGGTTTGGATTTTTGGCATTCTAATAGCTTTGATTTTTGTCTCATATATTTTTTGATTTGCAGACTTCCTAATGACATATTGTTGAAAATCTTTTATTATATGCTTTTTTGTCATCTGTGTATGTCTTTGTGAGATAATTGTGGTATTTTCACATTTTGCCCATTTTAAAATCATGTTCTTACTGGTTTTTGTTTCCTGTTTTGTTTTGGATATTTTTCCTTCTGGTCTTGCACTGCCTAGGTAAATCTACCAATGAGCTAAATCCCCATAGGGATGAACTATGTAGCTAAGCCAACATTATTCTTGAAGCATTATTTAGCCCAGGATTGCCTCAAGCATATGTCCCTCCTAACTCAGCCTCTGGAGTCCTAGGATAATAAACTTGCCCCATTAAACCCTTCATATTGTTCTTTTTGGTTATTGTTGATGTTCATATAGTGTTTTATAAAAATATATATTTCTTCATTTTACTCCTATTTTCAAAATATGTCAAATAATTAATGTGTACTATTATTGAAGAATGGCCCAAGTGCTGTCTGTATGCCATTTTACCCATTTTAAATGTGTATTTTTCCTTTCATATTTTCATATTTTTAAGATTAGGACACAACATTTGACTGCCAGTAAAGCAATAGACACAAAAAATGCAAATCAAGTGTTCCTAAGACTAGTGATGTCCTGGAACTGTAAATACCAGAGACAACAGCACAACCTTCTTTTAAGATGGGGGCATCACCAATAACCCTAAACAGAACAAGAATGTGATTGGATGAAGCCAAGGGTGTTGGTGCACTGCCTTTAATACCAGCATTCAGAAGGCAGAGGAAGGGGGATCTCTGTGAGATAGAGGCCAACCTGGTCTACACAGTGAGTTCTAGGTCAGCTGGGGCCACAGGGAGATCCTGTCTCGAAAAAAGAAAGAATGTGATTAGACAAAAAAGGCAGACATAGACAACTATGACTAAAAGGTTCAGAAAACCTGGATGTTATGAAATTTTAGAACGATTTCAATCAATTCAGATAACCTTTTGCTAAGACACTGAATAGTGATATTCTAGGGCAGCCTTCACCAAGACCGACATCCAGCATCGAATCATCTCAGTATATATTTACATAGTGTTGATCTTCCCCCGCTCAGTCTGAATGCCTGAACAGAATGTAAATCTCCTCTAGAGAAAGACAATGCCATTCACAATCTGTTCTTCTTTTGCTTTCAGTCTCTAGGATACAATAAAAACTTACTAGGACTGATAATAGGAAGAAGCAAATGACAGAAAATATTGGAGTGATAAGTATTGTAGTAATCAAACAAGGCTGTCAAAGCCCTGTGATAAATATGCTCAAGAAACTAGAGAAAAGATACAGATTATTCCCCAAGATACAAACGAAATATAAATTCTAGAACTAGAGAAAGTATCAACAAATGGAGAACCTGATGTGTTTTTTATAGTAGCTTTTGTTCAAATGCCCAAATTGGAAAAAACCAGGATGTCCCTCAAAAGGCAAATACAGAAACACATGGATGTAATGAAATATATCTACTGACATAGATGTACAAATGAGCTGTTGAAAAAACACATAGACACATGTAGGAATGTTAATACATAGAGGATGCCAGTTTTTCACTTTGTAACGTACTAAGTCCCTGATAAACAAACAGGGTCACTGAGGAATAATAGACAGCACTCTTCCATCTTCTTTTTGCTCTGAAACAAGGATCCTAAAAATAAAGTTACACATGGGTAGTCCAATTTAAAGGCAAAGACCATCAAATTGGATCAAGCAGGGGATCGATCTGTAGGTTCCTTGCAAGGAAACCAGTAATATAAATTCACAGAATGATTAAAAATAAAATGTGTATATAACACTAAATACTATATATGTATAATATTACATATATAGTATACACTATATATTAACTTAGCAGATCACTGACTTCCACCAACCAAAAGCATCAGATAGCATCTGAATTCTAGAGCAAAGGTTTCCCTACCTGTACCCCTACTTTGCTGTAACCTGCCCATTTAACTTTTCCAACAATGTATTTGAACAGTTTGTTGATTTATGATCTTTCTTTCCGTTTCTATTAAAAAAGCTTCATAAAATTTCCACCTCATAGGAACATGGTATTTTGGGAGACCTAAATCTGTGTTCCAAGATCATGACCACTCATATTTGACTACCGAATAAACCATCTATTTTATTTCTTTGAGGTGAGAGGATACATCTGTTGTTAACAGCATAAAGTTTGAATTGTGCAAGATTGATGCATTCCAGAGATCTACTCTATAACTTGGTGCTTATAGTTAGCACATTGTATTGTCATTTATAGTTTTGTTAAGTGGAAAGACAGCATGTAAATATTCTTACAACAAAATCCAGTCATGAATACCCCCACACAAAACATACATGAAGGAATTTGGAGGTGGCAACACGAGGAGTCCCCATTGATGGTTTCATGAGTGTATATGCATGTCCAAACACGCCAAATTGCATGCATCAAATATGTGCAGGTTTCTAAATATTAGTTATACTTCAAAAATTTGTTTTAAAACTTTTTAAACCAATTAAACATTGAATATTTAACATCATATTTAGTGAACTTTATCAAACTGATGGGTATAAAACCTTTCATTTCATTTATTTGCATTTACTAAATGCAAATAAAATCACTGCCACAGTTGATTTTGTAGGAGGTCCTGAAATAAATCTAACTCTGTTGGCAAAACATAAACATTTCAATGTTTTGCATTTGTTTATTTTAAATTTTGTTTAAAAACATATGTATGACCATGTGCATGTTGAACAAAGAAACAGCTCTCACTTCAAAGGAATAAAAGAATTTATTCTGGAGTCAAAGGTGAGTGATCATGGCACAGGAACACAGATCTAGCTCTCCCCAAATACCATTCTCTAAGTGTTATAAATCAACCCACTTTTCGAATACATTGGTGGGTACATTTAGTAGGTAGGGAGAATTCTGCTATAGGCCCCAGATGCTGACACATTCTTAGTCTTTTGGTTGGTGGAGTCTATGACTGTGTTAAGTTTACATTTCAAATGTCTTTTATCTGTTAGCCGCAGGATGTTAGGTCAGACACAGAGGTGAGCAAAGGATGGTCTTTTAGGAGGCTAAAGATAACCCAAGGTAAACTCTTATTAGGCTCTGGACCTGCAACATTCCAAACTCTTTATAATCATCCAAGTGCTAATCAGCTGATCATATTCAAAGAAGGTTCAATAGAAGATGCATCTTTTTCCTGGAAACTTTCAGTCACATACTTATACATTAAAGACTAACAGGACTCTTGGAATGATTTGGGGGCAGGAAAGAGACCAACAGGTTGGAGGAGACTGCACAAGACAGGGTAATACTAATAAAAAAAATTAATAGAAGTATAATATAAAATTGACTTTAAATGATTTCTAGTGCACAGCACAGTACTCTTAGCTATGTTCACACTGTTCTACACCTCCACAGCTCTCTCATCTTTCATACCTGAAGGGCAATGTCCATGGAGCTTCTTATTCTCCTGCTCCAGTCCGTAGATATCAATTTATATTTTAGAATTCTTTTATAACCAATAAAGCAGTTTTCTGATACCTTGAGGTCATAGAATCTAAGCAATTAGAGTTGTACTGTTACGGAAAATCAGGAAACACAGATATCAAGCACTTTACCAGGAGAGTTGGGAGTTCTCTTTACTGTTATCACCCAGGTCGCAGATGAGCTAACCAGGCAACATCCTGAACAAACCCCATGTCCCCAGCTGATTTTTCAGGTTTCATAGAGTTTTACTTCTTTTAGCAACCCTTTCATTGGTGGGTTTAAACTACAATTACCTATAATTTACAACTTAGTTACCAATATGTCATAAGACAGTCATAAGATTTCAGGAAAATCTTTTTATGCCTAAAAAGTTCAAAGTTGACTAATGGCAGATAGTTAAACATTTTTTCAATGGACTATAATTAACAGGACAATTACAAACAGGGGTTCCATCAGATAACTGAAGTATTTCTGGTTTCCTGAATTTTCCATTGTTAGTTCAATTATCTATGGTTAACCATTTTACTAAGTAAAGCAGTATTTGGAAGTTTCTGTGTCCCAAAACACATAAAGAAATATAAAACCAGTAAGAGAACTGGGCATACAAAACATACAGTGAGCAATATTAAATATACAGATCAAATATTTTTCATCTTCAGCATCATCTAATATGAATAAGGCCACTAGTCATGTGGATATGAGCAAGTCCAAATTCATATATGCTATAAATATAAATGTGCACTGAATTTTAAGGATGAAATTAATAAAAATATTAAATGTAATTTACATAGCTTATAAATATATAAGGACAGTATTTGGATATATTCGATTTAATCAAATATAACTTTAAAATTAATTTTAACTTTCTTATTTTAATGTGTCTACTAGACAATTTTAAATCAGACATGTAGCTCAAAATATGTTTGTACTAGACATTGCTGACTCAAAGTTAGGTGTGTGGTGCACCTAACTTTTAAATATTGGTCATCTGATGTAAACCTAATTTATATTTTAAAACAGCCCCCAGTCATTCTGC
>NW_008348568.1:2426883-2452949 GCF_000622305.1 Nannospalax galili
ATAAGCCAGTTAACAAATATTGTGCTTGTATGAGATACTGAGAGTGGTAAAAATTAAGAAAACAGGAGTAAAGTGATAGGATGTTTTGGCTTGTTTAGGCTTGAGTTTTTGTTTTTGTTTTTGTTTTGTTTTGTTTTGCTTTGTTTCTAAGAATGTGCTTAGGTTGAACATTTCTTCTTATTCCTGATCATGATGATAGCTTGGGCCTCACCTCTCAAGAGCCATTTTTTTTTTTTTTTTTTTTTTTTTAGTGTTAAATGTGTTTTATTGCTTCCTAAGTCTGTGAAAAGTTATCTCTAAAGGTAAGGTACATAAAGATCCATGGGCATACATTAAAAAATGGGAAAAATGTGCTTTGAATACTGGTTTAAATTTGCATTACCATTTTACTCACCCAACTAACTACGTCATTCTTCTATGAGAATTAGGGGAAAAAAAACAGTTTTTCTTCTCACCCAGTGTTATAGACCACAGCCTGTGTTACCCAGTATATTGCCTTAGTTTCAATAGTAATTGCAGAGACCATGATTTAAAAAAATAAGACTTTACATTGATCATAGGTATGAATGTCATTCATAAATACACTTCCGTAGAGACACCTTTCAAAAAAGTCTGCCCATGAGCTGGCATTATCTTAAAGCCAATACATTAAAAATCCCAATCCATTTATGTAAAAATGATATGCTTTCAGGAGGAATCTTTCATTTTATGCACCTAGTCTTATGGGTAGCTGCAACTACCTTACAAGCAAAGAAGCCTAATAAGCAAGAAAACAAAACAAAGCAACCCCAACATATTAGGAATAAAATATTCACTGAACCATGGTACGGCTTCATGTGTTCCAATTCAAGATAGTTTTCATTATACAAATTTTCTAACTTCTGCCCTTTCTGGAAAAAGTTTTATGCTAACTTTTTTTTAAATTTACAAAATACCATACCCATAGACTTACTTTCTGTCATAAGTTGAATGTGTTAAGTGTGTAGAATCCCACTCTCACAGTGTCAGCTGGTTGCCCAGCAGTGCGGATGGATGGGTCCGTTCTGTCTTTTCTGCACTGGAGATGGATTTCCTCATCTGAAAGTATCAGCTTTGATTACGACCAAGCAATACATGTCTGTCTTAAATTCAGTGTTGTTGTTACACATGGCTCTATCTCAGATAAGCCAGCCTTTTTTAAGGAAGGCTATTTGGTTCTGTCCATTTCACACAAGGACTATTGAACTAAATGGAACACAATGGGTCACAATGAATCTACTCATTTATGACCATCATTCCTGAAGAATGCTTTTTATAGTGAGAATGAGCCACACATTATTTCAAAGAATGACAAAATCAGTACAATCAGGAGGAAAAAGAATTGAACAGTGGCAGCTACATTTTCTAACAGATTTAGTGAGAACCACATCTAATTCTCATCTTTTTCAGACTATTTTCCAAAGGGCCAAGATTATATTTCATCAAAATATGTTATTTTATATTATATTACAAAGCACAGAAAGCAAGGAGAAAGGGACTTTTATAGAAACCTACAGAAAAACGTTTTTTATAAGATCTCTATCTGATTGAATTGGCAAGTTTAAGAACCAACATCATCTATCACTATTTTCTTTGTAAAAATCCCCTATAAGAAACATTTCCTCTAAATAGTTTAGCTTCTGTTGTACCATCTCCACCTCTTCCCCTAAGTATACTACTTCATTCGTTCATTCCCACTTGCTACAAAGTTGATCTTCGCAAGATACCTTGTTTTCACCCCCAGTATAGAAGGTTCAAGAAAAGGTCAACCTGAACCAGTTTCACCAAATGCTTCTAATCTGAATCCATTCCTGTTGCTGTAACAAAATAACACGGGCTTGCTAAGTCACAAATAATAGTTATTTCTCAAATACCTGGCCTGGAGACTGGGAATTCTATGATCAAGGTGTTAGCAAGTTTGGTGTCTGATGGAGGCTTATTCTTTTTGTTTTAAAACCAGTGCATTGTTACCATACTCTCATATGGCAGAGGGAAGAAAGAGATAAAATGCAGAGGGTGCTCACTGAGTGGAAGAGAAGGTAGGACAAAAGGCATTAAGGTGCTCCCTTTCTCTTTTTCAGAAGAACAAAATTCCATTCATGAGAATCAAGAAAGTCCCCGCCTTTAATAGCATCATATTAAGGTTTAAGATCCAACACAAGAATTTCAGAGGGGTATGCATATTCAAACCATTGCATAATCCTGAAACAACAAATCGCATTTCGATGTTCTGGATGAACAATATACATTGATATTGAGAGATGAATCCTTTTGCTGAGGCTTTCCATGTCTTAAAGAATGATTGCCAGCTATGTAGTTGGAGGGTTAGAACTTTCAGCTCCTGCCTCACCTAAAAGGACAGAGGAGCTGAAGGCTGAATCAGTCATGAATGGCCAATGATTTCATCAGTTGTGCCTATATGATTGAACATCCACAAAAACTTCAAAGGACAGAGTTTGGGGAACTTCTGAATTGGTGAAAGTGCGGAGGCTAGGAAGGTGACCTTCCTGGAGAGGGCTCCATGCCTCCACACAGACTGTCCTGTGTACCTTTTTATGTGGCTGCTCATCTGTATCCTTACATATCTTCATCATAAACCCATAAACAAAAGTCAGTGTTTCCCTGAATTCTACGTGCATCATTCTATTAAGTGACCAAACCCAAAGAGTAGGGTAGGGTGGAATCAAGGGAACTTTTCCTTATAGCTTTTCAGCTAATTTACGACCTAAACTTACTATCAGTGTTGAAAGTAGAAAGCAGCCTCCTTGAACAGGGTCCTTCACCTATGAGATCTGGTGCTTTAGCCAGGCGTGGTGACACAGGCCTTTTAATCCCAGCACTTGAGAAGCAGAGGCAGGCAGGTCTCTGTGAGATCAAGGTCAGCCTGGCCTACATAACAAGTTTCAGACCAGCTGGGCTATAAGTGGACCCTGTCTCAAAAAACAAACAGAAAAACCAAATGAGATCTGGTGCTTTTTTAGGTAGATAGTGTCAGGACGAAGCTAATTTGTAAGGTACTAGCTGGTCTCTGAGAACTGTGTGATGTGCAAAAACCCACATATTTGGTTTCAGAAGTGAAAGATCAAAGCGAATATCAAAGAACAGTCAGTCTCATCTGTTTGTAAGAATGGTATATTTGAACAAGCAACTAAACCAGAGCGATGTAATACCTTGTCATACAAAGAGAGTCTATGGGATCATGTAGCAGTCTTTTGCAGCTCTGTCTGCCTAGTTAATAGAACATATTTTGAGTTCTAAGATTTTCTGTTTCTGCCACATTATGATGAGCCCAAGGCTTCCCTTAAAGTAGGCAACTATGGGTGATACGTTAGGGTGATACCACCTCAGGGGAATATCTATGCAGCATAAAAATTACATTCCTGGGTACTCTATCTGCAGTCCTTCTTATATGAGGTGCCATACATTGCTGTGTAAATAGGAAAACTGTGGAGCCCACTGAGTCAGAATCCTCACTTTGATTTGCCTTTTGACCCTCTAAAGTCTTTGTATAAGACTGAAGAGATGGCTCACAACATGCTGTTCTTGCAGAGTACTCAAGCTTGATTCCAAGCATACAATGAGCACTAACAAGTGCCTTTAACTCCAGTTCTAGGGCACCCATCACCCTCTTCTGGCCTCCATAGGCACTGCATACACATGGTACACTTAACATATAGGCACATAAAATAAAAATAATAATAAATTTTAAAAATCTTTTCTAAAAAGTCTGTGGTGATTCTAATACTGGTATTACAAAAAGTCAAAGAACTTAAGCAGAAAGTTATTTTCTGATTCTTCCATTACTAATAATTAAAGGTCAGAATAAACTCCTTGCCCCAAACTTTCTTTTGCATCAGCGGAAATGAGTAAAATCTTGGTGAGATTATAAAATATCTCTTTCTCTCACCTTCTCCCAAGGGAAGTCACTTTAGGACTTACTATTGCTTTAAATATATTCTAGCAAGTATTCAGCATTCACCATGAATTTCTAAGCTGTGGGCCTCGGGCCTTTGGAGATTTGGGGTATAGGGAGTTTCTGAAGTGATTGTATTGACTTTAAAAACATCACTGAACAAATGTTATCAAAAGGCCCGGCATTCAGTGGCTGTTTCTCTGTCTTTTTATCTGCCCATTGGGTACCTTCTAAGAAGACACCATGGTGACAGAATCAAACACTTAAGTGCCAACTTGTTCAGAACTGGGCAGAAATGAGAAACGGGAATAATACCTCTTTGTTTCTTTTCATATAGAACAGGATAGTGGGTAGGGAGTGAAGACAGAGAAGCCAAACCCCTCAGTGTCCTGCTGCATTGTGTGGAAGGTTTCCAGCCGCATTTCTTTGTGTCATTGTGATTTTCTATTCAAACTGGGCAGTTTTTCTAATGTCCTAAAACACTGGAGTAGTATTGGAGAGAGAATTGGGGGAATTGTCTTGTGGAGAAAATATGTCAAACCTGACGCAAGCTTATTATGACTTAGGAAAATGGGTGTTGTTTCTTAACACTCATGAGAGTCTTGTCATTTTAAGTTTGATTTCAAAAGAAAACATGATCTGAGCACATTTTTTCTTCTGTCCCTTAACTTTTCCACCAAAATGATCCCATTCAAAAGAAAAAAATACAAGTTTCATTTATGTATTTCCTAAGATCTGTTTGTTATTAATTGCTCTGATTTATTTTTACTGTTTATGTATTAACATATTAACAATGTTTGGCACACGATGCAAAAGAGAAAATGGAATCCACTAAGTACATTTCTACTGAAATTTCCATCTTCAAGGTAGTTTATGCATTAGTTTTAATAAAACCTTTTATCCTAATTTAGATAAAAACGTATATGTTGTTCTCAATCCATACACTGTATGATGGAAAATTTCCAATTTCTAATGCTTAAAATTTTAAGACTAATTTGGTTGTAGCATTCTGGTCACAGGAACACATGGATTTGAGGGACAGAAAAAACAGGCCACTAGGTATTCAGTGGGAGAATGGGTCAACTGTGAGGCAGTCTGGGGTTCAGGATCAAGGTGAAAGGGACAGCCACTTTCAAAAGATTAACAGAAAATGAGCTGACCAGAGAGGCCATAGTGTTGGGAGGGAGGACAGGGCACTACTAGGAGGAAAACTAGCAGCACCAGGTCAGGTCATGCTCAGAAGGTTGGAGCAGGAAGTTTGTATTTTACATCAGCTGCCACCAGAAGCATGGAGGGGAGGACAGCAATATGGAATCATCATCAAAACAGCCAAGGTTATTATTTACTCGTGATTGACTTTTATTTTATTTTATTTGGCATTCATCAGAACCTTTTAAGATTTCCAAAGCAGTTATGGATTGTTTTATCATTCATCATTAAAAATTATGCAGGCTTCTGAGAGAAAGGGTCTATTCCAGGTGTGAGGAAAGGGGTGACCAACAGGAGCTTGCAGCATCCTACTGTGTCCAAGAGCTAGCAGTACTCAAAGAATGAGTCTGCCCTGACAATCAGTCTGGGGGGTCAGCAGGAAGGGCCAGTGATGGCTAAAAGTTTGAAAGGGAAAGCAGTAAAACAAAAGATTCTAGCACATTGAATATCTTTTTAGAAAAAATTAGTGATAATCCATAACAAAAGAGAAGAGGAAGAGAGGGCAAAATGGAGAAAGCTCTTAGAAATGACAAATAGATGCCCTATTTAGGGCTGAACTCTCCGCACTTCTTATTCTCTGTACATGGTCCAGTTGTGGCTTTCTGTATTAATTGCCATCTACTGCAAAAAAAAGCTTCTCTGATAAGGTTGAGAGATGGATTAATCTATGGGATAATGATAAGTCATTAGGAGTCAGTTTAATACTATGTCCATTTAGCAGAACAGTGGTAGGTTAGGATCTGTGACTTATTTAGCCACAGGTTCTTGGCTATGATAGTGGAGCCAGGCATAGGGTCCATATTGTGGACTGGGTGGGTTTTAAATTCAATTAAAAAGTGTTTATTACCATAACATTTTTGTCACTGTTATAGCAGTAAGCATATCTTGCTAGGCCAGTCCTTATTATAGCTTGCAGGGTTCACAGTTGGATGAGGTTGATGATTACCCAGCTTGCATAGCATCTTCCAACACTGTCAAAGACAGCTAGTAGGAATGAAGTTCTGAGGTCAGTACCAGCTTCTATGACTCAGGAATGTAGTGTCTTCAGGAACAGGGTCTTACCATCAAGTTCCAGAGGGTAACCGAGAGCAGGGTCAGTATTGTTATAAAAGAAGGCGAGTTCATGATGTTGGGTGGGTAAGGAGGTGTGTGGTAGATCTGGGAAGAGATGAGGGAGGAGGTGAATATGGTCAAAATATATTTCATGAAAAAGATGGCACACACATGTAGAAGCAATTATACATCTTTTTTAAAAATTACAAACATTTCCTCATTGTACAACAGTCCCCTTCCATTCACAGAGGATCAGGTCTAAGATCTCCAGTAGATGTTGAAACCAGGGCTGAGCCCTGAGTACTATCTTTTCTTCTACACACACATTTCAATTCGTAGATTAGCTACAGCAAAAATTTAGCAAAAATAACTTACTTTAAATTAGAAAAATAATCATTATATTTTGTAAAGTTTTGCAAATGTCATCACCTTCTCTTTTCTCTTGTCTCTCTGTCTCTCACATTATCTATTGCACTTTTACTTTTGAATTATAGGAAAAACTTAGGATTTCTCTTTGGCATATCAGAATTGTCAATGTCACTAATAGTGAGAGTTAAGCACAATATTTGTGCACAGCACTATAACACTGACGCAGTGGATCTGATTACTGATGTCCCTACTAAGGACTTAGGGGCTACTACTAGTCTATATATTGGGGATGTACTGGAGGAAGGAAGGAATCATGTTACCAGCAGGAAAGGGCACAGTTTAAAACCCAGAACCACATACAATTCAAAGCATTTGAGAAGCTTTCCATTTAATACTATGAGACCTCAGTTGATAAAGATGAAAGCAAAGCCACAGAAAAGTAGGGCATTGATAATAAGATAAAGGGAGTGATTTGGAAGTACAGACTGTTCATATGTCATTCGAAGTGTTAGCCTACAAATGGCTTATTAATCACAAAGGAGAAAACATCCTTTTAGAATGAAATGGAAAACTACCAAGTGATCAAATTGAGTATCACCAATACTCCAAAACAAGCAGATATCTATAGATCAAGACGACAGACCTGAGTGTTCAGGGAGAGGCAGAGCTGGTTTTTCCAGGGAGAGAAGACAACCAAGTAAACCTCTGTGGCAAGGAACAGAATCCGCATGTCTATAGGCAAACTTGGCTGCACAGCCCTTAGGGAGTGGTAGCACAGCTACCACCGAATTCATCAGACAAACCAGAGAGATTTCTCTAGACAGTTTCCACTGAAGCATAAATTTTTAATTGGATGTAATATAAAATATACATTATTAATTAAAGAACATTTTAGCTGAAAATGTTTCATCTGAACTTAACCACACAAAGCCAATATATAGCCCAATTCCATAAAACATCTACCCTGGACCCTTTTGAAAACATTGGTATCATAAAAATATGTGTTATAAGTTGGGAAGAATGTTTTATATTGTAATGAAATATGGCATTTAATGATTAAATATGGTGAATAATCCATGAATAGATTTGAGATTTAACAAAAGTTGTAAAAGATTTTGGATTATTCATCAAAATTAATATTTGCAATGCACAGTATTTGGGATTATGAAATCAGTTGTTTTGTTTTCTCAGCTCTGATAATGGGTCTATGGTTTTGTACCTAATGGGAAAATTTCTTACTTTCAGTAATAAATGCTGAAGAACCTAGTGTCGACATAAAATCGTGTCTACACACATCAGTTATTTTCTGTAGAGATTACACACCCTTGTAGATCATCAAAAAAGGTGAGAATTAGTATTTTACCACAGCAACAGAGAATTAGCTAATATAATGTGTATGTGACACCTTAGCTTCCTCTGCCTCACCTCCTATTTTAAACTTTCACATTTGATGACTTGTGATCTTGTACATTCAATGTTATTTCATTATCTTACTGCTACCATTTGCAAAGCTTTGGATTTTGCACTGGGAATTTTCTGTGACCTTAAGCAGATCATTGAATTTTATCAAATTCTCATCTAGAGAATATCTGCTTTATCCATAACAATCAGTTGAAACAGTATGTTTATAAAGGTCTTTGCAAAATCTGAAATAAGTACACATTTCAACAAAGCTAAGACAGGCAGGAAGTCAGGTGATATTGAAGGTGGAAATAATCTTTAGAATTATAATTTTAGGGGGCTGGAGAGATGGCTCAGTAGTTAAGAGCACTGGCTACTTTTAGAGAGGGCCTGGGTTTGCTTCCCAGCACCTACATGTCAGCTAACAATCATTTGTAACTCCAGTTCTACAGGATCTGATGAACTCTTCTGACCTCCATGGGCATTGCACATGGGTACACTTATATACAAGCAAATAACTCGTAAAAATAATAAACAAAATATTTTTAATAAAATAAGGTAAAATTATAATTCTAAAATGATGCTGCTTTAGTTGGAAAATTATTAGATCTTATAAATTCCTGTGATGGTTAGTGTTAATTGTCAGCTTGACACAATGTAGGACCACCTAAGACCAGGTAAGAGTCTTAGTGTGGAACCGTGTTCTTTGGGTTGACCTGTGGGCATGTCTGTGAGGGATTTCCTTAAGTTAATTGATAAGGGAAGTTAGAGCTCACTGTGGGAGGCACCATTCCCTGAGAAGGGGGTCCTGAGCAGTGGAGAGAGTAGAGAAATCAATCAGCTGAGCACACAAACAAATAGGGATGATGTATTCACTTCTCTCTGCTCTTGACAGTGGATGAGATATGATCAGCTGTTTGAAATGCCTACCCTGATTTCCCCAGAAGGATGAATAGTAACCTGAATTCCACGTTGAAATAAAACCCTTTCATCCCCAAGTTATTTGTTCTCAGAGTGTTTTCTCACAGCAACAGAAATAAAACTAAGTCCCCATAAAATGTTTTTAAAACTTTTATAGTTATACCAACAAAATGAACAAAAATGATAGAGAATTTATGTGACAAATTCTAAATTCCAACAGGAAAACATGCCATAATATTATTTGGATAACAGTTATATTATTATTATTATTACTTGATGACTTATGTTATACTCTTACTTGAAAATTAAATTCCTAGGAGTGGCTATAGGATAGAGTAATGGGACTGTATTACCATCAAATCACGTTGTATGGATGTATGAAAATGTCATAATGAGGTCCACTTTGGAGTGTGTGTGTGTGTGTGTGTGTGTGTGTGTGTTTACACATTCATGTGTGTGCAACTACACATTTATATCTGTGACCATGGGTGTGGAGGTCAGAGGTCAACCTTGGAATCATTCCTCAGGCACTATCTATCCCTCATTGGTCAAGAAGGCTAGACTGCCTGACCATCAAACCCCAGGATCTTCTGGTCTTTGCCTCTCTAGTGTTGGGATTATAAGCATTTACTAGCATGCCTGGCTTTTAAAAACATTTTATTTATTTGTCTTTTTTATGTATTATTTTTATTTTATGTGTATGTGTGTATTGCCTGCATGTAGGTAAGTGCACCCATGTTGTGCAATACCCGTGGAGGACAGAAGAGGCTGTCAGATCCCCTGGGACTGGAGTTATGGACAGTTGTCAGCTGCCATGTGGGTTCTGGGATTCTAACCTGGGTCTTCTGCAAGAACAACCAGTGTTCTTACCCACTGAGCCATCTCTCCAGCCCTCTTTATTTATTATTTTTGTGTGTGAGTGGATTGGCTGCATGTGTGTAAGTGCACCCATGTCATGCAATGCCCTGGGAGGTCAAAAGAGAATGTTGGATTCCCCTGGAACTGGAATTACAGATGGTTGTTAACTCTCATGTGGGTGCTAGGAATCGAACCCAAGTCTTCTGCAAGAGCAAGCAGTGCTCTTAACTGCTGAGCCATCTCTCTACCCCTGATTCCTCGCTTTTTTTACATGGGTTCTGGGGATCAAATTCAGGTCTTTATACTTTCAAGGCAAACATTTTACCATATAAGAGCTCTCTCCAGGCCCCAAAGTTCCATTATTTTATGTATGTATAGCCATATATTTTATATATGTATGTATGTATGCTAAAATTTAAGTACCTGAGGAATATAATTAACTTATCCTTAAGTGCTGTCAGGTTTTGTGCTATCAAAAAGAAAGATATATATTATAAACAGAGGTAAAAGAGGAGCACTCTGTTTTCTTCTCTCAATGGGAGAACGTATTACCTGTCAAGTTCCCTGGTGTGACAGATGGTGTAATTTATGACTATCCCCCAGAAACTATCCAAGAATCCATCAACCTACATGTATATTTCATTCTGTCATTCAAAAGTCAGTGGCCTATGGATGGACAATGAAGGTGTAGGTTTTTTATTAAAATACCTGCTGAGCTTGCACCCCTAGAATGTCAAAAGAATCAGAAAGGGATCTTGCTGAAGTCTGAAGCTGCTCCAGCAGTGTCAGATACACGGAAATTTCAATTCTCTTAAGGAGGAACCCTCAAGCCGTGAAAATTACACAAGGATGATTAGTTTCTGTCGTAAAGTACAAAGCAATGAGAAGACTGTGTCTCAGTGATGTAGTTGCTTTTCCAGCTTCAAGTCACTTGTGATGTTGCAGAATGTGACACTAACTGCCAGGCCATCAGTAAAATACATTATTTTTGCGAGCTACTGAAGTGTCCCACAGAGGTATGTATGAATTCATTCATCTTCCTGAAAGGTTAATTTACTACTGGCAGGAATTGGCCTGTGGCTCACAGAGGAATAGAACTTGTACCCACTGGGTACCTATTAGGATTCAGGCATTGGTAGAGACACCTTTGTGTGCACCATCTTATTAGTCCTTACTGCAATCCAGAATCAGATATCAATATTGCTATGGTTTGACTTGGTCCCTCAAAGTTCAAGTGTTGGAAACTTGCTTCCCAGTGCAACGTGGTTACTGGAAAGACCATTAAGAGGTGATTAGGCAAAGAGGGCTTTATCCTTATGAATGAATGAATGTTGTGATTGTGGGCTAGTTTTCTGAGAGAGTGGATTTGTTATATAAGCAAGTATGGTTCTCTCTTGCTCTTTCCTTCTGTTACCTTCCCAGTTTCTGCCATGTCATGTCACACAGTGTGACAGATCTATCCCGATCTTGGTGCTGTGTTCTTGGACTTCTCAAACCCATAACAAAAGCCAAATAAATCCCTCTCTTTTATAAATTACTTAATCTTATATGTTCTGTTATAGCACCAGATAGAAAACTAAAATGAATGCCTTTATCTTACAGGTAAAGAAATGGAGGATGGAGAGATGATGTAATGCAATCAAATTCACAAACACAAATAGTAGAGTTACATCAAAACATAAATTTCTCTGATATCAAAGCCCATGGTACCTCTGTTATACAGAACCGTCACTGATAGAGTCTAGAAAGTAAGTTCATTCTTTAAGTCTTATATATTCAGGCTTAACACACTCCATGTGGGTGTATGCATGTGTGTGTGTGTGTGTGTGTGTGTGTGTGTGTGTGTGCGTGTGTGTGTGTTCTGCTGTTGTTTGTTTTTCATAGATCTTTATTTGTTTGCTTGTATTTTGTTTTGAGACATATTCTCACTCTGCAGTCCAAGATGACACAGAATTCACTGTGTAGCCTAGATGACTTTGCCCTCACAAAAATTCTCTTGCCTTAGCTTCATAAATAATGGAATGACAGGAGTGAGTCACCATGCCAGCTTTACAACCACCCTTAAACATACCTCCAGTTGGCTGTAGGTGTCGGCTATAATTTACTCACTATTTTTCTTCCAGTCTATGAACTTCTTGAATACAGAAGTAATTGGTACACTATCCATTTGGTTATGCATCAATTACCAACATACTATTGGGAAGAATACAGATTAAAAATTGCTTCTATTTTTAACAGGAAAAGAAGAGAAAAGTGAAATCCAGTCAATGAGATCCAAGAAGGCAATAGGATCAAAAT
Source organism: Nannospalax galili (assembly GCF_000622305.1). Classification (NCBI taxonomy): domain Eukaryota; kingdom Metazoa; phylum Chordata; class Mammalia; order Rodentia; family Spalacidae; genus Nannospalax; species Nannospalax galili. The sequence continues at coordinate 2,438,924 of NW_008348568.1, forward strand.
TACTTTGGAGAATGGGTAGAACATCAGTACATAAAAGTGGAGTCAGACATATTCACAAGTGGGGAATAAAATCAAGAAAACAGCAGGTATAGGCACATTAGGGACAGAAGCATTTAGGAAGACTGGACTGTGGCTCTGTTGTTTCAGACTGACCAGGAATGCCAATTCTAAAATCTGGTATTAAGAGAGGTAAAGGGTGATTTGAAGGAAATGATAAGCAAAGTTTTGTACATACTATGTTGGACATTTGGCTCATTCTTGAACTCTCTGCCCATGAACACTGTACCCATTCTTGATGCCTCCATTTCTCTGATTTTCTGCATTGTCCTCCTCCAGTTTCATCTTGTATGCTCTACCGTCAAAGTACATTTTGGATTCAACACATTTATTCACCACGTCTACGGTAAACTGCAGTTTTAGCCACCGTTATGTTTTACCAAGATTATTATAACAACATTTTAGTGTGTGTTGCTGCCTCTTTGGCCACAACCTCAACACAACAGACTTGTTTTCAATTCACATATCTATAGTTTTATGTGCAGTAAAAACCAGAGTGCTATAATGGCCGATTAAGAAATATTTTGAAAAAAAAATCACTGTATTGAAAATGTAAAGACTTTTCTCATTGGTGCTCTTTAAAAAATGTAGTGTAGCAGCTATTTACATGGAATTTACATTGTATTAAGAATTACAATAACCTGAGCCGGGTGTGGGGTATGGTGGCGCAAACCTTTAATACCAGCACTTGGGAGGCAGAGGCAGGCAGATCTTTGTGAGTTCACTATGCAGCCTGATCTGCATAGTGAGTTCTAGGTCAGCTGGGGCTATAGGGAGACCCTGCCTCAAAAAGACCAAAAAAAAGAATTACAACAACCTGGAGATGAATTGAGTGGACAGGAGAATGTACGTAGGTTATATGCAAATGGAAGATCATTTTATATTATAAAGGACATGAACACCATGGATTTTGGTATCTCCAAGAGTTCCTGGAATCTACTCCCTGGGCATTTTGAAGGATTACTGTATACAATGTGTAATAAATAATCACATACACACACACACACATGCATACACACATATATATATGTACGAATGCACACACTGGTTAATTCTTTCAGTTATTTATTTGTATCTCTATGTGCCTGTGATACAAAAGGTAGAAATAAGATAATTAACTTGATTTCAATTGGTCTAAACAATTTGTTCTAATCGTTTGGCTGTTGCTAACATTTTTTATTAAGTGATCCTATTTCTTATGATGATTTTGTCTGTTACTTTTTGCTTTTAAACCTTATTTGTTTTTCTTTTATTTGAGAATGCTATAAGGTTCCAATCAGTGTTTAAAAGTAGGATTGCTAACATTCTTTTCTTATAAAGGAATTTTTTAATATCTTTAATTTTCCCTATTAAATATAATGTTGACTTGGGTTTGGGGTTATAATATCTATCACTTTAAAAGATTTTAGATTTTAAAAGCTGTAAGTATTGGAATTTACTGGCATCTGTTGAGAAAAAGCACATATTTTTCCCTTTTCCTTCAGCATAGTTTTGTAACTCATGTTGAGGGAAGTTTCTCACTGAGTTAATAGTTAATAGTTTCATATTTTTGCATTTATTTTATAAGGGACTAGGCATTGTCCCCCTTTTCTTATTTGGAAAGCAGATGATATAAATGTGTCTCTAGAAGAGTTTGCATTAAATGGGCGATAAATGATTTGAATGGGAAATGTAGCCACATGTTTATGTGATTGATCATTTGATCCACTTCTGGGGGTTGGTTGTTGAAGGTTAGGGACTCTTCAGGAAGTGGAGCCTATCCGGAGGTACTGAGCCCAAGGGGCAGCCTTGAATGTTATTTCTTGGGAGGCTTCTCATCAAGGCTTTTTGCCTCCTAATTGGTGCACAGCTTCTGCCTGCTCCCACCGCCAGACCAAGCTGACTGGGTTTTCTCTACCGTGATGGACAGTATCCTAAGACCTTTCCTCCCTTAAGTTGTGTCTGTCAAGTTTTCTGTAGGAGGGACAAGGAAAGTATCTACCACAGGGACACTATCTGCACTAACATGAAAGAAGAATCTTTAGATTTTATTGGGAAAGGAGGATTTTGAGCGTTACTGTAAAGCACTTCATACTGGCTTTTACCTCCAGATTTTCTTTTGTTTCGTGTATCGATGTTGGTATTTATACATCTCTAGGGTTTCATTTTTTTACCTAGAACCGTGGCTTAAAATTATAAACATATATTTATATAAAATATATACTTTTAAAAATCTTGCTTCTTTATTTTTCTTTTTGATTGTTTTCTTGTTTTTTTTGTTTTGTTTTGTTTTGTTTTTTTGAGCAAAGATTGCACTATGTAATCTTGGCTGGCTTGGAGCACATTATGTAGGTGAGGCTGGATTTGAGCTTGTATCAATCCTCCTGCTTTGCCTCTATAGCACTGGAACTATAGGCATGAGCACCATGACGACTTATGGATGCCAATGTGTGTTTGGCACACACACACTTGCATCTCATTTTTCCATGATCAGTGTTGACTACCATCTTGTTAATCTCTACAAAGAATTGGCTTTTGGCTTGATAATTTTTATATTTTCTTGTTCCTTTGTTCACTTTTTCCTCTATAATTTTCCCTGGTTTTTCTATTTTTCCCTGATTTTTCTCACTTGTTTAGTTGAATATTTATCCCGTTTGTTTTAAGCTTTAAATGTGTCCATATGTGTGTATTTGAAATAAAAAATTTCCTCTTGTTGCATCCAAGAGGCCCCTCTGCTCTTCTTACAGGTTATAGCCCAGGTTGGCAAGGGAATCATGGCAGGCCTCCTGCCTCAGGCTCCCAGGTGCTGGCATTGCAGACGGTGTGAGCCCTCATACTAGCTTTTTGTCCTGCCTCTGGGAGATATATTTAACATGAAACTTAACCTGTTATAATTTGACAGTGAGGCTTCCTTACTGACCTAACATATAGTCTAGTTAAAAGTCTATTCTATATGTTCCCAATAATAAAATGTATGCTTTGCTTGATAAAGGATTTGTTAACTATGGATAAATGTAGGCATAGATACTGATATAGAAATGTATGCCTATATACCGAATTACAAAAAAGAAGGTATTCTTAAATCTAAGATCTCTCTGGAATTGTCTGTTTTGTTCTTGACCTATCAGTTACTGAAAAGGGAGCTGTATTTTCAGCTGTAAATTGGAAACTTCTGCCTCTCTTTCTAGTTCTGAATGTGTATTTTATTGTTAAAAGCATAGCTGCTCTAATGTTGTACTTTCCTTTTCTATTGTCTCATTCACCAGAGCACAATGATTCTCTGTGGTTTGGGTTTTGAGAATTTGTTTTGTTGTTCTTTTCAGGACTAGTGATTAAACCCAGGGTGGTGGGCATGCTGGGTAAATGCTCTATAACGCAGATAAATCTCTGGCTCTTGCAATGTCTCTTTCCTGTGACATTTTGGGAGAACTTTTGTTTTTTTCATAAAAATATTTTTATTCATTTATTTCTCTGTGTGTGCCTGTATATACATGTGTGTGCTCATGTATATAAATGTGTGTGAGTGCCTGCAGAGGCTAGAAGAGTATGTGGACCCCCCAGGACCTGGAGTTGCAAGTGGTTGTGATCCACTCCACATAGGTGCTGGAATCTAAACTCTGGCCCTCTGCAAGAGCAGCAAGCTCTCTCAAGCATTGAGCCATCTCTCAAGGCCCTTGGGACTTTTTCAATCTGAGTTTTAACTCATTGATTCATTCTTCAGGTTTTAGTTTGTTTATTTATTTATTTATTTATTTATTTATTTATTTATTTATTTATTACACGGCCCGTTGCGTCAGCAACCAAGTCTCTTTCCCAGGCTCATGACCCAGCCATGGCAGATTCCTGTGCAGTTGTCCAGTGTGACCACTTTATTAACTTCCCCACTTCAGTAAATAGCCCATTTGTTTTCTGTGATAAGCTCAAAAGATTTCTGACTTCACAGGCCTTTTTAATTTTGTTGTTGTTTATTTAGAGGCAGAGACTCACTGTGTAGCCCAGGCTGACTCAGAAGTAATAATCTTCCTGTCTTGGCCTCATAAATGCTAGCATATCGCAGGTGTCCACAGCTTTCCCTGACTTGTATACTTAGTGTCGCTTATAATTATCTTACCTACTATTTCCACATTGTTCTGTTTTTAACATTTGTTTCATAGCTTTAGTTCATCTTTCCCATCTTCATATTTATTTTATTTTAAGCATTTGAACCATCGGTTCCAACCTTTCTTCTTTAGTTGTGTTTTCCCATCTGTATGTGTTTTGTTATGGTTAAACTGCTCAAAGGTCTAATTAGTTTATTATTAGAACGCATGTTCCCTGGGTATTAGCAACCTACACCATCTTACAGCATATACTGGAGAAGACCCCCTAGCGACAGCCCGGTTTACATCTCCCCGTGTGAACTTTAGAAGAGGGTAGAAGCAAGCCCAGGACCCACAGAGTCAGCCCCCCCCCCCATCTACCACCATCCTAAAGCTCATTCCCAATTCTTACAAATAAGGCAGATTCCAAAACTGCAATGCCTCAGTCCCAGTCCTAAAAGTTAGGAGGGCAAAAAGAAATTCTCCAAAGATGGCTAGTGAATTCCATCTGGCTCATCAGTCATCAGTTCTTCACCCCCTCAGGGCGTTGCTCACCCCAGTATCAAGCCACTAAGTTCAAGGCCTTAGAGGCTGACAATTTGCAGAGAAACAACTAACTGAGACCATGTGGGGAGAAAAAATGTAAACTTGTCCTTGCTTTCAAACTCACTTCAACTTAGGCCACCTTCTCATAGACTGGTGTCCCTAGAAAGCCACAGGGCTCCCAGAGTTCCCAGAAACTTTTTTTTTTCTTTTGGTCTTTTTGAGACAGGGTCTCCCTGTAACCCCAGCTGGCCTGGAACTCACTGTGTAGACCAGGCTGGCCTTGAACTCAGTGCTCCGCCTGCCTCTGTCTCCCAAGTGCTGGCATTAAATGTGTGTGCCACCAAGCCCAGCTCTCCCAGGAACTTTTTAAGACAAATCTTTTTCCTGTCTTTCATGTTTCTCTTTCTTTGCCAGAGAACCCTCTTTAGTCAATCATGTAACAGAACTACCACAAATTTAGAAAACTCCATCTGTGACTTCATGCCTACAGCATAACGCTGTCTCTAACAGCTGTAACAGCAAGTGTTAAAAAAAAAAAGCAGTATTGATATTAAAAATAAGCAGATTTGTCCAATATTCTTTCTTCATGGCACGAGCATCACCAGTGGGAAGTCTTCGAACTTCCAAGTGAAGAATGGGGTTTGCTTCATTTTACTATCTCCCCCCCACCCCCATCCCCAATTTCTGCTACACATTTCAGGAGTTCAGAGTGCAATATACATTTGAATAATCTTCCAGTCTCAATCTATCTATCTATCACACTAAGTAGTATGCCCCTGTTACATATACATTCCTGTCATCTCCCAGGTAAACTGACCTTTGGGGCACTTTTAGCCAGCAGTATGCACCTGACTCCCTCCTCTGTGCTTTCTTTATCTCTTTTCAAACTATTTGGAGGTCATTTCTTATGTAAATTCAGAACCCACATTATCTCTGCTCTGATAGCATATTGAGATACGTTTAGTTTTTTCACTTTGTTCTCATTGTGCTCAATTAGAAGCAAAGGACTGATCATTAAATAACCACATCCATAATACTACCACCTTTTGAAAATATTAATAATATAATATATAATTGCATAAAACGAAAATATTGAGACAAAATATTCCTCATTAGAAGAGTCCATTGTGTCTGGAAATGATACTTTGGAGGCTAAGATGATAGCTCCATTGTCAAAATGCTTACCTTGTAAGCATGAAGACCTGAATTCACATCCTAGAAGCCACATTAAAATATCTGGGCGCAGTGGCCCACATTTGTAATCTCAGTGCTAGAGAGGCAGACAATGGCTAGGCAGCCTGGCCTAGGAATTTTTAGTCAATAAAAGAAAAAAGAAAAAAGAAAAAAAAAAAACGGGGGGCAAAGGGGGAAAGGGGACACCTGGGGAAGAACATCTTGATAATATCTTCTGACTTCCTCATACATGGGGCATACACACACAAATACACACACACACACACACACAGAGAGAGAGAGAGAGAGAGAGAGAGAGAGAGAGAGAGAGAGAGAGGAGAAATGTTATTTCAGAAGTATCTAAATTTCTTAGAGGCATTGCATGATGTCTTGCAATTTCCAAATAGGGTCTTTGTAACTCCATCCAAACACTAGAGGGTTAAATAAATCACATGATAATCAACTACCTAGTAGGGACAAAGTGAATTTAGTTGATTAATGTGAATCTTTAAAAATACTAACTCTGACTCTGTTTTAAACATAATTTCTAAACTTTTATTTAAGAAATTGTATGCCAACTCCTTGAATATTTTTGTTAAATATACGTATGAGCAACATTAAATGGACTAAAAGGTTGTTTATATTATCTACATATGCATGTATATATGTCTGTAACAATAATAATTACAGAAGAGGTAATGCAATTGAGAGGGCGTTTGGGCAATGTGGAAGGAGTTGTTATGTGGAGAAGAAGGGTATGGAAATGATTTAAACACAATATTCATTTATGAAATTCTCAAGACAACATTTAAATTAAAAATAAAACAATGATTGTATTGGTATAAAAGCATTATTTGTTATTGCTCCTTCTTTTTCAGATTCAATAAGACCAATTTCATTTTCAAGAAAATAATCTGCCTTTTGTCCTTAGTCTAACCAGGTCTCCGCTGAAAATGCAAATGTGCTTGGGTGTCCCCCCCCCCCCCATTGGAGTCCACGGAAGAGGCACCTGGGTCCACCGCCTGAAGGCACTGGGATTAAGAAGTTAACGCCTGCTCTTACATGGTCATCAGTACTCTTTAGAAACGGCTGCCATAATGGGCTTTATCACACCTGTCAATCAGTATGACTCCAGACACTGAAAAGGGACAAGAACAAAAACTAACACCATAGGAATAATAAAGACCAAAGAAACTGACAGTTTGATGTACATGAATAAGAATTTTGTATTAGCCCAAACTAAGTTGCTGCTAAGTTGCTGAACATTTTTATGCTCTGTCAGATGGAAGTATAGTCCCTCATGACCTGTTATACTATAATGAATCTTCTATTTCTAAAAGTTTATGTTATTGCCCTTAAAAGATAAACTGTTAATATTACCACTTTCTTAATTACGTCTTTGACCCATTCATCATTCAGGGGTGTGTTGTTTTATCTCACATAAGTTCATGTAGTTGCTAGTGCTTTTTTGCTATTGATTTTAAGCTTTATTGTCTTGTGATCTGATAGAATGCACGGAATTATTTCAATATTTTTGTGTTTGTTGAGGTTTGCTTTGTGTCTCAGTATGTGGTCAGTTTTAGAGAAATGTCCATGGCCTGCTGAATAGAGAGTATATTCCTTGATGGGTGGAATATTCAGTAGATGCCCATTAGGTCAATTTGACGAATTATGTCATTTAATTCATATGTCTCTCTGTTTATTCTTTGTCTGATTGACCTGTCCATTGTAGATAGTGGGGTATTGAAGTTACCAACTATTACTGAGTTGGTGTTTATCTGTGTTCTAAAGTCCTATAGTGTTGTTTTAATGAAATTGGTTGCGCCAGAGTTTGGTGCTTATATTTTCATGATTGTAATATCTTCTTGGTTAATTGCTCCTTCAATCAGAGTGAAGTGACCCTCTTTATCTCTTCTGATCAGTTTTGGTTTGAAGTCAGTTTCATCAGATATTAGAACTGCAACACCTGCTGGTTTCTTAGTGACATTTGCTTGGAATATTTTTTCCATCCATTTGCCCTGTTAGTGCCTGTCCTTGAAGGTGAGATGAAAAATGTCATTTCTCATATTTTTGCATATCCAGATATTTCTGCTCATAATACCCTTTTAATATGATGACCTTCATATGGATATTTATCATCTCAAAATCAACTTCCACTACCTTCTTTCATTCAATTAGCTTTTAAGGGGAGCCTGCTGCTGTGATCAATGACTTTGTGCCCAATACCATGCTAGACTTTAAGGACAGGAAACAAAACTCAATATCAAGGCCCTTGAATGAATGAAAATAAGCCCTAAAAATTATTCTTCCAGTTCTGTTATTAATCTATTTTAATAAGCATAGGCCACTCAAAATAAAGTGCGCTGTGTAGGAAAAATTGTGAGAGGCATTAAAATTAATGAAAAGACATCTGGTTATTCTCAGTGGACAGCTAGGCATCGTGTAAGCATTCTTCTAGGTTATTTGATACTACTGAGCTTCCAAGTCTCCCACTGTCTTTAATTATTTCATAACTGAATTTTTTTTACAACTGATAACAGTACAAATGGTTCTCCTCCATAAGCATAAAATGAACTTTTCCTAAAAAAATGCAATAGATTATTCTACTTACACCATGCCCTGCCACTCAGCCGCACTCATCACCCCTCACTCTGTCCTTTCCTGCTTTTAAATTCCATTTCACAGACATTGAGATGCTCAGCATATAATAATACTTAGAGCCAAGCCTGACAACCTAAGTTCAATTCTCAAAATCCACTCGATAGAAGGAGAAAACTGACTCTTGTCAACTCTTCTCTGTCCTCCACATGAACACATGTGAGCACACACAAGGACACACACACACACAGAGAGACACACACAGAGAATAATAAATATAAAAAGTTTAAAAATTAGTTTCAGCGTTACACATTGCTCATATGTATGTTGTTTTGAATTTTCCTTTTGAACCATTTACAAATATCTCATGGGGCCTGCATCACTGTCATCTATTCTGTTTGTCTTACATGCCATATAAACTATTTCCACTTTATGTGTTAATTTTTGTACTGTTTATCAAGGGTTAATTAAAAATCACTTTTTCTGTAAACATTTTGTTCCTCTGTATTCTCCCATTGCTCAAGTCTCAAGAGGTTAGCACCTACCAAACTGATATGTAATTATGGCAGATGTACCTGTGCCATATAAAGCATGCACAGTATACTCATGGAAGGCAAGTCTTGCTCATTTTGCATCTGCATCATCTGGATAGAATGTGGCACATATGTTTATGAACTGAACAAATGACTGAATGAATGAATCACCAACTTTCATATCACAATAAAATTCTTAATCCTCTGTAATGCACTAATGCTAACTAGTACATTGTGTTAGGCTGTCTCTGTTGTACATCAGTAAATGCAAGAGCATGATGTGTTTATGAACAGCATCATACAGAGTGGCAGCCAATACCAAAAGAAAAACCCAATATAGCAGTCAAGATAAAAGAAACAAACATGAAATCTCAAGCTCATGAACATACATTGGTCTGAAGGTTAATTTTTAATTTGGTTAATTAGAACTTTAGACATTTCTCATGGTAATAACATAATGCTCTATGTTTAATTTTCAAGTTGAGCTAACCAAACATTCTTTATCCAAGGGCATATTTGAAAATATATCTAGGTACCATGAAGTAGATCATAGGTATCAGAGGTAGAGCAGCCCAGTGACTGGCCCTATCTTATTAAAACCTTCATAATACTTAGCACATAAAGAAAATAATCTAAGACAGAACTATTGGTGCATGCCTGTGATCTTAGCACTTGAGAGACAGAGGTAGGTAGACTGAAACAAGTTTAAGGGCAGGCTGTTCTATATAGTGAGTTCTAGGCCTTGCTAAATGACATTGAGAAATTGTCTCAGAAGACAAAAAAATGGGGTCCTGAGTTATTCCGTCCTGAGACTGAATCCTGCCCCATCTGCACATCTTGGGTATCCTTGGGTCACAGGGGATCATTTCTAGTCCCAGTCTCAGCAAGGTGAGTTCCTGTCACCAACTCAGCTCTCAGGACAGCTTGGGTCTCAGGGATTCTTCCATGCTCCAGACATGTGGTCCTGAGCTCCTGTCCCTGAAACTTCCCTGTGCCCTATAATCTGACTTCTGTGTTCTCCTGACCTGAAAGCACCCAGCCTAACTTTTCAGTCAAACTGTTCACCTAGAAGCCCAATCCAGCCCTGTTAATTCAGGACCCTGTGGAGTAAAAACTGGAATCTCAACTCAAAAGTTTCGCCTATCTCTAGCTGAACTAAGAATCACTGCTTTAACCCCATTGTACATCAACATAAAGGAGTGTCCACTGAACACCAAGCACTACTCAACTGGGCCGTAATAGGACAAGAAACAGCAAACAAAGATAAAAACTAACAAAAATGATATCACTTAGCCATACCAAAGGATACCACCACACAATACCAGATGCCTCGGTCTCATTAAAAAAGGAAACAACTTGAATAACCAAGATAATATGTCTACTACAGAAATTAACAACCCTATTATAACGTTTTCTGAGAATGATATCCTAGCGGACACTCAAGAAATGACTTCAAAAGAGAGATGTTCAGGAACTCAAAGAGGATGTGAATAAAAAACTGAATGAAGACTGTGGAAACACAAAAAAGTTGAATGAAATAACTAAAACAGCACAAAAGATGAAATTGGAATTCAACAAAGATAGAATCTCTGAAGAAAAGTAAAACTGAAATAAAACCTGAAATGAGAAAAACTCAGAGCCTCAAACTAAAAGCTTAGAAACAAAAAGGAAATGACAGAAATGGAACAGAGAATATCAGATCTTGAGGACAAGCTTAGGGAAATGGATCACTGCGCTGGATAGCTTTACTTGTCAACTTGACACTCCTGGGTAGAGGAATTCCTCAATTGGGGAATTGCCTCCACTGGACTGGCCTGTGGCCAATCTTTGGGGCATTTTCTTGATTTTCGAGTGATGTATGAGGGCCCAGCACACCGTGGGTGGTGCCACCCCTGGGCAGGCGATGATGGATTGTATAAGAAAGTAGGTTGACCATGGGCCAGGGAAGCAAGCTCGTAAGCAGCTATCCTCCATGGTCTGTGCACAAGGCTCCTGTCCTGAGTCCCTGCTTTGGTTTCCCTTGATGATGGACTGAACTATGCTTGTAAGTCAAATCAACCCTTCTTTCCCAAGTTGATTTTGGTCAGACTGTTTTGCCACAGCAATTGAAAGCAAACTAAAACAATCACCCAATCAAAGAAAAAGTGAAAATTAAAATAACCCAGGAACAAAATATGCAAGACATGTGGGACACAGTAAAAATATCTAACCTACAAATCATATCCATGGAAGTAAAAGTCTTAGAAAATACTTTTAATAAAATCATAGGAGAATATTTTCCAAATCTAGAGGAAATGATACCTATCAAAGTACAAGAGGCATACAGAACACCAAGTAGACAGGACCAGAAAAGAAACTCCCCATGTCGTGTAACAGTCAAAATACTGAATATACAGAACAAAGAAGAGATACTGAAAGCTGTGAGATAGAAAGATCAGGTCACATATAAAGGTAGGCCCACCAGAATAACATCTGACATTTCAGTGGAGACTATGAAAATCCAAAGGACTTGACCAATGTCATACAAGTCATGAAGGAACACAGTTCAGATTACAGCCCAGACAACTATCAATTGTAATTGAATGAGAAAGAAAAACTCCAGGATAAAAACAGATGTAGGGAATTTATGGTCACAAAAACAAACTCTACAGAGAATACTTAATGGAGTGCTTTGATCAGAAGAGAAGATCAAACACTTTCAAGAGAGTGCAAAGAATAAATATATTATCCCAGAACAGTCACGTCTAAGGAAAAAGAACTACAACACCAACATAGGAATTAGCAAACACTGGTTCACAACAATCCTCAATATTAATGATGTCAACTCCCCAGCAAAACGACACAGACTGAACAATTGGATTAGTAAGCAGAATTCATCAATTTTATGCCTCCAAGAAATGCACATCAACAACAATGATTGGCACTACCTTAGGGTAAAAGGATGAAAGAGATAGTCCAAGCAAATGGAACTAAGAAACAAGCAGGTGTAGCTATGCTAATATCATCAAAAATTGAACTAAAACTTAAACTAGTCAAAAGAGACAGGGAAGGTTACTTCACACTCATTAACAAGAAAAATCCACCAAGGATAAATTACAATCATAAACACAATGACCACATACAGAGGCACCCAATTACATAAAAGAAACTTCATTAGCTCTAAAATCTCACATTGACTCCAGTGCAGTGATGGTGGGTAGCTGTAAATAGCACAGCAGATGTGCCATGTGTATGTTCTTCATGAACTACTGCACCCCTTTGTTTGTTCTAAATGTTACAGCCTTATCCTTTTGGATATTAATATCAATAGGTAATATCAATATCAATAGCTAATACAGATCTCTTGATACACATTCTCTTGGGGCTGGAGAGATTGCTCAGTGGTTACAGTTCATTACATAAAGAATCTCTCTTTGCTTGTAAATCTCCTCTGACAGTGGAACCATTCATCTAACAAGTGGGTTTGCAACTCTACTCTACATCCTTCTATGTACCATTTTTCTTCTAGAATAATCATAGTCTGACATCTTATTTCTCCATTTTAGAGTTCAGGAAACTGAAGAAGCATCCAAGGCAAAGCCTTCTTTCTGAAAGAGTATCGTTGGCTGGCTTCTTTCCACTAGCCTCAGACACAAACTGTGCTTTAATTTGTCATTCTCAGTCCATTTCAAAGTATTTTCTTTACTTGCTTTGACTCATGTTTTCAAACTGGGAGAGAAGCAGCTTACAGAATGCAAAGTACATTATAGCCAAGCCACAGAAAGAGGGATAAACACCTGTGAACCAACCAATGTCTCACTTTTCACTTTAACAAAAGACTTTTAATACTGTAGTCTTAACCTCAAAGCAGAGGGCTGGGAAATAAAGAGAAGAGGATTTCAAATCAGGTGTCTTTGGCATTAAATAACAAATCTGTCATTTACTGGCTCTACCTGAGTCTTTGGACAAATGGACTTAAACATTTTGTCTCCACTGCCTAGTCTATGTATTGGTGATAATACGAAGTCTTGTATCATGAAATATTTATCAAGATTGACATACCTAATGGTTTAAAAGTACCTAACACACAAAAGACATTTCATTGATGCTGGTTGCTTTTTACACCTTCCTTTTCTGAAACAGAATGACACTTCAGCACCAGAAATCTCAGGTCCTGAGAATAATCCTTTTTTTTTAGGAAAAGTGAAAAACTCCCTGAATAATCAGCTCATCCATCTTAAATGGGCTTTGTTTTAAAAGCTAATTTTTAACATTACCAGTGAAATTTACCTGATGACTTTATATCCATACTCAGGTTCTAAGGATCCGAGTGTAACTGACTGTGACTAGATGCATATAGATTAAAGACACATATGCACACATCTAAGTGTTAGTAGCATTAAAAATGTAGGAAACAGCATATTTTAAGATGAAATGGAGATCTTCTTTAAAGGGTTAAAACTCATTCAATTTTACATTTTACAGGGTTTATACAGAGTTCAATATTGTATAACGGTTTTAACTCAACTGTGAACCTAAAAATTTACAGCCACTTTTGAAAAAGATGTATTCTTGCTCTGGAAACTGTTACTGAATGTGTTTAAGCTGTAATGAAAGCTTCTTCTAATCATGTGGTTATGAAATTAAAAAAAAAAATAGTACACAGACTTGAAGTTTTCCATTTTATCTAGAATGACATATCTTCAACATAGCAGAACTTGGGATGTTCTGGGATGGCTCCAAGTATCCCAAGTCCCATGACTGAGAAGTCGCTGCACCTCTGTACAACTTCATAATGGCAGCCATTGAGACTGCCCTCCACATCTTGTTTAATATGGTCAGGTGTGCTAGTCTGTTCCCTAGAATGAATTTTTCTGTATGAAACTGTGTGTTTTGACAACGCAGCGGAGATCTTTTTGAAAGGTTAAAACCTCATTTAATTTTGTCTTATAGGTTTTATACTGAGTACAATATTATATAACTGTATTAATTCAACTATAAACCTAAAATTTTATAGCCAATTTTGAAAGGCATGCATCTTAGCTCTGGAAATTGTTATTGACTATGTCAATGCTGTTGTAA
>NW_008348568.1:2452982-2454010 GCF_000622305.1 Nannospalax galili
TTTTTAGGCACTTTTGAGTGAGATGTATCTTTGCTCTAGAAACTGTTATTGAGTGTGTTAAAGCTGTAATGAAATGCTTCTTCTAAAAAAAATGTTTTAATATTTTTTTAAAAAGCTAATTTTTATTTTCACAGTTGCTCCATTTGATCCCCACTGGCAGAGTTCATTTTAGTTTTACTATTTCTTGCTATTACTGTCTTTTAAATGATCAGTTTCATATATTATTCATAATGTAACAATACCTTGATATTGTGCTTTGGTAAGGTCTCTGATTTTGATTTTTCTTTCATTTAAACTCATAACAATTGTAGCATGATACCAGATTAGATATCATTATTTCTACTGCACACATGAAGAAATGCAACCAATGTTAACATAGAGCATATAAAAACCAGAATGACAGACTATTGAGGTAGTTAATCCTTCAAGACAAGTTTAATAATTTTTGTCTTCAGCAGTAAATAACCTTTGGAGAATTTAGGAAACCAACCCAAAGTCATACAACTGATATGCTTCCTTTTCATTATGTGGTATTTTGTCTAAAGATGGTTTTAGTGGGATAGCAGTTTGTATTAGTGTTGTGGTTACACATTACCTGTTTGAACCTTACCCTTGCAAGAGTTCTGTGGAATTAGGGAGGTTATACACCATTGTAATTTTAGAACTCAAATTGAGGGTTGACTTTAAACACATGCTAGAACTAAATCACAAACATTATAGTTGGGAGACTTAGTTAGGGGAGAACATTTGTATGTATCTTGAACTATCTACATAGGTTGTAGTTTTAAAATACCTCATAAAACTAAAACAATTGGCCTATTAAAAATGCCCACAGGTGCAATGGTAGCACAAATATCATGGGAGTACCCAGTCACTTTCTAAATTGAATTTAAGGTTGACTTCATAGGTTAGAACCCATAACCGGCATTGATATCAGGTCCAGAAGCCTGAGGCTAGACAGGTCACAGACCATAGGGGAGAGCATAATACTATTAGTTTACTAACTGGATACTATGACTTATTGTTAT
>NW_008348568.1:2454119-2454773 GCF_000622305.1 Nannospalax galili
TATATGTATATCAACTTACACCAGAGAAGCTTCTATATACAACAAATGGTGATTAACACAGAAACTCACAACTGGACAACATGCAAAGAATAAGAGCCTGTAGAGTGCTTATCTATTAATAGGGCTCCTATATCAAACTTCTGCCTCCCAAGGATCAGGGATCATTCCTGAAGGTGAGGCATAAAGACTGTAAGTGCCAGAGGTGGTATATGATCTCAAAGAAAATTTTCAAGACATGTGGTCAGTTACTCATATGAACTCACAGCAATAGTGATACCATGCTCAAGTCCCATGTAAGCTCAAGCCAGACAAAATCGCAGCATAGACACAGGGAAGTGGATAAGAAACCCCAACTGTACCTTAGGAAATATTGGCAACATCGGTTGCTGGAGGAGGGGAGAGTTAGTCTGTTTACAGGTGAGACTCTTAGTAGGTTGACTAGGCTGCAGTGGATAAAATCATACTGCACTTGGGAATACAAATTTGTCTCTATATGCCCTAACACATACACACACACACACACACACACACACACACACACACACACGGTAGTTGGGGGGTATAGATAGGGAAGGGGATCAAATGTCTGAAAAAAAAATATATATATTGGTCTTTTTGAAGCAGGGTCTCCCTGTAGCCCCAGCTGTCCTGGAA
>NW_008348568.1:2454947-2461657 GCF_000622305.1 Nannospalax galili
GGTGGATCTCTGTGAGTTCAAGGCCAGCCTGGTCTACATAGTGGGTTCCAGGACAGCTGGGGCTACAGGGAGAATCTGCCCGCCCCAAAATTGGTTTTTAAAGAGCTCATAAAGGTGTGAAAATGATTCAGTTCCCCACCCAGATATCTTTTGAAGATGATGCTTTGAAATGTAAGAGCTGTAGCACTTAGAGCTGTGGTCTAAGTGAATTCCATGTCATAGGCACAACTTTGTTTTCTTGGCAAAGCTTATTTTGCTTCCTAAGGAACCAAAAAAAAAAAAAAAATTAGGGTAGAATGAAAGGCTACATTAACAGCAGTGTCTAAAAGCCTTCACCTGCCCAAAACAGACAGCTTGCAAATTAGTCCCAATCGATTGGATTTCCAGTGAGAACAGGAATAAGAAGACAATCAAGTGAACCCCCTACCTTGTCTAGCCAGTGGGGCACATCTTTCATGTCTCAAACTCAGTATATATTGTTTATAAATAGTGCCAGGCCCCATGATGCCAAATAAATCCTGTGCTATTTTTATGCCATGTGAGGAAAGGCAAGACAAATTTCAAGCCTAAAGCCTGCAGTTTGGGTTCTCAGAAACTCCCTTAGCACCCTTTCCAAGCCATCTAACCGGTGAGCTTAAGGTATCGTTAGGACATGCTGGACAAATGGCATCTCTAACTACAATCAGAGGGAGTCAGAAAGCTTGGCGGGCATTTTGAATATATGCAAGGGACGGCTGCTGTCACCCACAACTACCGTTGTCGCCACTGCAGATGGAGAGGAGGACTTGCTCTGGTTGAAGCAGGGGTGAGGAGTGTAGTCCTACCTGATAACTGCCCATGCAATAGTCCTAAAATATCCACTTTGGATAGACAGAGTTCTAAATTAGACAGAGTTTTATATTAACCAGAGTCCAATATGAGCAAAATCAACAACAAAAGGTCATTCCAGATGGTTCCATGGTGAGAATTTAATATGGAGGGCCTGGATTGAGTGTATTGAGATAACTAAAAAGTCAAACACAAGGTCACTCTGTCAGTTCACACGCTACATAAAGCAGACACCGAAATATGATTTGTTGTGTAAGAGATGTGTTGGAGAGAGCACATGTGAAGTACAAAGTGGGTGTAGGCAGTTAAAGACTTCTGAGGGTCTGGCAGCTATGACACCCATGAGCAGAGAAGTGCTGCTCTCAGTTCTGCACTCATAAGAGGAACCCTGAATTAACCAGGAAGAAGCTGGATCTAGTTCCCCTACCATGGCAGAGCAGTCTCGGGGGGAAGCAAGGCCTTTTCCAACCCCAAATGAATCCACAGATTTGTGAAGCAGCTGCGACCATCAGTCATTTCTGTTGCCCTTGTAATTAAGGGAGCATCTAAACAGCACTCATCCACAGCTTCCACAGTCAGAAAACAGAGGGACTAATCAGAGCAATAGCAATAAGTCACTACCAGCCCGAGGGCTACAGGAACAATGGAGGACATGAGGCTACAGTGTTGTGGATGCTGTTCCCATACAGGACATGGAACAACAGCAGATGTATGAACATTCTGGAAGAGGAGACAGAACAGCAACAAAGAGTCAAAGAAATAAACACTGCAATTGAAATATGTGAAATAGATCTAACCAGTCATTACCTCTTAATTGAAATCACTTTGGACAAAATAATTTCAGAATTTAGAACAGGGCTGGGAAAGTGGCACAATGGATACAGATGTTGCCATGCCAGCATAAGGCCTGGCATTGCAATCCCCAGAACCCAAGAAACGGCTCAGCAGGCATGGCAGCTGCCTGTAATTCCAGCCTGCAGGAGGCACAGGAGAGCAAGCTGGTTAGCTGGAGTAGGACCACATTAGTGAGCTCTAGGTCCTGGAAAAGATCCCAACTCAATCCACAATGTGGAGAACAATCAAGGAAGACACTGAATGTCAACCGCAGCCTCCGTATGCACATGCACATGCAACATACTTTCACACACATGTTTACCCACACACATGCAAATACAGTTTGCTACGCATACGCAGAGAAGGACAGAGACCGAGACAGAGAGGACTAAACTGAATTTCCAATGGAGAATCCCATCTCTGTTCAACTTGGAATAGTAAACTACCTGAAACAGCTAAATCCCCAAATAAAGATATGAAACAATTACCTTTTCTTATTGGGCATCAAACAACAAGTCACTTAGCCCGAGACACAGGCAACATCAGAGATTCCCTACAAATGCCCTCTTCATAGCATTCCTGAAGGATTTCAAGCTGTAGTATACGGAGTGGTAACCCAAGCAGTCCTGTGGTCTTTCTCAGTTGGGGAGACAAAACTGCAACTAGGATTCGCAGAAAAGAACATTTTTGAATATTTTATTGAATTTTTGTGTATTTCATAGCCAACATCTTACTCATCATTATGCCCCCTTTCCCATCGGCACCTTCCCACAGACCCCCCCACTGGATTTTATTCATCCTGTCATTTATGTTAAGGCCTATGAAGTGAGGTTAGTATCCCCAGACAAAGAACATTTTTATAAATTAGAGATCTACACAGTCAGATAATTTTAGAGATCTGTGAAGGGTAATCTCAAATATAGAGATAAGTATTTACTTTATAAGTATTTACTTATCAACATGCATGTAAGAAGACTCCCCTACCTAGTGAAGAAAATAACCCAAAAGATGAGAGAAACATTTGTGTGTTCTGTTCATACGAGATACCCACCAGACAAGAGAGACCAGTAATATTTATGAGAATCACATGATAGAGATAAGAACTTTCATGGTGTAAGAACATTTTCAGAGAAGGAAAAGTGCTTCTGCTCTCTCCAAAGTTTGCAAAGATGAGATTATTTAAAAATACACACACACTGAGACAAAGACAAAGAAAGTTATAGAAACACAAATACAGCGAACATTCAACGAGGTAAAATTAAACTTGTCTGACATCCAATACAAAATAGTAAGGAATTCAAAAAAGCAAAGAAACTGTAAGTATAATTTAAAAAGTTAATGAGGGGCTGAAGAGATGGCTCAGCAGTTAAGAACACTGGTTGTTCTTCCAGAAGACCTAGGTTCATATCCCAGCACCCACATGGCAGCTAATAACTGTCTGTAACTCCAGTTCCAGGGGATCTGGTAGCCTCTTCTGTCCTCGGTGGGCAATGCATGACACAGGTGCACTTACCTACATGCAGACAATACATTCATACACATAAAATAAAAATAATAAATAAAATATGTTTTTAAATTTAGTGAATTAAAACTAGCTCCAAATGGGCAAAGATGATACATTAATAAATGAAGTTATTCAAGTAGCTATTTACCATGATAATGTGCAATAAGGTAAAGAAAGGATTAAGCCTTTCTATGTTAAAGAAATAGAGTATAAAAGTGACAAAATTGAGCTTCAACAAATAAAAATTATGTTGTCTAAAGTGGAAAATACACTGAATGGAATTAGCAGCACATTTAACATGCCAAAAAAAAAAAAAAAAAAAAAAGAATTTTAAAATGCACTGGTGAAATTCTGAAATGAAGAAAGAAAAAGATTGAAAGGACAAACAGAACATCTGTGAGGCACAAAACAACTTCAGGAAATCTAATATGTGTCTAATTGGTCTTTTAAAAAATCATAATTAAGGGGCTGGAGAGATGACGCAGCGGTTAAGAACACTGGTGGTTCTTGCAGAAGACTCGGGTTCAAATCCAAGCACCTACATAGCAGCTAATAACTGTAACTCCACTTCCAGGGGATCCAACAGCCTCTTCTGTCCTGTGCAGGCATTGTATGACGCGAGTGTACTTAACTACATGCAGGCAATACACACACGCATACGCATAAAATAAAAATAATAAAATATTTTTAAAAACATAATTAGAAGACATAGATTTGTTTTAAATTATATATATATATATTTAATTGTATTTTTGAAATTTTCATGCACTAGAGTCTGACGGTACTTAAATCCACTCCCCGTACCATGCCTTCCCTACCACTCCCTGCCCAGTTTAATATAATCTCTTAGATACGTTATATGGCCTATAGAGTCTGATTTGTGTCCCCAAATGTCCTTCAGAATGGGTCCATCCAGAAAGAGTCCCAACCCTGTAAGACATTGCTTTTCCTCCTCCCAGCAGCCATCAGCTACCAAAAGTTCCTTGGGTTGGGTTGGGATTTCTTAGCCACTTCCCCATGTCTATGCTGGAATTCCATCTAATCTGAGCTTGCATAGGACTTGTGCACGCTGTCACCATTTATGGGTAAATGACCAGCTGGAAGGCACATATTCCTTATAAAAGTTGTATTTATTAATTTATATAACTGCTAGATAATATTTAATAATTACCCTTATTTTCTTTGAAAATTTCATGCAATGTATTTGATGATCTTTTTAATTTTTTTGAGAATTTCATGCATGAGTATTGTATTTGCATTATTTTTGCCCCTCCCAGGCCCCCTCCAACTCCTCCGACGTGCTATCCATCACCCTTACATTTCTTTTAAATCCAGGATCTTAAATTTTTTCAATGAAAACAAACGTAGGGACAAAGTTAGTTGGGGCAAATCCTGGGAAGATGGCTGGGGAATTGGCAGCTAAATACCAGGCTCATTATTTTTCAACTTCATTTTTCAGACTGTGATAATGTGTTAATGATTAATGAACAAAAGAATGGAAATATTAAGGCCTTATTTTAGGAACATTTGACAGGTGTATTGCAACCCACAAGGAGATTTTTCCCACTAGTGAAAGTATATTGGGATGAACTTAGCAAGAACCTGTGAAATCAGAGAGGAAGTGGGAGGAAAAGGTCCTTCATTATCACAATAAATAGGATTTGATAACGTGGGTGTCCTAATGTGATGAGAAAGGGGAGCTAAGGCTATGGGCAGCTTTCTCATGGTCGCCAGAATAAATAAAAAAAAGACGATAGAGCAAGTTTACTTTTTACACAAGTGCTGCTTGGAGTGACTAGTTAATTCTCCTTTAGACCATTACTTTAGAAGTTTCTAAGAGGCAGTTTTAAATGATTCAATTTTTTCCCAAGTTTTACACCTCAAGTGTTTATTGAATCATCTTATAAAGTTTAGTATTTTAATAAATGTGAAAAATATTTTAATTCAAAATGCCAAAACATTTGAATGAAATTAAATGAGTAAATGATTGAATAGTGAGTGAAATCTTTTTGAAGATATAAGCAAATTGGATTTATCCATTCCATAATGTAGACATATTTCACAACATCATGTTGTGTCACAAATCTACAAAATGTTATTGATATAAACATAAGTGAACACAACTCAAGCATATGTATGTATGTATATATACATATATACATATTAAGTTACATATATGGGTGATATACACAATAAGAAACACAAAGTACTGAGTAATACTGAATTTAACACAAATGGAGCAGATGCCAGAAACTCAATGGCAAAGACTCTCTTGAGTTCAAATATTTTTTCTTTCTCTCTTTTTTTCCTTCTTGAGATTAAGCTACAGTTCTAACACTTGCAGGCAATTTAGTGTTAGTTCACATTTGTTTTACAATTTTTAAAAAATTTTTATTTATTTTTAATTTTATGTGTATGCATGTATTGCCTGCATGTAGGTAAGTGCACCTGTGTCGTGCAATGTCTGTGAAAGTCAGAAGAGGCTGTAGGATCCCCTGGGACTTAAGTTACAGACAGTTGTTAGCTACCATGTGGGTGCTGGCATTTGAACCTGGGTCTTCTGCAAGAACGACCAGTGTTCTTAACCACTGAGCCGTCTTGCAATATAATTTACTGGTATTCATATCCTCTCCCCTATCCTCACCTCCCCTATTGCCTCCCACCCAATTTAATGCACTCTGTGACGTACATGAGAAGGCCTACAAAGTCTAATTTGTGTCCCCAAATGTCCTTCAGTGTGCGCTCATCCACTGGAAGCTGGTTGACCTACCAAGAGTTCCAAGCTTGAAAGAGATTGTCTCTGCCCCTCCCAACAGTCATCTGTTGCCAAAATTTCCTTAGGACCTTCACAATTTCTTAACCTTTTGATTATTATTGTTACATATATAAATGTGTGTGTATGTATGTATGTATGACTGACTCCATTGAAGGGTACTCATGTGTACCACCCACTTGGGATTATATAACCTGTCAGGGATCTAGACCCTGTAGAAAACTGATTATTCTTCCATTCTCAGCATCCACTGACTTGCCTATGGCTCTTTATCTTGAAGTGAGGCCCCATGAAAATTTCTCTCTCCAAATGGACATGTCAATTGATTTTTATCATTATGCAGATCTAGTTAGGCTTCCACACTGTGGAGATTTCATGAGTGTAGTTTCCCTAGCATGTCTAGAGTACATTAACCAGAAGCAGGTGTCTTGTCCATCGGACTGTCACAGTCTTTCTGCCCCTCTTCCACTATGCTATCTGAGCCTTAGGTGTAGTTACACTGTAGATGTGTCTCTTAGGGATGGACACCACACAGTAACTTTTTCTCTGTATTTTGACCAGTTGTGGAACTTTGTAATAGTCTCCATCTGTCGCAAAAAGAAGTGTCTTTAGGTCAGATATGGTAGTGCATGCCTTTAATACTAGCACTTTCAAGGCAGTGGCAGAGGTAGAAAGGCGGGTGGATCTCTGTGAGATTGAGGCCAGCATGGTCTACATAGTGAGTTCCAGGGCAGCTGTGGTTACATAGAGACCCTGCCTCATCAAAAAAAA
>NW_008348568.1:2461720-2494638 GCF_000622305.1 Nannospalax galili
AAGAAATTGCATTGGTTTCAAAAAAGTAATAGACTGGGTTCTCTTTTATGTTTTAAGGCCTTGTCAAACGTATGTACTTGACTATGTTCACAGTACCATGCCTGGATTCTCTATTAATGAGCAGACCCTATAAAAACTTTGCATCTTTGATCTGTCTGTTTGTTCATTTGTTTGTTTTGGCAGGGTCTCTCTAGTTTTAGGCCACATTGCATTGGTTTCAAAAAAGTAATAGACTGGGTTCTCTTTTATGTTTTAAGGCCTTGTCAAACGTATGTACTTGACTATGTTCACAGTACCATGCCTGGATTCTCTATTAATGAGCAGACCCTATAAAAACTTTGCATCTTTGATCTGTCTGTTTGTTCATTTGTTTGTTTTGGCAGGGTCTCTCTAGTTTTAGGCCACCTGGAAGTCACTATGTGGACCAGACTAGCCTTGATCTCACAGAGATTCTCCTGCCTCTGCCTCCTGAGGGCTGGAATTACAGGTGTGTGACACAACACACACAGCTTTGCATCTTTGAAGAAAGGAATTGAGGAAGACACAAGAAGATAGAAAGACTTCCTATGCTCATGGAATGGTAGAATTAATATTGTAAAAATGACTGTCCTACAAAAAGCAATTTACAGATTCAATGCAATCCCAATCTTCACAGAAATAGTAAATAAAAATTCCTAAAATTCATGTAATTCATATGGAAGCACTAAAGACCCCAGATAGATACAGCAATCCCAAGCAGGAAGAACCATGCTTGAGGGATCACCATACTGTATTTCAAACTATATTACAGAGCTATAGTAATAAAAAACAGCACAGTACAGTCACAAATTTGTCAATGGAACAAAATAGAAGACATAGACATGAAGATACATAATTACAGCCACATGATATTTGACCAAGATGCCAGAAATACAAACAGGTGGAAAAACATCTTCAGAAAATAGTGCAAAGGAAACTGGGTCTCCACATGTAGAAGAATGAAATCAAACCTGTATCTATCACCTTACACAAAAATCAAGTCCAAATGGATCAATAACCTCAATGCGAAACCTGAAATTTTGAAACTTTAGAAGTCAACATAAGCAGTACTCTATAAGATATAGGAACAGGAGAGGATTTTTTACATCAGACTTCAGTTGCTCAGGATTTAAGGTCAACAACTGACAAACAGGGCCTCATTAAACGAAAAAGCTGTGTATAGCAAAGGGAAAAAAACCCAACTGAGTGTAGAGGAAGTTCAAAGAATGTAATCTTTGCCAGCTACACATCTGATGGAGGATTATTTTACAGAATATACAAAGAACTCAAAAAACAAAGAATCAAGAAAACAAATGACTCAATTAAAAAATGGGCTACAGATCTGAACAGATCTCAAAATAAGATATAAAAATAACGAAGAAATAGCGTTGAAAGTGTTCAATATCCTCAGTAATTAGGAAAATGCAAATTAAAACTAAGATTTAATCTTATCCCAGTGAGATTGACTAAGATCAAGTAAACAAATGACACCAAATGCTGGGAAGGGTGTGAGGAAAATGAAATTCTTATTCACTCCTACTGGGATTGCAAACTGGTACAACCAATATGGAAATCGGTGTGGAGAACTCTTAAAACCCTGAAATTGGTGCTACCATATAATCCAACTGTACAACTCCTTGGCTTTTATCCAAAGGACCTGATTTCCCACCACGGAGAAACTTGCTCAGCAACGTTTATTGCTGCTCTTTCTCACAATAGCTGGGAAATGGAAACGAACTAAATGCCCCTCAACCAATGAAACGGATAAGGAAAACGAGGTACATTTGCACAATGGTGTTCTATTGAGCTGTAAAGAATAATGAAATCATGAAATATGGAGGTAAATGGATAAAACTAGAAACTGCTGTACTGAGTGAAGTAACCCAGACTCAGAAAAACAAGTGACACAAGTTCTCTTTCACTTATGTAGCCTATCTCAAAATCCCTAGTTGTGAGTCTATATCCTGAAGTGATCCCAGGAGCCTGGAAAATAGAAATGATGGGGTGAGGGGAAGAAGGTGCTCCAGAGAGGGGGCCTGTAGGAAACAGTTGTTATCAAGGGAGAAATGGGGGGAAATCTAACTGGGGAGGGGGAAGGGAGGGCTATACAGGGGAGAGAGAGGAGAGAAAGATAAATAATACTTAGGTGGTATGAGAAAACAAAGGGAAATGTATTA
Organism: Nannospalax galili; assembly: GCF_000622305.1. NCBI lineage: Eukaryota > Metazoa > Chordata > Mammalia > Rodentia > Spalacidae > Nannospalax > Nannospalax galili. The sequence goes on from NW_008348568.1 coordinate 2,463,916, forward strand.
TTTCATAAACTTACTGAAAAACATACACACAACATATAGGCAAGTACTTGTGTCTTGCTGAAGGCTAGATAATGAAGACATAGACTCTTATAATGATTGAGCATTTTTAAAATATGAAGAAAACTATGTTTACCGGTTCCAGGATCTTAGCTTACCCTAAGCAAATGAAACATGAAGAAAAATATCTTAAGTCATAGAAGGAAGATACCTGATAAACAGTAGAATGAAATTGAAGATGACAGCAAATTTTTCATAGGTTATGATGGAAGCCAGAAGACAGTGCCTTCTTTAAGAACAACAAAATATAAAACAAACTGATCCAAAACTGAGCAATTTTCTAAACATAAAGCCTTTGTATAATGAAGATGCAGTAAAAATATTTTCAGACAGAAAAAAGTTAAAAAAAATCTATATTTGTCAAAACAGCATTATAAGACATTGAAGAAATTACTTAAAGAACAAAGAAAACATTGCAGTTAGAAATCTACTACACAAGCCAATGAAGAAAACTGGAAACTGCAAGCAGCAGCAAACAACTATTTTTTTCTTATTTAAATACTTTTAAAGATAGTCATCTGTTTAAAGCAACAGAAACAACATATCGTGGGGCTGTCTTATATTGAATAACAAACATAAGACATCAACAGCACAAAGACCAGAGATGTAGAGGTGTAAAGGTGGAAGTATTCTCTCACTATGTATATACTATTACCTGAAGGTGAATTGTGCTAAATAAAAGATGGATACTCTGAATTTTAATGGCTAAAGGAGAAAAATAATTACAATCCATAAGTAATAAATGGATTAAAATATAGTTACAGTAAATTAAAAGCAACACGAAAGACACATAGAAATAGAGAAAGGAAATCATATTAATAAAATAGCAATATCCACAAACCATTAAGCAAAACCATTTCAATGGCAAATTAACAAGTAAAAGGCAGAGATTCTCATATGTATTAAAAACAATGAGTGAACTGTATGTACCTTGCATGATAACTAGCCTAATTATAAGGACACACATTAAAAATAAAGTAGGAAGAGGTGTACTGTGATAGCACTGATCAAACGCAAACTGAAGCATCTATAGCAAATATCAAAGCGAGTTTCAGCTCAAAAAGTATTTGTCCACATAGAAAGCATAATTTCTTAATTACAATAAATTTTTAATTTACTAAGAGATTACAATGGTGTTAATGAACTGAATAATTAGGCTTTGAAATACACAAATTCAAGCTGATAAACTGTAGTTTAAAAAAAGACAAATTCAAAACTGTAGTTGAAGAGTTCAAATTTTCATTCTCAGATGACAGAACAAGTGAGCAGAAAATAAGTACGGACACGGAAGACAGAAACAGCATACCACCAATCAATCAACACGACAGGCATGTGTAGATTTACCCCACAGGTGCAATACACATGGTAATTCGTATGCACACATGGACTGACTGCCAAGAAATAATATAGCCAGCCACATAAAAGCCCCAATAAGTTTTTATTTATTTAACTAAATACAAAAGACACCACAGAGAGGAACAAAATCCTTATTCTACCTCAATCCTCTCTAAAAATACAGGTTGAGATCCCTGGAAAGCAGACTAAATCAGACATCAGCATGTGGATCCTTTATTAAGAAGGGACTTAGGGATCTCTGTTGTGAAAGGGAAGGAACAGGTCAGATTGGGAAGCAGACACTGAATTTCTATGCAGTCTCAATAAGTAGATTAGATTGTTCTGCATGTAGCTTTGGAGCTGAGGTAATACCTCACATCTTTAAAGAATTGCTTCAAGTTTTAAAAATTATTTTTAGTTTATTTGTTTTTATTTACGTGTATGAACATTTTGCCTGCATGTAAGAGTATCTATGGCTGCAATTCACATAGAGGCCAGAAGATAGCATCAGATCCCCTGGAACTGGAGTCATGGTAGGTTGTTAGCTGCCATCTAAGTGCTGAGAACTGCAACCAAGTCCTCTGCAAGAGCAGCCAGTGCTCATTAACTTCTGAGCCATCTCTCCAACCCCTGCCTCCTAGCTTTACACTCCTGTGTTTATTACATCATGCGGGTGGTCCCTGAAACAAGATGTGACATTAGACAAGGAAATCTTTTCAACCTAAACAATTTTCAAGAAAAACTGAGCAGTAAGGGCCTTCCACTAAGAACATCACTCCTAACATTTAAAGCAAAGTACCCCATTCCTAAAGAAGGATCTTTGTGGCGGATCACGGTGTTGAACAACTTACCAACAAAGAAATCACATTTAAGCAAATTTATTTTCTCCCCTTAAACATTGATTTCAAATTTTGCAAAGCCAAACTACAAAATTTATAGCTCAAAAAAGCATACTTGGGGGAAAATGCTTTGTATGTAAGTGCTGACCTTCAGAGATGAGTTCCTTGGTTCCTACAAGTTTAGATTTGTATGTCGTGGCATCTACTTAGCATGGGCTCTCCAGGAAAAGAGTAAAAGTGTATTTATGTATATCAGAGAGAGATAGACACAGAGAAACAGAGACAGAGACAGACAGAGAGAGATACAGAGATATAAAGAGAGAGACACAGAGAGAAGGTATTGATTCTCACAATGGTGAATTCTGAGAAGTCCCAGATTTGTAGTTGACAAATAAGGTAAAGGCCCAGGAAAGTTGTTGGTATATTTTTAGTTCATGTCTGAAATTCTGTGGACCAGGAGAACATGATGTAGATGTGAAGCTAGAAAAGGCCAATATTTCAGCTCAAAGATAGAGAGAAAAATTATCTTTTACTTAGCCTTTCAGTCCTAGTTACATTTCTTTTGCTGTGGTAAAAGACTTAGACAAAGGCAACATGGCTGAGAGTTTACACGGCTCACAAGTCCAGGTTATAGTCAATCCTTGTAAGGAAATCAAGGCAAGAACTTCAAACAGCTAGTCACATGGTACCCCTAGTCAAGGGCATGGAGAAATGAGAACATACATGCTCACTTAACTACTTGCTTATGCTCAGCTTGATTTCTCTCCTTTTATAGAGCTCAGGACCCCCGCTTAGTGACTGGTACCATCCACAGTGAGCTGTGTCTTCCCTTATCAATTAACTTAATTAAGACAATTCCCCACAGACAAGCCCATGGGCCAACCCAAGGTTGACAATTTCTAAGACTCTCTTCCCAGACGATTCTAGATGTGTCAAGTTGATAGTTAATTCTAACTATCACACTTTCATTCTTATTAGGGACTTTGAATGGACTGAGAAAGGCCTACCCACATCAGAGAAGTCTATCTTTTTAGCTCTGCTTACACTTTTCAAATGTTCATCTCATCAAAAACTCACAGATACACCCAGAGGTAACATTTAGCCAAATATCTTGGCACCCCATGATGAAGACAAATTGAGACTTGAAATCAACCTTCACGGCATCCATGAAGGTGAAAGAGCAGCTGACTACTGTGGACGCTCATTTTCAAGTTACCGTCAATATTATATTTGTATCAAGTTGATTCTGAATAACCAACACATCTTCATTTTTTCTTATTGACATTCTTTGTACCATTTTCTAAATAACTCCCCTAGATCCATCTTGTTGGTTATTTAGTCACCGATTCTTTACTGTTAGAAAGAGAGCTTTTGGACTCCTACACACTGACAAAATAAAATGTTAGCTAGGTGCCTATTACAATCCACCAAGCCTCAATAAAAAGATATCTGATTGAAAAGTTATCCAACAGTCTCTCAATAAATATTGGTTGTGGGCTAAAAAGTAGGACAGTGTCAAAGTGTTTCTTAGCATTTAGGAGGCCCTGGATTAGCCCCAACACCACCACAATACATTTTGGATGTTAGAGAAGATATTCTGAGGTGTCCAAGATGGATGGCTGAGGCAGTCCACACATGCAGAATAAAAACAATGCAAGCTTTGGTGTGATTTGAGGAGCGTCTGTCTTTTCCACGTGATCTGGCCAGCTCATGTCTTCTGTAGTGCCTGTCAGAATAGCTGCAAAAGACCTTCTTATCCTTATGGTTTCTTTTCTCTGGTACTAGCCCTAGAACTATCATTTTTGGTCTAGTTCACTGTTCCAAAGACACAAACCTGCTGATAATCCAACACTATTCATTCCTTAGGGACAAGAGATACCTTCCTTAGCCTTAGTCAAGCATTCAAGTTGAGATCCATTGCTTTCTTCCTTGAACGTCTAGATATAACCTAACCCTATACCAGAAACAGCTCTCTTTCAATGTTACACACTGTGCTAGATAGCTTCAGTTGTCTGCTTGACACATCTTAGTGGAGGGAACCTCAATTTAGGAATTTCTTCTATTGGGATTGGCCTGTGGCTATGTCTGTGGGGCATTTTCTTGATTTTTGAGTGATGTGGGACGGCTTAGCCTATAGTTGCTGATGCCACCCATGAGTTGGTAGTCTGGTGTTGTATAAAAAAAAAAAAAAAAAAGGCTTAGTTTGGGCCAAAGGGGCAAGCCAGTAAGCAGCATACCTCCATGGTCTGTGTTTCAGTTCTTGCCCTGACTCTTCCCCTGTCTCCTCTACATGATGAACGAAAAGCTGAAGGTGAAGTAAACCCTTTCCTCCTCAAGTTGGTTTTGGTCAGTGCTTTTATCTCAGCAATGGGGAACAAACTAGAACACACACCCATTTGTTTTCTAATACAATTTGCTCTGCCTTTGGTTCCCTTCACCTACTTCAAAAACAATAACAAATGTCATCTCATTTGGGAATCTCTTTGAATTTCTGTAGTAACTCTGATACATAGAGTTTCTTATATTCAAAATTCATTTAAAATAATAGCACAGAATGTGGTTCAGAGAACAATTTGACATATATATATATATACATATTATACACACATACATATACTTATATTTGGGTCTGAAACCATCTCTGGTACTAGTTTCTCTCAGATCTAGTTCATCTTCATGTAGAATGATCTTAAGCCTGCTAAATGCAGCTCATGTGTTTTCATCCTGAGAAATTTGCATATGCATTCATGTGTATGTATTTATCTACACGGGTCTATCTGTCTGTATGTATGTATGTAATATGCATATGCTTGAACAACCACAGAGAGCTATAGGAAAGCATTATAAATGTATATTTTGACATATACAGATGTGTGCTCAGTCACACATGTGCTCATTATTCCATAACATATATGTGACCATATAAGATACAGCCAGTTTGCCTTTCATGTCATCTCTGAGTCCTTACTCAAGAAAGAGCCACGGATACTTTAGTTTTAGCTTTGGTTTCCCTTGGATGCCCTGTGGTTCTCAATTTGATGTTAATTTAAACGAACTGAAATGGAGCATGAGATCAGGGCAGGATGACTGAGATTCCATCTCTACTCCCAGCTGGGCCACAAATGGAGCCTGGTAATTCATCTCTGCTTGTTCCCCAGGCCAGGTTTTGAGGTCTCTTTCCATTACCCTTTGTGGACGCCCCTGCTTCTGCTTTGTGAGACCATGCCTTGCTTCCTGATGAGTTCAGCAACAATCATTTGACAAGTGCAATCTTTGGGATTGCCTGCTGTGTCACTCACACCCAGTCCAAAGAGGTGCATTCCTCTGGCTTCTCCCCTCAGAGGTCCTCTGTATTTCCCTCTAATGGACTCTTTTAAGTGACAAGCTTCCAGCTGTTATGATTTTTCTGTTAATGTGGTTCAAGGCACTTGAACAGACTTTGAGAGCAGAGATTGTGCTATCCTGAGTCACAGACATATCCATGCATGTGAACCCTGCTTTCCATTGTCAAGGATTGTTCTGAAAACAATCTTAAAGTGCACAGCCATTGGAGGATGCAACAAATAGGTATTAAAACCATAGGGCGAGATTTGAGTCTCTTTTTTTCCTATCTTGCTTGCAAGATAGGTGCTTAGACTTTCTAACTAAGTATAATAGAGAAAAGTGAATCCAAGCTAAATAGTTCTCCCATTTGCTTTTAATTTCCCACCCACCATCCAGATTTAAATGCTTTTCTAGATTGTGGGTTTGAGTCTGTTACTTCTAAGATCAAACTGATTGACTCACAACTAATTTATCCAACATGTTGTGCTATGGTGTCCATTATCTATGATAGTCATCAGCAAAGCAAGTGTTCAGGCTCCATTACTTGTAAAATTTCTGGTTCACCACACACTGTGGTCAGGGTTATACATTAAAATTCAAATTTGATCATGCAACTTCTTAAAACTATTCAGTATATTCCCATTATTTCTCAAGTGAAAAAGAGAATTATTGACAATGCTTTTAGGCCCTGTATGCAGTGTACCCCATCTTCTCAGTCTCTTCTCTCCAGACCTCAACTTTGATGTCACTTCCTGCTGCTGTCCCCATGAAGGCCAATCCCATTGTAGATGGCATCGGTGTACTCTTCATGGTTCCATCACAGTATGTCAGATGGATCTGTAGTGGTTTCAGCGTGATTAGAAGGTCTCCAGACAGAAACTAACTCTTTGCTTAATATCTGTCTTCTATTAAATACAGCATAATATAACAACATGCACCACATTCTCAGTACTTAACATCAGCAGGTAGTACATAGTGGGGACTCAACAATTGTTCTTGGATGAATAAAATGAATGATCTGTAGCCTGAGGCTTAACCCCAATTATAGAAATACCTGACGTTTGATGTGTATGTTGTGTCCAGCTGCAATGCCATACACTAAAAATAGCTTCCTTTTAAAGACATATTTATGGTCCTTGGCTAAGCTGTTTTGCTGGGAAGACAGAAAAATGCACCCACAGCATTGAAGCTGCTTTTCTGAGATAAGGGAGCACTGCTTATGAATCTTTTGCAAAGTTTGGCAATTTTCAATTTAAATATTTACCATGAGTTCAATTATTATGTTTACCATGAATACAAATGCAAGGAAGTTGGTAATAAATATTCTAATAGACCACAAAAGTGCTATGAGAGCCAATAGAAGATTAATCTCCATTGGGAAAATCCACAGACTTTTTCCACTGGGCCTTGAAGCTGAGGCAGGTTATTGAGATGTTGCCAGTCCTGTTCATCTGACCGGCTCCTCGCTATCTTTAGCCACCTCTGCAGTTCAACTTAAAACTTCCTTTGGTAAGTCTTCTCTGACATAGTCTCCCAGCTAAATTACATATTCTTAATGACCTTTCCTCCCCACCCCATCAAGCATTTGTCTACCTCACAGAACTCTAAGTACCACAGAGGAAAGCATTAATGCTGCTTTCCATACCACGGTCTGAATAGAGCCTGACTCAAGGCAATGGTTTCAGTAAGTATCCAGTGATCGACTGAGTGAATGTTGAAAAGCCAAGGAGCAGAAGTGGAAATGCCTAAAACGACTCAAAAACATGAAGACTTAAAAAATCTTTTATAGAAAGGAAATAAAAAGTGGGAACAGCAATACAGGGATAGTGAAATGCCATAAGGATCCAAAAGGAGAAAAAAGACCTTAAGGTGTCAAGTGTATGTAAGAGAGGAGACCATTTGGTATGGTTAGGTGTGCCTTGCATACAGGGGGTCCAGTAAAAGGGAGGCTTGAACAACTTGCGGAAGCCACATTTTTAATGGCTTTGAATAATAATATAGAACTTGTACTTTTGTCATCAAGAGGATTTATAAGGTCGTTAAATAAATAGAAGGTTAGTAGATCTAGACTTGTACTTTACAAAAATCATTTCAATTTCTAGACAGTGGGAAGGTTACAGGAAGGGAAGAAAAGAAAGGTACAGATACCTTTTAGGACATTACTATAATTGGCACTACTGCATTTAAGATGGATATGTTTAATGTGGGTGGCTATTCTGTGCATTATAGAATGGTTATCAGGATGGTTATAATGATGAATGAGTGGGTTATCCACACAATTGCTGCTTCGCTGTGCAACAGTACACAAAAATCACAGTAAGTACTCTGCTGTGGACCCAGAGGTCCTGAAGAAAAAGGGAGACCCTTAAAACATGTTGCTTTCTGAAAGACACATGGTCAAGTTTGTGTACTGAGATGTCCCTCTGTGCAAGTTCAGCCACTGGAGTCTAGTCAGTCTATCTAGAGTCTCTCCCTTAAAGATCAATTGTCCCTTAATCAACAGTAATCAGTTCCCAATAGTTTATCAACAATGGTTGGGATCTGTTGCCCAATTCTCCAGTTATAGGCTGGGCTTTTAACTGATTGAGTTTGCTTGGGTTTTATTCATGCTGACACCATTGCTATAAGTTCATATGAGCAAGTTCCCAGAGACCTGGAAGATTTGGTTTCCTTATGATCATGCATCAACCATGGCTCTTACAATCTTTCATCACCCTCTTCTGCAATGGTCCCTCTCCTCAGTTGCTGTAGGTAGGTGAGGTTTAATATAGGAGTCCTTTCCAGAGACACACTCTCTGCATCTCTTATCTAAGCCAAATACATGCAGTTTGAGAGGTCATAGATCCCAGAGAAAACCCTACGTCTGTCATATCCCTTGACAAATGTCATTTCTTACTGTAATATTAAATATGGATCCCACCACTCATCAAAGAAGCTTCTTTTTGAAAGAGACTGTTACAGAGTTATGTAATATAGTTTAATGGTATTTAGACATCCTCCCCTATCTGTACCCATGCTTATTGACCCCCACCCAAATTAATATACATATATGTATACATATGTGTGTGTGTGTGTGTGTGTGTGTGTGTGGTCTACAGAGTCTAATTTGTGTCTTCAAATATCCCTCAGTGTGGGTCCATTCACGGGAGCCTAGTTATCCTACCAAGAGTTCAATATTTGAAATCAGAGACTGTCTCTGTCCCTCCCAGCAGCTATCAGTTGCTAAAAGTTTCTTAAATGGGACTGAATGGAGCTTCTTACCCACTTCCTCATGTCTATACTGGGAATTTTTCTGGTTTGAGCTTGCCTGTGACTTGTGCATGCTGTCACCATTGCTGTGAGTCTGTATGGGTAACTGACAAGCTGTCTGGAAAACTATGTTTCCTTGTGGTTGTCTACTACCTCTGGCTCTTACAACCTTTATGCCTCCTTTCTACAATGATCCCTTAGCCTTGGGAGGCAGAAGTTTGATATTGATATCATATTTGGGGATAAGTATTCTGCAGCCTTTTATTCTCTGCACATTATCCAGTTGTGGGTTTCTATGTTAATCACCATCTGTTGCATAAGGAGACTTCCATGGTGAGAGTCATGCTATGCATTAATCTATAGGTATAACAGTAAATCACTGAGTCAGTTTAATATAACTATTTAGTAGAAAACAAGTATTATGTTCTCCCTTTTGTCCTGTGACCTGTCTAGCTTCAAGTCCCTAAGCCTGATATCAATGTCAGATAAGGACTCCATCCTAGGAAGTGGACATTCAATCCAATTAAAGAGTGGTTGGTTACTCCTATAATGTTGTGCCACTATTGCATCAGTGGGTATATCTTTCCAGGCCAGTTGTTATTGTAGTTCACAGAATTCATAGCCTTCCAACACTATGAACTCAATGAACTCTAGCCAGTGGAAATGAGGCTCTCAAGTCAGCACCAGCTTGATTTTGCCTAGTTGGTTGTACAGCTCATGTATGTAGTGTCTTCATAAACAGGGTCTTCCCATCCAGTTCCGGTGGGTAACCAAGATCAGTGGCAATGACAGGATTGTTTGAGGGTCTATGGAAACCTTGATCAACAGCTTCTAGAGAGGGAGTTCATCCCTGCCATTTTTTTCATTAGTCTAAAATGTCTAGAAAGAGCAATGGCCTCCTCTTATAGAATAACTCCTTTTAATTTAATCTATTTTTATGATGCATATATTTTTAAAAGCTTTATTGTAGTAGGTTTCCATATGGCTTTTTCTAAGTGTCTTTAGTGTTAGTTACCCCTCCCCTCCATAGGAGTTTTGAACTGTAACTTTTAGCTCCTGCAGTGGAATAACACAGAGCTCTGAGTCAGGAAGAGATGATGGATGTCATTATGGCACCTGAAGGGAAAATTCCTTCCCATAAAGAAATCTCATGCAGAAAGATATCCAAGAGAAGATGAAGAAGAATCAGAATCCCATGCTCTGGAATTCTACCATGCCTGAAATTAGATGGCACTTAAATCCTTAACTTTAATGAACCAATAAATTAATATTTTTACTTAAGCCAGTTTGGTTTGGATTATCTGAAGAAATTAAGGGTTAATTATATTGTTAAAGGAGAATAACAGTCATCTAAAAACATCCAGGGATAAGTATTATATAATTAAATAAGGAGCAAATACCAAATCAAACCTATGTCCACCAAGACCTCATATACTCATTCATGTACTACACTTAGTATTGAGTACTTTTATCAAGTGCTTATTGTACCTTGGGCAATGAACTAGACTCCCATGTAATGATGAAGAATGAACTTGCATGCAGTGAATGTATTAGCTAATGCTCAACTGATAGCTGATAACTGATTACATATTACAGTCACACTTAAATTAAAAAATAAAAATCCCACGCCTGGGACATGCCACACTAGTGAAATAAGTTCTTAATGCCTTTAATCCCAGCACTCAGAAGGCAGAGGCAGATGGAATTCCAGGCCAGCGGGGGTGACAAGAAGACCCTGTCTTAAACAAAAACGAAATAAAATAATTTATTAAAGATAATATTAGGCATCCCTTGGTATTTATTGAGATAATTCTAGTGAATTGCTTTTCCCATTTTACAGAAAATTGGGACACACAGAGATTATATAATGTGACTGAGACCATACCACTGGTGGAAGAAAAGGCTAATATTTGATTCCAATTAGGGTCCAGATTCTACAGCCTTTCAAACAGTCAAAGTGCACTGCAATTTGAAAGACACAGAAATATCCTGATATATTGCATAATTTTAGGAAAGCTGAGTTTGTTTTCAGAATTCATGTTTTTTCTTCACCTTCCTTTTCCTCATATTTATGAATTCTAACCTCACATACACATACCTTCCTCGTGTATAGGACTAACAAATTCTCTTCTCTTTCCCATTTGGACTATTTTCTTTAGAAATCATCTGTTAGCTCTTTAGTAGAACTCAGATTATAAAGACGTGACTATGCTTCCTTATCCAGTTGGAATTACATTTGGGCATTGCTAGGAATGGGATATTGTCTTTGTCTTTAGATGGAAGCCTGAAATCTCAGTGTGGTCACTTTAATTTAACCAGCTCTGCAATTTCTAATAAATTAAATAACTTCTCTATCCCCAGAGACTCATCTCTAATGTGAGAATCACAATGTCTCTCTTGTTACACAATTGGAAAGATTAAATTGAAATCTACTTAGCTCTTAGAATAGTTCCTCAAACACAGAAGACAGTCAATCAGTGTTAACTATTGTTCTTGAGCTTTCCTTGGATTTATATCTGTTTCATTGTGGTTACAACAGTCAAAAATTCATAATAATAATTGGAACACCCAATATTTTCAGTTGCTTAACAATGTGCCTGACACCAGTATTGTAGCTTTACTTACTTCGACTTTCTCAGCCATCCCTGAAAATAACTGCATGGTAGAAACACTTTGATGTTCCACATTTTATGGATAAGAAAACAAAAGCAGAAAGGCACTACTTAGCTTGCACAAGAACGAGTAAAAACTAAGATTCCTAGCTCACATTCTAAAAACTTCCTTTCAGGGACAAATATTAGCTATGTTATTGTCATGTGCCTGACTTATGTTGTCACTAATCATGCATACATGATTACGTTGAATCTTTGCAATATGCCTAGTCTACATATAAGGCAATAGAGACTGACAGAGATAATACCAGTTGAATGAATGTGGTTAGAGTCAAAGGTATGTTTTGATAATTCCTAGAAACGAAGGTTTAATAAAGCCTTCTGGTTTGGTTTCTCTGTTGCTGTGATAAACACCAACGTAGGAAAGGGTTTATGGTACAGTCTTCCACTGAAGGAAGCCAAGGTCAGGAGCTCAAGCAGGAACCTGGAGGCAGGAACTGAGAAACAGAAAATAGAGGAATGCTGCTTACTGACTTTTATCCCCTGTCCTGTGGTCAGCCTGCTTTCTTTTACAACTTAAGATCACCTTCCCAGGGATGGCACCACCCTAGATGAACTGGTTGGTCCCTCCAACATCAACTAGCAATTGAAAAAAAAAATGCCTCATAGACATGGCTACAGGCCAGTCCCATGGAAGCAATCTCCCAATTTTGAGGTTCCCTCTTCCCAGGTATGTCAAGTTCACAGCTGAAGCTATCAAGCACATCAAGACTCTGATTAATTGAAATGACATGTACCAAGAAAAACAAGCTTCATTTGCAGATTCATAAACTGTAACCCAGGACTACACTAGGAATCCAATGAGTTCCGTTTCCTTGTGCACTATGTTGGGGACCTCTAAGCTCTCTTTCCTTTTTTGGCTTGGCCAGACATTGATGTCTCTTTCATCTAGAAAGCCTCCATCTCTTGGGAAGACCTACATGCATCTGCTTTCTGAGTCTACTTCTCTTCATAACATCAGCTATGCTTTACGAATTGGGTTAGAAAGAGTTCTCTATATTTCACATTAGAAAATTCTCACTGGTTTAAAAGAGAAATTCTGGCAATATGTTCAAGCAGGGTAATCAGTCCAAGTCTATCACATTGAATTAGTGGCAAGGATAGTTTCCACGACTTAATTAATTCTCCCATTATCAGCACCATCCTTTCCAAGTGAAACTCATTTGCATATTCCTGTAGAGCATCATTATTTAAGTTTAAAGGCACTTAAAACCAAGTCACACAATGGTTATAAGGACTAGAACCAATGCAGACTATTCACAGAAAAGCACTGAATGGGGTGAATGAGAGACAGGCCTTATTGAAGCCTACTCTGTTTACGCCCACATTCCTACAAAACTCACTGTACAAGATATTAGACAGTGCAGCTCACTGTGTTACATGTAAGAAACTATGCATTTAAGGTAATGCTATCCTGTCACATTATTGACCATTACGTGCACTTCCTCATTGTAGACAGATTCTGCATAGGGACATCTGGATACAAATTAGAAAATTCAATTACTCAGAGCCAAGTGGGTATATGTGTTTTCCAGTAGCTGGGTAATTGACTTATAGTTGGCATCCTGCAGACAGAGCCCAGGGCTATTTTGACCAAGCAGAATGAAAAGATGGGTTTTTTGTTGTTGTTGTTGCTAAGAAAAAGATCTTTGCAGCCCTGCTTGATATAATTCTGGAACCACTCAAACAGCCAAATTCACAGGTGCAACTTGGTCGCATTGTAATCCTGCATAAACCTGTTTAACACAGACGTGAAAACAAACTACCGTGGTATTGCCATAATATTCCCTGCCCTTTTGTCCTTTGCTAAATTTTCTGAGGTATTTATACCTGCCCATGTGTAAAACAGCTCTGAGAAAGCAGTTTTTGCCTAGGAATAGAGGAAACTCACACATACATGTAGATTGTGGATAACAGTACATTCATCTTTATAATACTATTTTAAAATAACTTTTAGTGTAAATTCCAATTCAGAATTTCGTTTGAACTATTATTAGTTTAATCTCTGAAATGCAAACAGTTGAAGCAAAATTATAGATCAATTTGAGATTTAAAGATAGACTGTTAATTCCATCTGATCTTTAGCCTTTGCAGATCCTTAGACTGCAAGAAGATGGAAAGAAGGAAAATTATATGCAGCAGGATATGGAAGGAAAAGAGGAGGAAAATGGAGAATAGACATGCCTCTCATTACATTCAAAAGACAGTCTACTGTCTACAGCCATTTCCTCCATCAAGCTAGTGCCCACATGAAAGTCATCTATGCAGGGAAGGAAATGTAAAACAAATTTTCTGACATATGCAGTAAAACTCATCTTTAGCTTTATCAGGACAAAAAAATGGAAAATGGAAGATTAAGTTTGTTGATAATTTCAAATATGCTACTTTGCTGGGGTGATAGAGACCATCTCATCTGCTCTGAAGACATCTTCATTCAATCTCAAAATCTGTGACTCTCTAGTGCTTTACAAACTTCAGTGACCTCGGAGCCTTGTTTTGCTGTTGATTGTGTTTAGTGAATCTGAATTCTCTATTTCTTATAAGCTCCTATGGGCTGCTTACTAATGGTCACTTTTGATCCACTCCTAAAAGTTCCACATGAGCAGCTGCCCTCCCCCTCCTCTGGGTGTTTCACGTGTACCCTCCCCATGGTGAACCATGTGCACTTTCCTAAATAGGCACTGCATCCTCGCCTCCCACGCTCTGCCTGTTCCAACCCCCTTCTCCAAAACTTCTCCTTCTTCTCCCTTCCATGTGTCTCTAGAGTTTTCTAGTCTGTCACATGGCACAAATCATTTCAAGAGTAGGTATGCAATTCCTTCTTCTCCAGGTCTCCTTGCTGGATGTTGGAAGCCTGCTGTGTCTTCGCTGAACTGGTGAGGGAGAGACATCACCTTCATCCAATTTTTCAGTATGTGGCTTTGCTGATTTAGTCCAGTTCTATGCTTGAGATGCTCCTCCTGTTAAAACTTCCCTCACCACCTGTACCCAATGCAGTCTACACGGAAGCACACAGCAAATATTCACTGAATTCAATCTCATGATACAAATCCAATGGTCTGTCTGGTCAATTTATTTTAACATGATGCTGCAATGAAACTGAGATGATTTTACAACAACTCCATATCTCATTTGTAGATCAGCTTTTATATTACATCCTTGTTCTCTGGTAATTGATGAAAATATGAGCGATTCTTCTTTTCTTCTTTCCTGCTTTGTCCCTAAGCCTATATATTCTGATTCAGTTATGTTGCTGTGCTGTGTTTAGGGGCTTGCTCTACAGCTCCTCTTCTCCACCTCAGTCATGCATAATCCTGCAACATTAGGGAGGCTTACAACAATGGTCTCAAGTACATTTCCCTGGTGGTTTGTTTTGCAATATTCATTTGGTGTCTTATGAATGACATCAGACTTCGGAGCCTGTGGTGCCAACTGCAGTTTAGTTTTCTAACCATTCACCCGTTTTCAGAGAACTGAACCTTCCATTCTCAAATCACACGTGGAAGGTAGTATTAGCATCATCTGTGTCTTGAACAGCAGGTATGTGGCCTGGCCCAGGCCAGTCAAAATGTCATTGCCCTTTAGACACTCTAACTGTTTCTGAATGGGCATATGACCTGTTCAGAACCAAGGAAAGCAACATGATAGCCCCATAGAACTGTTTAGAACATATCCTCTTCTTTATTTTTCTTAATTTTTATTGAGCATTTATACATTTCATGCAACAGTTCTTAATCAAATTTAGAACCCCTCCCCCATCCATGTCTGCCACACCCCTGAAACCTGCTGGAATTCATGCATTCTACCATACATGTTAAGTCTTATCCAGTCATGCATTTGTACCCAGATGTCCTTTGGTGCAAATTTATCCAATGGAGTCGATTCAGCCTGTGTAGAGATCATAAGTAAGGTCTACTCTCTCTCACCCAGCAGCAATCCCTCTCTTACAGTTCCCAGGCTAGGGCCACTTGTGCCCATTTCCCTTACTTCCCTCTGGGCCCTAGTCCAATTGAGTTGGCATGGGTCTTGAGCTCGACACCACCGTTACCACAAGTTCACATGTGCAAGCTTCCAGGAGCCTGAAACCCCATGTTTCCCTATGTTCATGGATCAACCCTGGCTCTTAAAGTCTTTTTACTCCCACTTCTGCAATGGTCCCTGAGCCGTGAGTAGGTGAGGTTTAATATAGGAGTCCTGTCCAGAGACACTCTGCAGTCTTATTCTCCAAAACTTGGCTGGTTGTGGTCTTCTATGGCATCACACTCTGTTGTATAAGGAACCTTCACTGGTGAGAGTTAAAGGATGAACTAGTTGTGTTCCTACTCTCTGTTCCATGAGTCTTTTAGGTGTAGAATTTCCACTGTAAATGTCTCACCTAGGACTGAGCATCTCTCAGATGTATATTCTCTGTGTGTGACCAGTTGCGGAATTCTGCAGCAGCCTCCATCTGTTGGAAAAAGAAGCTTCTGTGATTAGTGGTGCACAGTATGCTTGTCTGTAATAAGAATCCATATTTAGCATATGATGAGAAATTCCATTTGTCTAGAGATATGACAGAGATTCTCTAGAACCTATGATCTCTCTAGCCATGTGAATTCAGCTGTGTTTACAGCACCACTCAGGAGTTAGCTCCCATTGAGAGGGCTTTAAATCTAATTGGCTGTTGATTCCCCTCCAGATAACAGTGCCGCTATTGCACCACTAATAGTAGTTTGCTGTTCTGGTCATTACGCTTATTAGGCTTTAGGGCTGAATTGGACCATTGATTGGTTTTCTCCCTTAGCAGTTTGCATAGTATCCTTTAGAATTATGAGTGCTAAACTGGGGAGGGAAGAGGGAGGTTGGATGGTTAGAGAGGGGTGAGGGGAAGAGAAATGATGAATGGAGCTTGGGAGCCTAGGGAAGCCAGAGGGAAATGTGTTGGCTTGGGAACCCCTTGTGAAATGCACATACAGTGTCTGAACATTAGTGCATGTGTATACCCAGGGGCCGTATGGAAAGGAACACAGTACCAGAAAGTAGAGACCTCCCTTCTAGTGGTCAGATTGGTCTAAGACACTCCCAGAATAATATAAGCTATTGCTGGAGCTTTTGGTTATCTCCCAAAACTCGAAGATAAGACCCTACTGCTGAAGACAGGACATGGGACGCAGGACTTGGAATAATGAAGCGGCACTGACTTGGAAGTTTTTTACCTGAAGTCTAGCTCTTTCTTTTTATTTGAACCCAGTACTATGTTGATCTGATATAGCTAGCCATGCTCTTGCTGCAAACTCAACCCTGATGCCAAAGACAGTGGAGAAGCAAAAGTGGCAAAGGATGCTGAGAGTACATGGGGAAGTCAAAGTCAGCTGAAGTTGAAACCACAGATTCTGATGGCCTTGGAAGTTAATAAAACAATAAATCACTTTTGACTTATGACCTTTTGGTCTGGTTTTCTGTCATCTGCAACCAAAATATATCTGACACTTAACAGTGGTGGCACATACAAGCAATCCCAATAACCGAGGCTTAAGCAGGAAGATGATGAGTTTGAGGTCAGCCTCATGCACTGCTACATAGCTATATACCAAGGTCCTGTGTCAAAGTGAGGTAGGGAAGGAAGGAAAGAAAAAAATGAGGAAGGAGGAAAGGAAGGGAGGGACAGAAGGAAAGAAAGAAGAAAGGAAGGAAGGACCAGTTCTTTTCTAACTTGGGCTTTTCAGTTCAGTTTCCTCATCATTCAAATACAGATAAAGCATCTCCCTGTGTGAGCGTTATGAAAATGAATTGAGACGATGTTTGCAAACACCTCTGTATAATGTTTACCCCAATTTAGGAATCTATGAAATTTAACCCTGCGTCTTCTTTTCCAGCTCACCTTTGCCCTTTCCCCTACTTCCCAAGGCACAAACCCCTCAGTAAGGCAGATGCCTTGACTGTATTAATAAAGATAAACCACAAGTAAACCTCATGATCTGTGTACCAGCCTCTCTGCTGGGGATATGATGGCCATATTTGTAGCTTGAACAATTTCTTTGTTCTTCTTAGAACTTCAGTTTTCTTCCATATCAAATGAAGTAGTACACTATCTGAATCTCTTTCAGGTTTCATATACATCATGGTTTATTTCCTGACATGCCCTCCTTTTCAATAGGGTCTGAGATGCTTGCACATGTGTTTAGAGCAACACTAAAACTAGAGGGAAGTATGTAGGGTGCCTAGGACAGAATATTTAAGGAGACACACTCAGATGCTAACACTGCACTAGACAAGTTAGTGCCACCTTAAATTCTGCTCCCTAGACTTGGAGCTTGATCTTCTTAGACTTGACCTTCATAAGTTACACTTAGAGCAGCTCTTTCCCAAAGATAATGACATTGGAAGATATACTCCCTACAATAGCCATTTCTCTGTTGCTGTGATAAAATTCTACAACCAAAAGCAACTTAGAGGAGAAAGGAATATTTTAGCTGACAGTTCCAGAGGGAAAGAGTCCATCACGTCAGAAAAGGCCTGGCAGCAAGAATGTGAGGCTCACCTCGCAGTCAGGAAGCAGAAGGATCATATTTCATCTGCACACAGGAAGCAGAAAAGATAGAACAGGAAGTGAGGCCAGGCTATGAAATCTCAAAGTCCACCCCCAGTGACACATTTCCTCCAACAAGACTCCAGCTCCCACAGGTTCTATACCCTTTCCAAACAGTGTCACAAGGGGACCACTTGTTCACATACTTTGAAGGACATTGCTCATTCAAACCACTAGTGGTTTAGCCAGCTAATACTTCAACAACCTTGAATTCTGAGTTACACTCAAGATTCAGACCTGGTCTGGGGAGTATAAACACTCATTGTGCAAACATGAAGACCTGAGTTCAGATCCCCAGAACTCAAATAAAAGCTGGATGTGGCCTATGCATATGTAACTGCTCACTACCAGTCAGTCTAACTAAAAACATCAGCTTCAGGATCAGTCAGGGACCCTATCGCAAGGGAATAAGATATAGAATGATAAAGCAGGACCCTTGCTATTCTCCTCTGGTCTTTGCATGTGCACGCATTAGTGTGCACATCTGAAAACATGAATGCACCAAACATATATAAAGAAATAGAGACAGAGAGACAGAGAAAGAGACAGAGAGGTAAGACCAGTCTAGGACCAAATGAGAATTACTTTTACTGTCTTCAGAATTATAGGACTTATTTTAGCCAACCATAGGCAGACGTATGAGTTATACTATTCTATTCAAAGTGTTTCTGTTTTCAGTACTGAATTAGCATAATAGCCTAAACATTCCCTATCTTGACTTTTCTGGTACTTCACAAGCACCACCATCAACTTAACTTGTCAGAGAATTAGACGGGAGAGCCTCTTCACTGGTCTGGGTACTCATTTGGTTAATACATTGACTAAGCTCCTTAAACAACATGCAAATCCTACCGTCATGTGTAAAAAAGTTCATTTCATCCCATTGATAATGAAGTGATAGGTAATTTCATGCATTGACTTGACTGGTTTAAGTAATGCCCACCGATGACAGAACATTATTTCATTTAATGCTGTAATATAAATGACTGAGACAAGAGGTGAAGTGAGGGAAAGCCTGAATAGTAAAAACAGGGTAGAAATAAGAAGAAATGGGAGTTGAGTAGGAAGGAGTCTTTCTCAAACCCATCTTCGGAACAGATATCCACATGAGGATATATATTGAGTATTCACTTATTACAGGAAACTAAACATGACACTAAAAGCTTACAACACACAAATGAGAGCACATTGTTATCGCTCCTTTCAAGATGAGTACACTAAGACTAGCTGAGCCAAAGTCACTTCTCAAGATCACATGATTCAAATGTGCCAGATGAGTGGTTACTGAGGTTAAAGGGTTGTCTGTCAGTGGTTACTGAGTCACCCTGACAGTCTTGCAAAGAGTCAGTGTGTGTATTGACTATTTTCACTTTTTGCCACCAAAGATGTCAGTGTTTCTGGTCATCGGCTAACTTACAAAATGAAGAATTTTTAACTTTCTAGTCACCAAGAGACCTGGGTTTGGCAGCCTCCTCCAGCAGCAGGAGCTCTCTTTGAAGACTGGGCTACTCTGACCTCACAGCTCTCCAACATATTTCCCCAGCTAAGGCTGTAGCTGTGTTTACTGCACAGTTCTTGTTATCAGAATGCCCACAGTATCTGTTTATTATCCACCCCAAAAGGAGCATTAAAGCTAGTCCTGCCCCCACTCCACGCACACATCTAACACGTCAATAACAAATCCCTCGGCAGGAACCCTAAATCTGGCAGCTCTAGAAAAGATCAACCACCACATTTATTGTCTTTTAAAGAAGTTTTATGGGTGGAATCTAGTGTGCTTTGCCTCCTTTCTTTCTAATTCAGGCATCACAACTTGTCCTGTTTCTCAAAAACACTCGACAATTAGAAACAGCATTTTCAAGGAATCATCCAAATGATGCCACAGATGCTCTTCATGGCTCTCTGAAAAGGCATCCACCATGAGAAACATAATTAATGCATTTACTTCTTCCAACCACCCGATAGAGGTGAAAAATCCCTGGAGGAGAAAGTGAACAGTTTTTAGATGGGTAATCATAGAAAACACACAGAGCCAGTGGCTAGACAGACTGGCTTCATCAGGGAACAGAGGAGGCCCTAGCATCTGCCAGGGAAGATGCTGATGTTTCTCTACCTTAGTAAGATAAGAGGTGCATGTCTACAGAAAAATTAACTACTTAACGAAATATGAACCATCTTAGGATGAATCTGGCTTAATGTTGGAGATGATAGACAGATAGATGATAGGTAGGTAGATAGATGATGATAGATAGAGGATAGATAGATAGATGATAGATAGATGATAGATAGATAGATGATAGATGGTAGATAGTAGATAGATAGATAGATAGATAGATAGATAGATAGTTGTGTCCTGATTTCAAAGTCCACATTGGCTGTAGTCATACATAAATGAATCCCTGATAAAAAATGTAATAAAGGGAACACCTATAGAGGCTAAATAGCCCTTATCCAGAATGGTTGAAATGAAATTAAAACTGATTTAGATGATGGAATTTTTCTGGATTTTGAAATATTTGCATAAACTTTGCTTGTTGAATATCCTTAACTGCAAGTTGGAAATCCAAACTCTGAAATGGTTTGAGTGTCAGTGCTCAGAAAGTTTGATCTCAGAGCATTTTTGAATCTCATTTAAGGATGCTCAAGCTTTAGAATATCTTCTGTAATTAAAATATCAGGTTAGGTACTAAGGATTTGTAAAGTATGAGAAATCTCAACAATTTGGATTTCTGAAGGGAAGGAATGGAAGGAAAGAAGGGAAAGTGATGGAGCGGTGGAAGAAGAGGAAGTAGAAGGAAAGGTAGGAAAGTGATTCAGTCAGAATTGGCTAACAGAAACCCATCTGGGATTTAGTAGTAGTAGGTGGTGGACTGGGCAGGAAACTGGCTAGAAGGTTTGTCTAGTGGCACTAGGTTACACAAGATCAAGTATCCTCTCCACAGGGACTCTTAACCAAACAGCTTACTCCAGGAAGAAGGGTGTGGCATGATAGATATAAGCAGTAGCATTATCAGCTTGCCAGCATGTTCTGTCCTTGTAGTAACAGTGTTCCAAGGAGCAGCTGAAACACATTACATACAGGAAGTAGGATCTTTCTGCAGACTCCTTTGTTCAGTTCTCAGTGTACTTGTGACTTTAGGCAGACTTTCTACTTTGAGTCTGCCTGACCTGCTTCCTTTGTTCTTCTGCTTAGCGAGAGCCTTAGGACAGAAAGGTACATTTCTGGGACATGACACTTGATGTCCTAGTTTCTTGAGAATCACATACTAAAAATGTGCTGTGGAAGTGACTGCATGCTGGTTCTGAGCTTGGGTCTTCAGAGACCTTACAGCTTCTATTCCTGCTGCTCTTTGAACCCTGCCTCCTGATGCACAAGCCAGGCTTTTGATGTATTAACTATCTTAGCCGTCTTAGACCCACCAGACCCACCACATATCCTGGGAAGGATCCTAGACACATGAAAAACCCAGCAACTAACCTAACTGTGAGCTACATAAATATTAGTTGCAAAGCACTGATTTTTTCAGATGGTTGCATGTAAAAATAAAGTTCACTGTAAAACTTAGGTCTGTATCTGTGTGGGAAGTAGTTATAAGCCCTTTTAAAAAAAATACGTATTTTTTAATGTATGTGGTGCCTGAATGAGTTTCTGTGCATCTTTGTATGAAGGACTTGCAGAAGACAACAGAGGGTATCAGGTCTACTGGCACTGTAGGGGCAGGCTATTGTGAGCCACCATGTGGTACTGGGAACTGAACCTGGGTCCTCTGCAAGAGCAACAAGTACTCTTAACCAGTGAGTCATCTTTCCAGCCCCTATATATCCTATAAAATTATTTATTATTTGAGAACTTCATACATGAATATAATATGTTTTGATCAAATTCACTTCCGCTCCCTGCTCTCCAGATCCTCCCATACACCACATCTGCCACTTTTCCCTCCCAGGTTCAGGTACTCTCCTTAAATCCATTGATTCTATTTAGTGCTGTTAGCATATGCATGGCTGTACAGCCATCCACTGAAACATGGGCAGCCTACAAGGGGCCACATCCAAAGAAAATTGACTCTCCTTCTCCCTAACAGCTATCAATTGCCAGTAGCTCCTCAGCGAGGGTTGAGACTTCATGAGCCCCTTCACCAACCATGCTGGAACATATGGAACTGCCTTGATGTTATGAAGGTCTTGTGCAGGCCCCGTGGGAGAATCTACTGCTATTATTCTGCTAAAGAATATAGCACTAAACTATCCCCTAAATACCCATAGATTAATGGTTCTCACCACTCATCATAGGACCTTCTTTCTGCAGTAGATGGCAATTAATACAGAGACTCACAACTGGTCAAGGTGCAGAAAATAAGCAACTGTGGAGTGCTCAGCCTTAATGTGACACCTGTATCATATTCCTTCCTGAGGCCCAAAGGTCATTGTGAAAGTGGGGTTACCCCATCCCTGCAAGACTCAGGGATTATCTCAGGAAGAAGAGGTAGAAAGAGTGTAAGTCAGGGGGAGTGGAAGACTGCTGTGAACCACTATTTTCCAGTCTTAACAGGGCCACTACACACACACACACACACACACACACACACACACACGTCTTGGTTAGGTATACATAAACAAGCAAATTAGAGTAATAATGTTCAAAATAACTTTGTTTTATTATAGCAAGAAATCTGAAATAACTTCAATAGTCAGCAAGAGGGAAAGAGATTTAAAATATTCATACAACAAAGAACTTCACAGCAGTGAAAATCAATTAAACAGAACAACACCTATGAACAAGCATTGTTCTCACAAGCAATGGTGACTAAAAATATGCTCGAGCATATACAATTTAAGACTATTTATATTTAATTGGAAAGCACGCACCTATCTATTAACTGGGCTTTCCTTCTCAAGTGGAATGAGTACTGTGTAGAAATAGCAATTTGGTGTTAATCAGAGTAGGCTAACTCAGTGCTAAGTTAATGTCTAATTCATGTCTCAAGCCAGTGAACTTTGGTGAGGAAACTGCTCCACAGAGTCAAGCAGAGATCCAATACTGTTCCTTGAAATTCCTCCTTGAGATATTCAGAGTTACCTCTATGAGGCCAGCATGAAATCACGGATCCCATTTCATTCACAATCTATTATAAGCCAGAATTCCATCTTATACAAGAGAAGTTGACAAACGATGTGTAGACACGCACCAAGGAAGAAAAGCATGAAAGTTTTAAGAGTGGTGTGGTGGTTTGAATGAGAATGTCCGCCATAGGCTTCAAGTATTTGGACATTTATTACCAGTTGGTGGCGCTATTTTGGGAGGTCTTAGAAGGTGTGGGCTGGCTGGAGGAAGAACATCACTGGGGGTAGGCTTAAAGAGTTCTTAAGCCTTGCCAGATTTCAAGTTACTTGCTGATTCCTGTGAACACTTAACTTTCTGCTCCTGCTTTGGCCACCTCATCGTGCCCCTCCACAATGACAGATTCTGATCCCTTTGGAAGCTGGAACCATAGGCTCAAATAAACTGTTCTTCCCATAAGTTCCCTTGGTCATGTGTTTTATCACAGCAACAGAAAAGTAGCTAATACAAGTGGATTTCATTGCAGCTGTTACTATGGAGGTGGGTTTGGGGAGGGGTAGAATATGTTCAGAGAAGAGAAATGGAAAACTTCACCTGTACTGTTAGGTTTTATTTGGTTATTTGTATGGGATGTATATATGAATTTTTATTTTTTAAATTTGTGCTTTTTATGAATTGTACAATATTGCAGAAATGTTTATTGTTAATTAAGTGGAATGTAAGGGGTAAAATCAAGGGAATGAATTTAAAACAATTATATATGGAATATATATTTTTGTCTTTGTTTATGCTGGTTTGTGCCTTGAATCATGACTGATCCTAGAGAAAGGTGGAAATGAGAATTAGTAATCCCATACTAGAGGAGCAGTAGAGGCCAGAGCCTGTTCTCTCATCCACTCTGGATAGCCATGCATTTTCACTGCTATATATGATATCTTAAATGTACCTTCTTATTAAATATTCACAGAATTTCAGGAACCTGATGTGCAGCTCAGTGGTAAGAGTTTTTGGCAATCATGTGAGAGGCCCTGGGTTTAATAACAAGCACTGAGAGTAAAACCTATGAAAAAAATGAATCATAAAATTTCATAGTAGGAAAAATCCTCAGGGGTATGAACTCTTAAGGTGCAGGAATCTCCTCTTCAATATTTCTGGCGGGTGACCACATACCTCCTATCAAAACATTCTTGCAAGTGTTCTAAGCTTCCTCTATAGAGTCAGCTCTTCATTGTAAACCTTTGCTTCTGTTTATGTCATTCTTTCTGCCACCTCAGAACCCAAGTTAAGCTACCATGTTGTTAAGTGGGATCTATTTTGGATAAGGGTAGTTTTTCTCTACCTTACCCTTTGGATAAGTTCTAATTTTTCTCTTTTCTCTCTTTTTCTTTTCTTTTTTGAGATCGATCTTGATAACTTTGAACTCACTTTGTAGCCCAAACTGGCTTGATCTGCCTCACCATCAGAAGTGCTGGCATTATAGGTGTACACCCACCATACCCACCACATAATGGCTCTTCAATATCCTAATCCACTGGAAGAGTCCACAGCATGCCTAATGAAGGACTATCCTGAAGCACATGGGACTTCTACCAGACATCGCAGGTGGTCGATTGTTTTCTGCTTAGTTCTTGACAAAATTTTGGAAGAAAACATCCAAGTTCAAGGTTATATATTCTTTTAATATCAGTCTATATGTGACAACCTCACGGTCATAAAGGTTATATTTTCTTACTTTTTGCTCCTGAGGAATTTTGTTTATATTTCTTTTTCTTTGATATTTAATAGACTCTTTTATCAATGAGAAAGTGCCATTTTCATATCTATCCAGTAATACTTATTGCATTTTTTACAGGCATAGTAATCTAGCATAATGTCTAGCCATAGAAGATAGCTCATAATAAGGAGAAATATGGACATAAACAATAGAAAAGTAGCTAGAGAATGATTTAGAAGTGTTGATGAAATGTGAGACTCCTTATGAAGCTGCCTCATTAATGGAAGTTATTAATGACTAGCCTGTTACATAATAAAATTATAGTGAGGGCAATCCAAAATTTCAATGAGAAACTAGTTCAGTGCTTAAATTTATGTAATTAGAAGGCTTTCAGGATATCCATATGACAATACTAAAACTCAGACCACCAAGAATATGAAATGTCCCTCTTTTTTCTGAACATTGAATAATCATCTATATCTTTACAAAAGAAGAACGATCAAATTATATGTGGCAATTCCCAATTCCAAAAAAAGAGTGTTCAATTTTTTTAGTGACAAACTTTTCCTGTCATTCTTAGATATAGACTCAATTGAAAGATAGGCATAAATGTCATAAAAGTTACAACTTGAGTCCTTGGGCAAGTTGACTTGCTAATGCTTTCCTGAATTAAAAATATCTCCCAAATTGAAGACATCTTATGGAAACAGAGCTTGGTCATCTGTGCTAGTGACATGACTGGAAGATGGAATGGAGTCATGCTCACTTTATTCCTCAGCTCAGCAATCAGAAGACACTCTTCCCAAGAGAGAGTGATGGGCTAAGCAGCCTATACAGAATGGAATTCCTTAAATTGACATAGAAGAGCCCCACAACTGTTCCTCACTAACAACATCAGGTTCCCGATTCTGTCTGTAGTCTGAAAACTCTCTCTCCATAAAACAATGGGAATATGCCTGTGCTGAACCTTGTTCATGACCCAGAGGAGGATTGTTAGACAAGTTCTCTTTGGCTGTGCCTCCCTCCCACACCAACTGACAGCAGCATTTTACTTCCTGGTAGCCTTGTATATATTGATAGAAATGCAGAGTTTCCTGGGTAATAAATACATAAGTAGGTCTGAGCTTCAAAAGCAAGGTGCAAAGATAGCCATGGAGCATGAAGTCAAGCCACTGAGGATTCTGCTGACTGGTCTGGTACAGAATCTGTGCCTGCTGATTGTACAACCAATGTCAGAGTCTGAGAGCTCAAATAGATTGTTCTGGAAAATATCAAAGTAGCTATAAATTTATGGTCACAAGTATTCTATTGTTAATGTGCAATTCTAGCTGTGGTTTCAGAATTATATATTTCAATTCAATTAGTTAACAGATGACAAAGTTCAAGAATGCACATTAATCTTCTAGAGGATAATTATATAGTGTGTTCAGGCTTCGTCCTAGGATTCCAAAAAGTGCGTGGACGCATATATTTTTCTCTGAGAATTTATGCATCTCTATTAAAGACGTTTCATGTTGTCAACTCTTAGAGGCTTCTTAAAAGTAAATTATCCTAAGTAAAGTATGCTCATTTAAGTATCAGTATGTACTTCCTGAACTATTCAAAAAAGATTTTGAAGGAAAATGAACCATTTCATGGTTTCTTGTTCATCATTATGAAAATAGATGTCTCTGAGATAAACTTGGGTTATTGAAATATTTAGAGAAGTTTGCCCATACATGTAGTGGGCCAGGCTATGTTTACTATCCTTCAGTCATAATCAGCTATTAGATAATCTGAAAATGCAGTGAACACATGGTGAAATGCACAGATTTTAAGTACATAATTTGATGAGCTTTGATGGTTATACATATGTAACCCATTCAAGACCCAGAACATTTTCATAGCCACAGAAGGTTCCCTTATGTTCCCTTCTGGAACATCCTCACTTTCTCCATACGCATCCCCTGTACTGATTTTTATTCTATAGATTAAAGTAAATTTTATGTAAATAAGATACATGGTCAAAATCCCATGGCTCAGGAGATCATAGGCCATAGGGGGGGAAATTATTATTGTTGTTTTGCTAAATGGACATGGTACTAAACTGCCTTCTAAATATCTAAGTTTATAATACATAGATTAGTGCTGCTTTCAACCTTGATCAGAGAATTGTCTGTTTGCAGCAGGTGATGGTTATAACTGGTTATAAGCGACTGTGGTATGCTCAGATTTAAACAGGACACTTGTATCACCTCATGCAATGTTCAGGGAATATTGTAGAAGAGGATAGAGGAAGAATGTAAGAGCCAGAGGATGGTGAGCAATGTCCTCTGGAAATGACATGGCCAGTGTACTCATGAACTCACTGCAATTGTGTTTACCCACAGAAAACCTGCACAAGGTAGAGTAACACTAACTAAACTCACTGTGTCACCAAAAGGAAAGAAAGACAAGGAAAAGGAGGGAGGGAGGGAAAGAGAGAGAGAGGAAGAGGAAGGGAAGGAAGGGAGGGAGGGAGGAAGGAAGGAAGGAAGGAAGGAAGGAAGGAAGGAAGGAAGGAAGGAAGGAAAGAAGGGAGAAGGGGGAAGGAAGGAAGGGTGAAGGGGGAAGGAAGGAAGGAAGGAAGGAAGGAAGGAAGGAAGGAAGGAAGAAAGGAAGGAACCAGAATTAAGATACTTCCCCAAGTCTCGCCTCCAGTTAGTCTTCTACCCTAAACTGTCCACAACCTCCCAAAACAGTACTTCCAGATGATCACCAGGTACTCGACGCATAAGCCTATGGAGGACATTTCTTATTCAAATGTAACAGCTACTAACAGAAAAATTAATCTCCTTTGGAATGTGTTCTAGAATTTTCACATTTATTTTCAAAGCTAAAGTAATAGTAATAATGGAAGAATGAAACCCTTACTCTTCCCTTTCTGTAAATGTTTATCCAGAGAACCCAGTAGTTGACAAGGGGAAGTTTCTTAAAGGATGTATTTGAGGGTATAAATGGATGGCTGGCAAGATTAGAAAGCAACCATTTTGCCACCCAGAATGGTGGACTCGGTGATAGGTGCTTCCTCCTCTCAGTGGTTATCACAGCTCCTGACTTCTCATACAACTCTCACTTGCTGATGAAAGTATAAAATACAACCTCTGAGGAATTCTTGCCAAGAATCAAGTGAATCTGGAAAAATATACTCTAAATCCAATTTCTACTTTAAAGTTAATGCAGAGAACAGAATATGTCAAATATTAGAAAAGTTAAACCTATGGAGAGCACTAGGTTTCTTTAAGGTAGGGCTAAGACACACATCAGAAAATGGAGATTCTCTTCAATAAATGGTCCTGGGAAAACTGGATATCCACATTCAGAAAAAAGAGACTAGACTTGTAACAGTTTGATAAACCAACTCAAATGGACTAAAGAGCTAAGCAGAAGGTCTGAACTTTGAACCACTTGAAGAAAAGATGGAGTGTTTCAGAACATGTACAAGGACTTTTAGGGTTGCTTCCCAAACAAGAAACAAAAGAAATATCAGATAAGTGAGGTTCCACCACATTATGAAGCTTCCTAACAGGTAAGAAAACAGGAGTAGAGATATAACACACAGAATGAGGAAAAAAAGGTTTAAAATTGTACATTTGACAGGGGACTAATATCCAGAATATATAAGTAACAGCAGAAAGTAAATGGACATAAACTGTTTTATGTAAAAAATGAGCAATGGACCTAAACAGATGCTTCTCAAGAGAAGCTGAACAAGTGGTCAATCAGTAAATGGAGAAAAAAACGCAATATCACCCATGACTAGGGAAATGAAAATCCAACTAGAAAGAGGAATCACTTCACACCAGTAAGAATGGTCACTACTGAAAACATCAAAGATGATGAGTGCTGGTGAGGATGTGGAAAAGAAAGAAACTGCTCACTGTTGAGGAGAATATGAATTAGTACAATCATATAAAAACAATGCAGATACACTAATCCATGGGTACAACAATAAGTCATTATGAAGCAGTTTAATATTATGTCTAACAGAATAATAGTAATAGATTCTTACCCAGGGTTTGTTCCTCAAAGAGCCAAAAAGTAGAATTCCTATAGGATTCTAAATACATACCTCATAATAAGTATGTATCTAGAGAATATGAAACCAGTATGACGAAGTGACAGCTACTCTTCATATTCCTTGCAGCACTATCCATAATAACAAGAAAAGAAAAACTGGCGAGTTAAGAAAATGTGGTATGGATGCTACTCCGCTAAGTGAAGAATGAGGACCTGCCATTCATGACGTCATGCATCCATAAGCCATTATGGAGTAGGGAGAGTTGGTTAGTGGGCACGCCATCAAGCTCCAGTGTGCTATCGCACAGCAGGCTGGTTCTAAACAACAGTCGTGTACTGTATGCTTGAAAAGAACTAGAAGAAAGGATTTCGAAAGCTTTACTATAAATAAAGGGTAAATGTTTGAGAAGATAAACAGCCTTCACTCAATTTAATCATTAAATAATGTACACATGTATCAAAGCACTTCATCCCTTGATATGCATGTTCATATGTTTTCATATATTTTAAGATAAATGTTAAACAAATAAATAGAGATAATAAAGACAGCTGAAAATTATGAGAGAGAAATAGATATTCATAGGGAAAAGAACATCGAATAGGAATTTGCACATTTAAACTATTTAAGAGAAATAAAATCTAATTGCATTTATGGATGGAATTTATTAATCTTATTTTGATTTTCATTCAAACATATCAAGAATTTTTCAAAGTTCAGAAAAGAAAATCTGAGTATCTGCTTGATTTTCTGTTTTATTTTTATTCTGTATATGATGATGATATTATATTTTTAATAAGAGATTTTAGGAATTGGAGAGATGAATCAGTGGTTAAGAGCACTGGCTGCTCTTTCAGATGACCTGAATTTGGTTCTCAGCACCCACATGGTAGTTAACAACAGTTAGCACCTCCATTTCCAGTGGATCTGACATCCTCTTCTGGCTCCATCGGCATGGTATACACATGATGCACTTACATACATGCAGTCAGAACATTCATACACATAAAATAAAAATAAATAGGGGCTGGAGAGATGCCTCAGCAGCTAAGAACATTGGTTGTTCTTGCAGAAGACCTGGGTTCGAATCCCAGAACCCACATGGCAGCTAACAACTGTCTGTAACTCCAGCTCCAGGGGATCCAATGGCCTCTTCTGACCACCATGGGCATTGCATGACACAGGCACACTTACACACATATAGGCCATACAATTGTACAATCAAATAAAATATTTCTAAAAAGAAATAAAATATTAATAAGAAAAAGAGGTTTTAGGCTTGGAGAAAAATACTGAAATATCACTAAAAAAAATGTAAGATCCCTGGTATTGGCCCGAAACTGACTAGGGGATGGCTACTTGGGATGTAGGTTTGTAGTTAATTTTAAATTGGGGAAACTGAGTGAGGCTTAAGGGGGTTTATACATGTTAGGCTCTTTTTAGCATAAAAACTGGAAAGCATCATTCAGGGTGAGGGTAGTGCCTGTGGCAGATGTAAGACTCAGAAGTAACCAAAGGTCAGTAAACTCAAAGCAGAAAAGAAGAATTTCAAGAGGATAAAAGTCAAGGTCAGCCTACACAGTCATGGAACTGAGGGCAACTGAGAAACAAGTGATCATATCCTTGAATCCCAAGGCAGGGATTGATTTAGACGCTACAGCATATAAACAATACAGTTAAGTGTAGTGAGAGCTCAAAATGCAGAATCGAAAGTTTATTTCACTGTGATGTACAGAAAGGTGGTAAAATGATGAAGACAAGGGATGAAATTACTCAAATGCCAGGATTCTGGATTCTGTGGCAGGTGAAGATCAGTCACCAATCTCTCTCTCTCTCTCTCTCTCTCTCTCTCTCTCTCTCTCTCTCT